>NC_132929.1:27481028-27785726 GCF_047675955.1 Chlorocebus sabaeus | reverse complement strand
TAATGGCCACAGCATCGGCTAAAAGGTCTACACCTTGAAGCATTAAGGCTTGGGCATCTGCACCAAATTTTACATCTTTGGCATAAGCCCGAGTGAGATGAGGAGCCAGTACCCTGGACACCGGTCTCATCTGGAGAAGGACTGTGGGTAACCAAAGCATTTCTGCGGGGTGGTGGCAGGGTGTGCGCGCAGCGAGACAGGTCATCGGCGGCGAGTGAGGGACAGAGTGCAGGGCAGACACGGCAATGAGCCTGTGTCCCCTCCCTGTGCCTTTCCCCCTGCCCCGTGGCACCGCGCATCTCCAAACTTTTCATTAGGGAATTCAGGGTAAAATTGTTTGTGGCTCATTAATTTTTTTTTGGAGATAGAGTCTCACTTTATTGCCTAGGCTGGAGTCCAGTAGCGTGATCTCTTGCCTCAGCCTCCGGAGTAGCTGGGATGATAGGCGCATACCACCAAGCCTGGCTAATTTTTTTTTTTTTTTTTAATAGTTTAACCTTGTTGGCCAGGCTGGTCTCAAACTCCTGACCTCATGTGATCTGCTTGCCTTAGCCTCTCAAAGTGCTGGGATTACAGGCATGAGCCACTGCGCCCAGCCTCATGAATTTTTTTAAGGCAATTCACAAATCTCTGACAAATACAAGTGAGATAAATGTGACTGTAAATGTTTTCCTTCCATACAGGTGTTTGAGAGGGTTTTGTTTGTTTGTTTGTTTTTTCTTTCTTCAGCTTTTAAGTTCCAGGGTACATGTGCAGGATATGAAGTTTTGTTACATAGGTAAGCATGTGTCATGTGGTTTGCTGCACCGATCAACCCATCACCTAAGTATTAAGCCGAGCATCCATTAGCTATTCTTCCTGATGCTGTCCCTCCTGCTCTGCCCCCGACAGGCCCAGTGTGTGTTGTTCCCCCGATGTGTCCATGTGTTCTCACCGTTCAGCTCCCACTTATAAGTGAGAACATGCGGTGTTTGTTTACAAGTGAGAACATGTGGCCATTGCCCCACCCTGTTTTTCCTCATTCTCCATGAGTCGCCCTGACTAGCTAGTCAGTCCCAGTGCAAGAACCTGGATACCTCAGTTGAAGGTGTAGAATTCACTCGCCATTCCATTCGCCGCGAGCACTGTGGTTCGCAGCTGCTTCTAATGAGCCATCTTGGCCCACCTTGTGGTTTTTTTTTTTTTTGGTTTTGTTTTTTAAGGCTAGTCAAGTGAAGCAGTGGGAGTGGAGAAGGAACAAAGAAATCTGTAACTGGTTGTAATTAATTAGTAGTAAACACCATTGCACTCGGATCAGCCTATTTGAGGGTTTTGTATCCATCCTATCCCATTCTGCTTTGGCACAGAATCAGACTACAGGAGTTTTTTTAAATTAGCATTAATTTTTTTTTTCGTTGATTCCTTTAATCTACCAAAAGGTGCCATGAAAGGACTGTATATATTAGTGCAAATTCGAAAGTGATTCCAGATCATTTTTTGAATAGTTTTGTCTTCCTATTTAAGACATCTCACTTGTTTTCTTTACAATCAGTTTCAGAGTATTCATTTTCAGGGACATTTTAGAGCTTGTTCGTGCTTTGGTTCTTTTTTTTTTTTCCCCATTGCCTTATGATGTAATGAGAAGGACCCTGTTGTGAATTTTCACTTTATAAATTTACATGGTTTGAATTCTTGTGTATTGAGCTGCACACCATATCTTTTGCTTTCAGTTCATGTATGCACAGATTATAAAATAAATAACAAAACTATTCCCTGAAAGTTGAGAGTAAGCCACATCTTGATGAAAAGTTAAAATTTGGCCAGAATTATATCTTATTTCCAAGGCCCTGTGAGATACACTCTAATGCCCTCATTTTACAGAGCAGGGTGCAGGCCCAGAGGAGACATGTGTTCACCTTTTATTTGTTAACTGTGCTCTTCCCTCAGGCCCCATTTTCCTTTTCTGAGAAGCGAGGGGGCTTGCTGTAGCTCACTGGCCTTCACGGTTGCTGTTTGGACTCCAGGGGTAGACGTGATATTTGGAACTCAGGGGTAGACGTGCCTTTGTGTCTGGCCATCACCCTCCCTCCACTGTTCACCAGCTCAGTTCTACCTTCATCTGTTTTCCATATTGGACTTCTGGTAAGATTTTGTCTATGAGCCAAAGCAGAGGCGGTTGGGGGAGACTCGTACAAGTAAAATGGGAGCTTGAAGACTACTGCTCCACATAGTTACCCAACTCCAAGTTCCATCCAGTTGGGAGCCGTCCATCATGTTCCACCTGGCGCACAGCACAGGACCAGCCTGTGAAAGGTGCTCTGTCCTTGCTTGTTGAGTCATTCAAGTCTCTTCTGTCTCTCACTTTCCATGATTCTTCCAGCCAAGTGGCGGCCAAGCCAAGACCCAGGCAGGTTTCTTCACTCCTGATCTAGGCTCTCTAGCTCTGCAGCCCATTGATCTGGCTGCATCAAAGAGGTATGGCCAGGCACGGTGACTCACACCTGTAATCCCAGCCCTTTGGGAGACCGAGGCGGGTGGATCACTTGAGGCCAGGAGTTCGAGACCAACCTGGGCAACAAGGTGAAACCCCATCTCTACTAAAAAAAAAACCAAAAATTGATCAGGCGTGGTGGCGCATGCCTGTAATCCCAGCTGCTTGAGAGGCTGAATTTCTTGAATTTGAGAGAATTTCTTGAACCTGGGAGGTGGAGGTTGCAGTGAGCCAAGATCACACCACTGCACTCCAGCCCTGGGCAACAGACCGAGACTCTGTCTCAAAACAAACAAACAAACAAACAAACAAAAAAACAACAGAGGCATGGAGGATCCAAAGTTAAGATGACTCCTGGACTAAGAAACCATTGTCAATGCCTCACCTACTCCTCAATTTTCTAGATAATGATAACCACCTGCCCACAGGTTCTCCCATTATTGAAGATATGTAAATGTTCTTAGGGATCCAGGTATGTGTGCATGAGGTCCTTAGCCTCTCTGAGCTCCAGGCTCCTCATCTGTAGAGATGGAGATAAAGCCTTTGTCCTCAGGCTGTTGTGTAAAGCACTCAGCCCAGCGCCCATCACCCAGGAGACACACAATCAGTGGTAACATACATCAAAAGCCTTAAAAAATATGCTTTCCCTTTGACTCAGCAATTCAATGAACTGGAATTTATCTAAGGAGATAATACAGTACAAGGGTATCATGGTAGCCCTGGGACAAAGTAAGTGTCCACCAGTACGAGAGTCAGAGATTATAGTATGTGTATACGGTGGAGTGTTATGCAGTCCTTAAAAATGATAGATAGGCTGGGTGTGGTGGCTCATGCCTGTAATCCCGTGCCTGTAGTCCCCCAAATTTTATGTGGCATGTTTTCTGCTTACAGACATATATATATATATGTGTGCACATATGTGGAGGAAAGGCTGGAAGGGTACACACCAAATGATAAGAATGGTCGGCCTAAGCAGAATTCTAAGTGACCATATATTTTCATTTTCTGATTATTTTCAATGAATGTACATTTACTTCTATAATTCTGTAACAGGCAATCAAGACAAAACCATCCCTCCATTCACAACCCCTCTTTTCACTCACCCATTCTCTGCTATTCTAAACATGATCTCTAGTTTTCATGGGTCCGCCGTTTCTCCGGGTCATGTTGTTTCCAGTCTTCTAGTTCTCAGTTCCTAGTACACCAACTCTAGATTTGCCACTCCTGGCCTGTCAGCCGCCTGTTAGGCACTTTACTTTGCCTTCTCAGTTGAACCTCAGAACACTCCCATGAATTGGGTCATTGTCTGCCGTTTTCCTAAAAAACAGCAACAAATGTAGACATCAAGAAGCTAATTTCCTAGACAGGTGAGATGGCTCATGCCTGTAATCCCAACACTGTGGGAGGCAGAGGCAGGTGGATCTCCTGAGGTCAGGAGTTCGAGACCAGCCTGGCCAACATGGTGAAACCCCATCTCTACTAAAAATACAAAAATTAGCCAGGTGTGGTGGCGTGGGCCTGGAATCCCAGCTACTCGGGAGGCTGAGACAGGAGAATCACTTGAACCCAAGAGGCAGAGGTTGCAGTGAGCCAACATCACTCCATGGCACTCCAGCCTGGGCAACAGAGCGAGACTCCATCCCCCATCCCCAAAAAAGAAGCTAATTTCCCACCTACCCTTTTCCACCCCAACTCCTACGCATCCTTCAAACCAGGCTTCAGTGACATCCCCTCTAATGACCACGCCTGCCAGCAGAGTCAGCCCTGTTCCCCTCTGGCTCCCTGACCCTGGGTGATAGCCTCTGCCAGCCACCATCACACTGCACTGTAGTTGTTACCTGGGTGCTGACCTAGGTCTGCCCCCTCCAGTCTGTGAGCTCAGTAAGAGCAGAGACTGGTTACTCTTTTCTGTACCCAAGCACTTGGCACAGTTCTTGGCACATAGTAGAGATTCTGGAACCATCATTCAAGCAGCAAACATTCACTGGCCTACACTTCTCTTGAGTTGCTCCCATGACTTGGATTCTGATTCCTTGGTCTGGACTGGCATCCAGAATATTCAGCCTCTCAAGCTTCATGGGACCCAACCAAGCCTGGAGGCCACAGAGGCAGGCGTCCTCTCCCTGGACGTGGGAAGGAGAACATCCAGGTACAGGGAGCAGTTTCTGGGCTGCTCCAGTCTGACCTTGGAGGGACCACAGAGAAGGGTGGTGCAGCAGAAGGTGTGTCCGCTGGAGAGGGGCCCGCCAAAGAAGAGGAGTCTCTTCCCCGGTTTCCCTCCTCCAGTGTTGTCTCCGCCAACGCTGTCCTCCAGCGCTGCAGCCGCAGATAGTCCTGAGAAGGCAGATCCGACCACGTCACTCCTCTGATGACAGCAGGCTGCTGTCACCGTGGGATAAATGAGCTCTGTCATGGGTGTACAGCGCCATTACTTGCCCGCACCTACCCCTATCTCTGCAATCAAGTTGTTTATTCCACCCCTAAAAAATACTGATGTAAAAAATTTTATATCAGTGTTATTGTTGGGCCTTTGCTTTTGCCATTTCCTCAGCTTAGTTTATCCACCTAGGACCTCCTCTCATCTGACCCACCTTTTTATCCTTTCACCTGCGCTCAGATGCCACCCCAAAAGGCCCAGTGCAGTGCCCCATCCTCTGGGACAGAAGCTTCCTGTGTCCACACATCTTGCTTAGCAAGTCCCACGCTGTGTGGAAATCATCGTTATGGCTCCATCTCTTCCCTTGACTCTGAACTCCAGTGAGGGCAGGGACTGACTCCCATATACCTGGGTGGTCCCAGAGGCTGGCACAGACTGAACTGGAATGAACTAGGAAAGAGTTTGAGCTGTATCTAAATGGCATAAGGGTTTGTGCGTGGTAACGACCAAATCCAAGTTGCTCAGGGAACAGGATAGGGCCAGGAAGGGGAAAAGAAAAAAAGGAACTTTTTTTAAAAACAAAAGGCTGGTGAGCTCCTTGGATCAGAAAATAGGTCTGAAACCATGTGTGTGCCTCCCACTCCCAGTGCTAGGGAGCGTGCCCTGTTAAATTGGTGAGTTGCTTGACAGCTGAAGTAGGGATGATGGATTAGGGATAGTGAGAGGTACAGAAAAAGAAGGGAAAGAGGCTTGACTGTTTTGTTGGCCCACCAAAAACTGCTGCTTAGGATTGCTGCCGTTGATTGAAATTGAATAAATACTAAGCATTTCGTTTATTCCTTCAGTAAATATTACTGGGTACTCACTGTAGGCCAAGCTGGAGAATGTCATAGCCAACCCTTATCAAGTGTTCCCTTTGTGCCAGGCTTGAATAGTTGTCCCCACAACCCCACAGGGGAAGAGAGGTGGCGAGAAAGTATTTGCTCAAGGTTGTGCAGCTGATGTGCGGCAGAGCCAGGCTTTGACCCAGGCCCCCACATCCAGAGCCTGGATTTTTAACTGCTTTGCTCCAGTTTTGCCTCTGAAGAAGATCAAAAAAGACAGCACTCCTGTCTTCCTGAAGCTAGTGGAATTTCTTAACAGGTTGTCATTATATTCTAGCACATTCTTATTATAGAAACCAACTGGTTATATTCAACATTAAAAAAAAAATTAAATCCTGCAGGAATGGTCCTCCAGAAAGCAAAGGAGAAACCACATCTGCCCTGAACCAAGCTCGCACAAATAATACCCAGCACATACTCAGCTCATTTCTAGGTCTTTTTTTTAAACTTCCTAATATTTAATTTAAAAAATTTTTTTAATTCCGTGGATGCAAAATTTGGCAGATAGAAACAGGATGGAGTGGGTTGGCAGTAATCTACATGTGGGAAGAAAAAAAAATGTAGTGAGAAAAAATAATTAATAGTTGGGATCTATTCAAATTCACATTATGTAAGGAGGGCTCTATTTTGGTTGGGTGAATCATCTTTTTTATTAAAAGGGAAATTATCAAAAAGTTATGGCTGTCCTAATGCTGAATTGGGGGAAGCAGCAATAATATTGATGTAAAATTTCAAAGTAAAATACTAAATAAAATTTGCTCACAACTCTGGGCCGATAGAGCCTTATATAAAAGGCCTATATGGCCGGGTGCGGTGGATCACTCCTGTAATCCCAGCACTTTGGGAGGCCGAGGTGGGCGGATCACGAGGTCAGATGATCAAGACCATCCTGGCCAACATGGTGAAACCCGTCTCTACTAAAAATACAAAAATTAGCTGGGCATGGCGGTACGTGCCTATAATCCCACCTACTCGGGAGGCTGAGGCAGGAGAATCACTTGAACCCGGGAGGTAGAGGTTGCAGTGAGCCGAGATCATGCCACTGCACTCCAACCTGGGTGACAGAGCGAGACTCTGTCTCAAAAAAAAAAAGTCCTATAACTATAAGAATTTGGAAAATTCAATCTGTTTTTAAACTTCATTTGATGTATTTTGTAAAGAATGTATCTGTAAAAGACGAATATGCTGTTTGTGGCAGTAAATTGTTTGTGGCAGTAAATAATGCAATGTTTTAGCAGAAGCAATGGCATAATAATTGAACATTCATGCAGCACTTTAGAGTTTAGCAAGGTTTTTGGTCTGTTTGTTTGTTTGTTTGTTTGTTTGTTTAGACAAGGTCTGGCTCTGTCACCCAGGCTGGAGTGCATGGTGCAATCTTGGCTCACTATGACCTCTGCCCGCTGTGACCTCTGCGCCCGGGCTCAGGCAATTCTCCAACCTCGGCCTCCCAAGTAGCTGGGACCACAGATGTGTGCCACCACACCCAACCAAGTTTTTGTATTTGTGGTAGAGACGGGGTTTCACCATGTTGCCCAGACTGATCTCAGACTCCTGAGCTCAAGCAATCCACCTACCTTGGCCTCCCAAAGTGCAGGGATTACAGGTGTGAGCCACTGTGCCTGGCCTAGTTTAGCAAGTATTTTTACAGTTTGGATTTTCACAAAGACTTTTAGCCCATGTGCAACTTTGCTCTTTTATCACAAAGAAACGAGGCAACTAAAAGGAACTAAAACTTCTTGGAGAAGCAGCTGATTTTAGGTCAAGGACAGGGAAGGAACAGTGGAAGCTTGGAATGAGAAGTGTTCAGCCTATGAGGGGGACATGTCAGAAGGTCACGGGAACCTGCTTGATGGGGCTCCCCGTCACCTGGGACAATTTGAAGATCAAGGTCAATAGTATTAGTAATGGATTACAACCTCTTAAATAAAGTAAGAACCCGTGAATCTCTACTAATATAAATGAATGAATAAATAAACAACTGGGAGAGGAGGCAAAGCTCCTCCTTAGAAAGCCAACTAATGAATGCAGAGGGAAGGGTGGACTGAGAAAGATCACCACTTGCCAGCCATCATCACAATCACTCGTTCAGACCAGAATCAGTAGCAGTATTAAATTAAGGCCATTGAGGTTTGAGGGGTAACACGATGTTTATATAGTCTCAGAGTACCTCCCTAACAAGACACTTTTCATTACAAAAGGTGAAATGGTAACTCTCCAGTGGAGAGACCTGGCAGGTGCCCCCTTAACCAGATGATCCCCGGTGACCCCACCGGCAATGGGACTCCTGTGCCTAGGCGGGAGGCAGTGACGTTAGCTCAGCACCCCATCTCTGTGTCCCTGCCAAACGTGTTTTACCCAAACTAATCTCAAGGAAGCATCAGACCACATTACAAGAAGGAACCAAATAACTGGGGGCTCAGTAAACATGACAACTGAATTCAGTCTCTGACCATGGATTTCCTTTTGCTGTGAAGGTTATTATTTGCATAATAGGCAGTATCTCAATAAGTCTGTAGATTAGTATTGTTTCAGCATTAATTTTCTAATTTTGATCATTACGCTTTGGTTATTTAAGAGAGTTCTTTGTTTTTAGGACATACACACTGAAGCATTTTGGGGAGGGAAGGATGGGAGGAAGGATTTCCCAGGAAGGGATGCTGCTGTCATAGAACTCAGACCACAGAGTCGGCCCCTCTCGGCGCAGCAGGCTGCCAGTTGAAGGGACATGGGCCACGGCCCCGTCAAGCCTCAGCAGCTCCCTGGGAAGACATGAGGGGCAGCTGCCTTGCCTCTTCCCACCCTATGCCTCTGTCTGTTTGCCTAGGCTGTTCCCCCCTGAAAATGCCCTCTACCCTCCTCACCTGCCTGGAGAAAGGCCAGCTGAGAGGTTTCAAAGGAGGAGATGTAGATGGAGAGTTCAGAACCCTGGCTTCTCCTTCTCACATAGCCACCGACAAGAGAGGGAAGTGGGGAGTGGCCGCAGGATCCCTGCAGACCTCGGCGTCCTCCCCTGCCTGATGAAGGGTCTGGACCAGCTGGTCTTTGTGGCTTTCCAGCCATTTCCTACGAGCTTGTCCCTCTCAGACTCATGAGTCTCAGCTTCTCTACAAGCCCCTAGAAAGCTCGCCCGTGGCCTCAGGAAAGAAGCTGTTGTCCCAGCCCTGAGAGATTGACTTTTGGATATCCTTTCTGGTATAAGTGGTGCTGTGAGTGGATCGTGTGTTCAGACTTTTAGGACATTGCATTGATTTCTGTGGACGGTAAGTTTTTCAGCAAACTCACAGGTATGCAGTTTGCAGACAGCTTGCTTGGCAGTTCGCTGGTTCATTCTTTCCTGCGCCATGTGTATGAGGTACCTGCCACGGTCCAGGCTGGTGCTAGGCACACAGAGGGTCAGCTAGACACAGCCAGGGCTAGAGCCACAGGGTGTACCTTATAGTCCTGATGGAACAGTTTTGTAAAGTCAGTTTTCCTTGTGATGTGAGAGTGGTAGGCAGGAGAACCAGAAGCCCCGCCCTGGTTCACTGGTGGTTGTATGAACTTGTCTTAGCCAGATTACCTCTGTGAGTCTCAGTTTCCCCACCTGCTAAATGGGCATAGCAGTCTCACTCTGCTGCCTGTCCTGCCCTCCTCTTCGGATCTGTGGCCGTTAAAGGAAAGAATTTTATGTAGTGCTTTATGAATATGAGGTGGTCTTGTTGTTAATCCCTCAACATGCATAGATAAAAGTGCTTTGAAAAATATAGGGTCTTAAACACAAAGAGAGAATGGCAGTGTCGTCTCTACCCTGTACTGATCTTAAAAGAAGGAGTACTGCTAGGACGTGATGGTAAGGAATCAGAGAATCAAGCTGTGGATTCTTGTGGAGGAAACCCATGGGGCTGCCTCCCTGTGCGGAGCCTGTGTCTGTGCTGTGGCAGCCCAAAGCCCAGAACCTGGTCCTTAGCAAGGGGACTGACTATGGCCTTGTCCTTCCAGTGCACCAGGTGGCGGAGCGGGTGGAGGCCCTGGGGCAGTTTGTCATGAAGACCAGAAGGACCCTCAAAGGCCATGGGAACAAAGTCCTGTGCATGGACTGGTGCAAAGATAAGAGGAGGATCGTGAGCTCGTCACAGGTAGGTCACACCTGCTGCGTAACGGGTGAGCGGGTTTTGGATTTTATAGCTAAGGGGGAGGAGAGCTGTCCCTTTCCAAAAGCCCTTTTCTGATCTTTGTAAGACTTTGCTCACTCTCCAAAGGATGTGATTTAGCATAAAGAACTCTCTTGCATACTATAGAACTTCACTAATTTGGGTAGATTTGAAGTTGATAATAGTTGAAACAGTGTAGATGTAGTTTAACCAGTGTGATGAGCCACTGAAAATAATTTCAAAGTCTTATTTGTAAATGAAACCATTTTTAAAATCGTTTCTTTTTTTTTCCCCCCAAATTGAGGGCATAAGATTCTATCAATGACTTTCTTTCAATTTAAGGAGTTTAGCAATTCTTATGTCGTAAAGAACAACGTTAAGATAAATATCTTGTAAAGTACAATTTTAAAAATCATATCATTTACATAGTTTATTTTATATATTATTTATTAGTTATCTATTACTCCAAAAAATTACCCCAAATTTAGCAGCTTAATAATCTCGCATGGTTTCTGAGAATCAGACATCCGGGAGTGGCCTCGCTGGGTGGTTCGGGCTCAGGTGGTTTGTGAGGTTGTGTGAAGATGCTGGTCGGGGCTGTGGTTGCCAACAGCTGAACTAAGGTGGAGACTCACTTCCAGGGTGCCTTGTTCACATGACTCTTGGCTGGAGGCCTCAGTTCCTCACCACTGGACCTGCTCACAACATGGTGGCTGGCCTCTCCCAGAGCGAGTGATCCACAAGAAGGGGCAGAGGCAGGGCCATGCTGTATTCCATGACCTGGCCTCAGAGGTGACAGTCCATTGCTTCTGTTGTATTCTGTTGGTCACACAGAACAACCCTGATATAAAGAGGAAAGAGACTATAGAAAAGTGACTACCAGGAAGCTGGAATGATTTGGACTCCAAGTCTCACTTGGAGTCTGGCTCCCACAGCTTAGTACTTCTGATAACTATTTTTATGTAACATGTATTGAACATAAAGCTATAAACTGAAGTCACATGAGATATTCTATAGGCTGGTTATGGGGCTCATGCCTATAATCCCAGCACTTTGGGAGGCCAAGGCGGGAGGATCACTTGAATCCAGGAGTTCAAGACCAACCTGAGCAACATGGTGACACCTCGTCTTTACAAAAATAGAAATAAAAAATTAGCTGGGCATGGTGGTGCGTGTCTGTAGTGCCAGCTACTTGGGAGGCTGAATTGGGAGTATTGTTTGGGTGTAGGAGGTCAAGGCTGCAGTGAGCTGAGATTATGCCACTGCACTCCAGCCTGCGCAACACAGTGAGACCCTGTCTCAATAAAAAAAGAGAACTTCGGCCTGGCGTGGTGGCTCACGCCTGTAATCCCAGCACTTTGGGAGGCTGAGGCGGATGGGTCACCTGAGGTCAGGAGTTTAAGACTAACCTGGCCAACATGGTGAACCATCTCTACTAAAAAATACAAAAATTAGCAGGGGATAGTGGCGGGAGCGTGTAATCCCAGCTACTCGGGAGGCTGAGGCAGGAGAATCACTTGAACCTGGGAGGCGGAGGTTGCAGTGAGCTGAGATCATGCCACTGCGCTCCAGCCTGGGCAACGGAGTGAGAGTGTTCATTTTTTTCTCAAAATCTTATTTTTTCTATAAATCATATTCTTATGATCAGCATAGTTTTCCCCCAACCCCTGCCTTGTGCTCAGTTTTTCCAAAAGCAGGTTGGTTTGCTTTTTTTTATAACCCTTGTAAAACTGGATGTACTCTAGAGAATCCACAGACTGCAATGTCTGTGTCAGTTTTGCGTTTGATAGGACAAATGTTATTGCTCTCCTGGGTTACCTACAAATCTAGTATGTCACATTGCACTTGCTTTTCTTTAAGATCAAAATAAATTTATCACTGATGTATTTTACTACATTAAAGAAACACTGGAAAATAAAAACCTTTTACTCCCACCATCCTGTCACAACCATTATTATTATTTTTTCTTTTTCTTTTTTCTTTTCTTGAGATGGGGTCTCACTCTGTTACCCAGGCTGGAGTGCAGCTCACTTCAGCCTTGACCTCCTAGGCTCGAGTGATCCTCCTGCCTCAGCCTCCCAAAGCACTGGGATTATAGACGTGAGCCACCTTGCCCTGCCCGTTATTATTATTTTAGAGCACTTCTTTCTAGTCTTTTTCAAGAGCTTATTCTTACAAGGTGCTTATCAGGATATCCATGTTGCTCTCTAGCCTTTCGACTTAAATCCAGACAAGGTAGGCTTTGTGTTGGGTTTTCTGTCTCTCACATGCTGCTGTTGGAAGGGCGGACCTTCAGCAGGGCTGGGCACACCCTGTCCATCCCGCTCTGTTCCAGAGCTGGAAGAGGTGGATGTGGGTGTGGGGAGGAGGCTGGAAAGCAGGAAGCCTCTGGAACAGACTTGGACTCATCAGCAGCCTTCCTGCTTAAATGCAGGCGAGTCATCACCCCAGCCATGTGGGATTAAGGCTTGAGGGTAGAAGCATATTTTCTGTCTTGGTACATAGGCCCCTACACATAAATCTGTGCTCACCGAGGAGACCACACTTAGTTTAATGAGACCCCAGAGCACACAGTGGGTGGCACACACGGGGACTCCAGAGCACACATGGGGGGACAGGCAGGCAGTGAGGTGGAAGAAGCCCCTAACGTGGTCGCTGATGTGAGCAGTGCATGGAACCAGTCCCCACCCATTAGGGGCTCCAGGTGCAGAGGACCCCATGATACAGGCGTGTGGCCCCACTCCAGTTTCTGTGCTACAGGCTTATCGAATCCACCCCACACATTGTGTGGGCCATTTAGGCAGAAATTAAGACCAGAAGAACCAATGTGCTTTGGAATCTCAGAAGGCCCCAAACCACCAACTTTGACCTTGCTTCAGGGTCCATCTGCCATGCATGGTGTTAACACAGAAATCTTCCATCAGATCATGCAAAGCAAGCAGCTGTGTCACTGCAGATCCGATCTTGCTTCTGCCCTTAAGTGATGTTTTCCATCCATATCTCTGCCACCTCATTCACCAAAATTTGGCCCCAAATGGCTTGAGTTATTACAAAATCAAGCCTGCCATAGTGGCTGTAGATTTCCCATCCCTGAGGATCCGATCTTCTTCCACTGTCTGCCCAGCAACCTGCATGCCACGGTCTGGGCAGGGGACTGCTTTGCAGGGACCAGGGCTCACATGGATTTACCTCTAATGGGTTTTCATTACAAATAGATGATGCTGTAGTCACAACCCACACCCACAAGAGGCCACAGCTGGGTTGCCGTGAAAGTGGCAGCATTCTCTGTGGCAGGGCCAGCTCTGCGTTCACCCTGGCAGTGCTGTTAGCTTACTGAACAGCTGCCCACAGGGGTTCCCACCATGATGGCGCATATTGCACATTGTTCTCAGCGTAAGTGCGAAATGTCAGAGCTGGAGCTGTGACATCTGTGAGCCCCTGGAGGAATTAGACTGATCTCAGGCCCATTCAGCGCCCTCCGCAGCTGTCCCTGGCAGAGAAACGGACAGCAAATGGGGAGAGGGGTTCCTGGATGGTGCCGCAGGGACCATGGGCTCCAAAGCAAATGGGAGAAAGGACAAAGTAGCGGAGATGTTGTAGGAGAAAAAGATTTATTGTTTACCTGTCAGGTCCCTAAAGGTAATGTCAGGTTTATCTTTCCTCTGTATAATTTGTTGACATTTAGGGTATGGCAGGTGATGATAGTGTACCAACAGTTTGTGCATGGTTTGTAAATGGTATGAAAGAAGTGTCTGTGTGTTGTTTCCTGTTGTTGTATCTTTCCAAGGAATGTAAGGTTGAGATCCTTCGGCTCCACTGGGACATCCAGCCCCTCCCGCACTCACTCCGCTTCTTTTCATGGAAGGTTAGGGGGTCTTGATTATCCAGATCCTCATTCTGGCTTTCCACTTCACACTGCCCTGCTGGACACAGCTTTTATGAGGAATTCTCAGCAGTAATATGCAAGAACTTGACAACCTCTGAACCGTTTGCTCTTCTCCCTCCAGGATGGGAAGGTGATCGTGTGGGATTCCTTCACCACGAACAAGGTGAGGCATTGTTCCCAGCCACATTAGGCACTGCAGAACCCCAGCCTAGTTAAAGGTGCTCTGGTCCAGCTGCCTGGCCCTGTCCTGATTTTTCTCCATGTGTCCCTGCAAGCAGTTTTCTCTAGGGATGGCCCATCCATGTTTGAACAGCTCAGCCAGCCCATTGCAGCCTTTATTCCCCTCTCACCCCGAGAGGACTATTAGAGCCACTATAGGGGCTGCCAGTACCAACATAGAAATGGGCAGATCATAGAAAACTTGCGGCCACGTGTGCAGCTGCATGTACTATTTGTCTTCTGAGTGATAAGAGGCACCGAAATCCTCCATTCCCTCCCCTCTGTTTGACCAGACTCCATAGCCCTGTGGGAGTGAACGCATGGAGGGTGGGGAAGATGAGGCTGCAGTGGGATTGGGCAGAGCTACCCTGTGATGCAGTCTGATCCCCTTGCAAGTCTGACCTGGGCATGCACAGCTCAACTTTTAAATTTTAGCTCTTAATGAAAGTTGAAGACCAAAACCTATGTGCAGGTATGCTGGCACACCTGCATTGCATTGGCATTTACAATAAAGAGTATTGTGTATTAAATAAGAATTCCTATATTTATTTAGAAAGCCTTCCTTTATGCTGTGAACAACATGAGACCTGTCTCTGTCTCATAGTGAACAGCAGCCATAGTTCACATTGTCGAATGTGTTTAGTCACTGTCGTGGGAAGCAGCTGGTGACATGACCTGGTCAAGTGAGGGGCCAGAACCGTTTTGTAGAGTCGAGTCCCTAATGGTCAGTCCCCTGGGGAATACAAATGACAACTTCACAATTTGTGCAGGACTTTGCTATACAGCACCTAGCTCCCTGGAAGCCTCCGTCTCTCCCAGCACTCCTCAGCATCTTCTGGACTGTGCAGGAGTGTAGTTGCTTCTGTTTACACCTTACTATGGCTTAGAGCACAGACTGATTTCTGGGGAGCCGAGGGTGCCACTTGTGGCCCGTGGCAGGGAATACAGCCATTACTTGTGAGGAAGGGGGCCCAGGATACCCTGTGCTGACAGTGGCTACCTCAGCTCGTTCTCTGGAGAGCAGCAGATTATTCTTGGCCTCTGAAAGCCTACGAGACTGCTATTGACAATAGTATTTGGGCAGGCAGTATTGGGGCCTGTGTTTCCCCACAAAAACATATAACAGAGAAGAAGACCAGCACTTGAGTGTACATTGGAAGCATGAAGAACTAAGCACGCCCGGCCCTGGCTGCTGGCTGGCTGAGTCACCCCTGTCCTCCTGCACGCAGATATGCAAACAACAGAGCCATATTTCCAATACATCTGAGCCTGAGGTCTTATTCCCATGGGAGACGTGGACCCTGGTCCTGGTTCCACCACCGCCAAGATGGGCGACCGCATGCAGGCCAGCCGCTTGTGCCCACGGTGGTTCTTATTCTCCCCTGTGAAGCCAGAAGCCAGGGACTGTCATGCTTAGTTCTTAATATTTCCATGTTACCAGTTCTCATTGTCTGTGGGCACAACCGAAGATCGCCCTCCCCTCCCCGCACCCATTCATACCTTCCCTGGGATGGTTTGGGTCCCACAGTGGACACAGGCTCTTGCAGACTCACAAGTAAACAAACTGAAAATACATCTATAAAAAGTCATTCCAGAGTGTATTTTGAAAATGGAAATCAGAGTAAACAAGGAAACGTATGTATCTGAAAGGAGATTTGGGCATACCTTTCAAAGCAAAGGGGCCCTGATACTCAGGCAGAAGAACAAAGGGAGTATGACATTAAGAAGGAAGTAAAACATGAAGGGTTTTTTGTTTTGTTTTGTTTTGTTTTGCTTTTGCTAGTTGAGCTTTTTAACTTTTCGAATATGTGACATAAAGTTGATTATAAGAGTCCCCCCATAAGTCTTGAGCCCATCTTTACCCTATACCACTTCCTTTTGAAACTATAATGTAATTCAGTAGGCATCTGGTGACTTTATTTTCTAAAATTTAAACATTAAGATTTTTGTGGCCAGGCCCAGGGTCTCACACCTGTAATCCCAGCACTTTGGGAGGCCAAGGTGAGCAGATCACTTGAGGTCAGGAGTTCGAGACCAGCCTGGCCAACATGGTGAAACCCCCATCTCTACTAAAACTACAAAAATTAGCCAGGCGTGGTGGCACATGCCTGTAATCCCAGCTACTCAGGAGGCTGAAACAGGAGAATCGCTTGAACCCGGGAGGCGGATGTTGGAGTGAGCTGAGATTGTGCCACTGCACTCCAGACTGGCAACAGAGTGAGACTCCATCTCAAAAAAAAAAAGAAGAGTTTTGTGTGGAAGTGCTAGTTGTCCACTCTGTGCTGTGTTTCAGGAGCACGCGGTCACTATGCCCTGCACGTGGGTGATGGCATGTGCTTATGCCCCGTCGGGATGTGCCATTGCTTGTGGGTAAGTTGGAGCTACAGTAGCTTTTCAGATTTTGTGTTAACCATAAAATACTGTTCTCTTAGCAAAAACAAGCAAACAAACAAGAACTCGTAGTTTTTGTAGTTTACTTGTGAAGCAGCATGCTAAATCCTTCCCTGAACTTGGTCAAAGGAGAAACCGTAAGCCGGCACAGTGGTGCCTGCTTGTAATCCCAGCCACCTGGGAGGCTGAGGTGGGAGGATCACTTGACCCCAGGAGTTCAAGTCCACCTTGGCAACAAAGCAAGACCCCCATCTCTTTAAAAAAAAAAAAAAAAAAGAACCATAAAACTCTCTTTCATAGTTATTTTCATTACAAACTGACAGTATCTCAAACCTATCTCATCTCTCAAACCTATCTCCTCTCTCAAATGCTTTTGGCAGAACTATAAACGTTGCAAACATTTTGGAAAGCAACTTGGTAATGTCTGTCAGAAGCCTTGAAAAACTGATAGCCTTTGATCTGGTGACTCCACATCCAGGAACTCATTTGAAAGGAATGATCCAAAACATAGAAAAGCCATATGGACAATGACATTAATTGTAGTATTTTTAAAAATAAAGCAAAAAACACCAGGCGTGATGGCTCTCGCCTGTAATCCCAGCACTTTGGGAGGCAGAGGCAGGAGGATCACCTGAGCCCAGGAGTTCGAGACCAGCCTGGGCAATGTGGTAATAATACCTTGTCTCTACAAAAAAAAAAAAAAAAAAAAATCTAATTAGCTGGGTGTGGTGGTATACACACCTGTAGACACAGCTATTCTGGAAGCTGAGGTGGGAGGACTGCTTGAGCCTGGGAGTTAGTTAAGGATGCAGTAAGCTGTGATGATGTCACTGTACTCCAGCCTGGGTGACAGAGTGAGACCCTGTCTCAAAAATAAAATGAAGCAAAAAAAAAAAACCAAAAAGGAAAGAAAAAAGGAACCAACATACCCATCCAGGAAAACTTAAGTGAATTGTGGTACATGAATTGAATGGAATATCATACAGCCGTTAAAAAGGAAAATTCTTAATTACACTATGTGAAAAGGGCATCAAGATTACTAGGAAGAGTGTGCCTTATTCCCTATTCTCCTGGAGCTCAGTTTGACAGATTTGGCAATGAGAACCGAAACCGACATAATTCCTGGTACCTGTGTTGAACAATTCTGAGACCATTCAAAATATTTCTGCCACAGTATCTCAGCCATGTTTTTAAAAAGAGGCATATTAGGCCAGGCGCGGTGGCTCACGCCCGTAATCCCAGCACTTTGGGACGCTGAGACGAGCGGATCACGAGGTCAGGAGATCGAGACCATTCTGGCTAACATGGTGAAACCCCATCTCTACTAAAAATCAGAAAAATTGGCTGGGCGTGGTGGCAGGTGCCTGCAGTCCCAGCTACTCGGGAGGCTGAGGCAAGAGAATGGCGTGTACTGGGGAGGTGGGGCTTGCAGTGAGCTGAGATCGCGCCACTGCCCTCCAGCCTGGAGACAGAGCGAGACTCTGTCTAAAAAAAGGAAAAAAAGAAAAAAAAAAAAGGCATATTATAAAGGCTGGAGGAACTATACCAAATAAAATAGTAGTTCTTTCTGGATGATGGGACTATGGGAATTTTTCTCTTTATAATCAGGAAGAAAGAATTTTATTTTAGAGCGGAAAAGCCTGAGTCCCCAAGCAAACGTTTTGGAGCCCTCTTCAGCCAGTCACACCAACCATCTTCTCCAGTGTCCCCACCCTTTGGTTGGGTGCTTTGGGGACATATTCTCATTCTCGTTCCAGTGGCCAAGACCACATGTCCCTTTGGAGCCCATGTTCACATACACTTTTTTTTTTTTTTTTTTTTTTGAGATGGAGTCTCGCTCTGTCACCCAGGCTGGAGTGTAGTGGTATGATCTTGGCTCACTGCAGCCTCTGTCCCCCAGGTTCAAGCCATTCTTCTGCCTCAGCCTCCCAAGTAGCTGGGACTACAGGCATGCACCACCATGCCCAGCTGATTTTTATATATATATATATTTTTTAGTAGAGATGGGGTTTTACCATGTTGGCCAAGGTGGTCTCGAACTCCTGACCTCAAGTGATCCACCTGCCTCGGCCTCCCAAAGTGTTGGGGTTGCAGGTGTTAGCCACTGCACCTGGCCCATATTTTTTAATTTTTAAAATAGCTCAAAAGTGGATTATGTCTCCACTTTATAGATGGATGCCAGTATTTACATAAAATTTATTACCATCTACTTCCTAAAAGGATAAGAGGTGCTATAATAAAAGATATATATGTAAACATATATATACACACACATATATATATATTTGTACTACATGTGTAACACATCTATTAGAGAAAGCAAGCAAGGGAGAAATAGGCCACAATTACAAGGTTGGTGCAAAGGGGTTTAGCCAACTACAGTTAGCAGGCACAGTTCCAAGAGTGCCCCTTACTTCAGATCCTGGCTGCAAATTTGAGGGTCCCCACAACCCCAGGAATTCTCTAAAACAACTCTCCAAACTCATGAAAGTGCTGTACTTACTCCCACAGTTTTATTACAGTGGAAAGATACAAATTAGAACCAGCCAAAGGAAGAGACCCCTGGGGCAGAAGCCAGAAGGCGTCTAGACATGGAGCTGCCAGCCATCGTCTCCCTGGGGTGGCTGCTGACGGCGTTGTTTCCTCTCGGCCACGGTGTATGATAATACATGCAGAGTATTGCCAGCTGGGGAAGCTCCTCTGAGCCTTAGGTATCCAGAGGTTTTACTGGGGGCTTGACCACACCCTGCCTGTGTGGTTTACCTTTAGTCTTCAGTCTCTCTAGAAGTTCAGGCAGATACCTTTAGTCTCAAGTTCCTCTGGAGATCAGACCTGATATGACGCATCCGAAAGCCCCCATCATAAATCACATTATTAAACTGGTGCCCAAAGCCCCCAAGCAAACCAGGCCACTCTTACCATGGAGGACATTCCAGGGGCCCAGAGATCACTTCCAAGTAGCTGAGGGCAAAAGCCAGACCTCTCCTGCAGTGTCAGTTCTTCACTACTCAGTAGGAATCATAAGTTCTCCACGTTTTTTTAAATCCTAGGGTAATACATTTCTAATTGGACATGAATTTTAGCAGATGCATAGAGCTGGATGTGTTACATAATCCCTCAGTGTCCAATATTGAACTATTAGATACACAGTTCTAAATTGTAGAAAGAATATATTGGGTAGGCCCTTCTGCAATGTCTAGTAAATATGGTAACAGTGAACGATGTCTTCAACAGTAGTTTAGGAAGTGATGCTGTGGCTGTTTCTTAATTTTACCCTCACTAAATGGAATGCAGCACAAGAATTCCCGTGAGGGTAGTGGGATGGAAGGAAGAGAGCAGCATTACCAGGCCCAGATAGATAGCTTTCTGGTAACTTAGCTTGGTGCAGACACAGAGTTCAGAGTGGAGGGATGGCTGGCGCCCTGATCTTTGTCATCTCTGTTTCCCCACCCTGCCATGTGGGAGATGCTAGCACCTTTCCTGGCTGCCTCACTGGCTGTTACAGGGGCCAACGCAGAGGAAGTTCAAGGTATGAACACTTATGAAGGCATTTTTTAAAATATGGGGGTCTAGTGGATGAGAGAGCGTCAAAGATGAAACTAATACTCCTTATCGCAGGTAGAAGTACCATCTCCCCTTCCCAGACCTTTCCCAAAACTGCTAAGAGCAGCTGTGATTCATTTGAGTTTCTAGTGGTAAGTCTGACATAACATTTCCCAGCCATGACTGTATGACATCCCTGCAACTGTATTATCACATAGACCTGCACTGATCATCGTAGGTAATAATGGGGTTATTTTTTATCTTAATTTACCTGGCTCCTGGGTCTCTCGCTCAGTTGTTTCCAAACTTGAAAGCTAAAACCCAAATGGTATTGGCACAATCCCCTTTCCCCAAAAAATGTGTCAATTGATTATATATACAAGTATTTCTCATTTAAGAGCCGTATCCCCAAGAAACTTTCATTTAGGTATTGTATACTTACTACGAGCTCCTGTGTGCAAGGCACTGGGCCAGGTGTCATCATGGATATCGAAGATGAATACGTAACCAAGATCACAACATTAGTTGGGTACTAAAGCAGAGATTCAACACGGGATGCATCACCCCACAAAACCTTCCTGCTTCTCATACCAATGCGAATAACCCTAAGTAATAAGTATCTCAACAGAAATGACTCAGGATGGGGAGGACATATCCCCGCTCAGGGGTCAGGGAGGACCATAGTCCACAGCATGCTTGTCCCTTACCATAGCCTAAGTGCAAATCATTCTCTGCACATTCTTTTTTTTTTTTTAAGACAAAGAGTCTCACTCTGTTGCCCAGGCTGCAGTGCAGTGGTGTGGTCTCAATTCACTACAACCTCCGCCTCCCAGATTCAAGCAATTCTCCTGCCTCAGCCTCCCAAGTAGCTGGGATTACAGGTGTGTGCCACCTCGCCCAGCTAATTTTTCTATTTTTAGTAGAGGCAGAGTTTCTCCATGTTGGCCAGGGTGGTCTTGAACTCCTCACCTCAGGTGATCTGTCTTCCTTGGCCTCCCAAAGTGCTAGGATTACTGGCGTGAGCCACCATGCCCAGCCTCCCCCGCACATTCTATAAACAAGTTTGCCAAAGCTAATTACTGATAAGAAACTACCCGAGAATACACCTGTGTATCTCCCAAGAAGCTGGAAAAGCAGAAGGGACCCTTGGCTTTCCCAGTGCGTCAGAAAAAAGCGACCCCATCTTAAATATTGTTCCATACGAAAAGAAAGCAGAGCACCTTAGGGTAAGGCTGGGGTTAGGTCTTTGGGGGGAAAAGAATAAAGTGAGGCTAGGATATTTTCTTGTTCTAGAAAGTAAAGGAACATTCAAGGACCAATAGGCGTCATATATAAAAACAAAAACAAAACAGGAGCTGGCTTGAAGAGGCCCCAAACTTGGGGTAATTTGAGCATCAAATATAGTAATGATGATAATGGATCATGATACAATTAAGAAGAAAAATTTATGGCTGTACAGGGCTAGTGGGAAGGAGGATTCTTCATTACAGAAAAACACCAACTAATAAATATGGAAGACATTATCAAAATAAATCACCCTTTTGCACCCCTAAAGTAATATTTGATTCAAGCAAGGTTTGATTCATAAAGCTTCTGTATGAAAGTGGTTGAGGAAAGGATATTTTTATGGTCTCAAAATATCACACCACAGATTATCACTGATTATGAACAAATTACCTTTACCCTGGAGATATCTAGTGGTCCACCTTAACTGAGTAATCAAAGTTGCCTTTACCAATCTTGGAAGAGACATTACAAGCCTTCTGACATGAAGGAATAAGAAAGAAGTACACAGTAGCACCTTGATACTCTTATTGCCAGAATGTTCTACAGTACTTGAAACTAACCATTAAGAAACCATCTGACAAATCCACCATATGTGACATTCTATACCCAGCCAATCTTAAGATTTTCTGTCATGAACGACAAACAGTAGGTAGAGTCTGTTCTAGATTAAAAGATCTTAAAAAGACGTAACAACTGAATGCAATATGTGAGCCTTGGTTGGGCCCTGGATCCTGGCGACAATAGGGGAAGATTGAATATGGCTGGCTTATTAAATGATGTTATGGAGGTTTTGTTGATTTTCTCAAATGTGGTAAGGATGTGGTAGATAGGAGACTGTTCTTATTTTTAGGAGATGTAAATTTGCAAATGGAAGTGTTCAGAAGGAAAACGTCGTATCTGCAGTTTGCAGTCAAATGGTTCAGAATTTGCCCCTGCAGATATG
Organism: Chlorocebus sabaeus; assembly: GCF_047675955.1. Lineage (NCBI taxonomy): Eukaryota > Metazoa > Chordata > Mammalia > Primates > Cercopithecidae > Chlorocebus > Chlorocebus sabaeus. The sequence goes on along the minus strand of NC_132929.1, from coordinate 27,763,596 downwards.
ACAAAATGTTACATCTGAATCTAAGGGAAGGGATCTGGGTATTCAGTATCCTTTTTTTTTTTTTTTTTTTTCAGTTTTACAGTAGGTTTGAAAATCTTCAAACTGGCCGGGCGCAGTGGCTCACACTTGTAATCCTAGCACTTTGGGAGGCCAAGGGAGGATTGCTTGAGGCCAAGAGTTCAAGACCAACCTGGGCAACATAGCGAGACCCTGTCTCTATTTAAAAAAAAAATCTTCAAAGTAAAAGTTGGAGGAAAGGTTACAATATATGATACTGCTAAAGAGAATATGTTGAAAAGTTTATGTGATTGGGAAAGTAGACACATATTCTGTTACTCTGCAGTAACCTTTGGTACTTCTTTCTTTCCATCCTAGTGGTTTGGATAATAAGTGTTCTGTGTATCCCTTGACGTTTGACAAAAATGAAAACATGGCTGCCAAAAAGAAGTCTGTTGCTATGCACACCAACTACCTGTCGGCCTGCAGCTTCACCAACTCTGACATGCAGGTAAATAAGCGGCCCCCGGTGTCAGGTTGACCTGCCAAGGAGCACTAAAGAGGAGCAGAGAGGAGAGGAAGCTTTTGGCATCTCTCTGAACAGGATGGGTGTGCTCCAGTAGTTTGCTCTAAGGGGAAGCTCCCATTGTTTCTCATCAGTTATTATGATGACTTTTAATAACATGAGAAAGTTGGGGCTAGTGATGGTTGATAGAGTTGAGATAAACTACATGGCATATTGAAAATCCTCCTCTGATTGACTTGGCGAGGGTGGGAGTGGAGCAGGGAACCCCCTGGGGTGGAGGCAGTTACTGTGCCCTGGTCTGCGTGCTAACGTGTGTAAAGCTTCACTGAGCTGTCGGGCTTCAGAGCTGGGCACTACATGCATCTCACTTTACAGTCCTGTTTTAACCAACGCAAAAAGAAAATGCTTCACCATATTAAATCTTTGCTCTACTTTGAATACACTACAGTGAAAACAACACAACCTTTAACAGTTTGACTAAGTTTTATTTAGCAAGTGGTGAAAGCACCGCATCATTTATTTATTCACACTTATTCAGCAAACCTTCTCAGTACCTACTACCCACATTGCCAGATACCACATGGTTCTGGGCCCAAACGCTCAGTCTTGGCCCTCAGGGACCTTCATGAAAACCAGTAATGGTTGGACAGTGGGGGAACTGGGGAGCTCCGAACAGGAGGGGTTGGTCACAGACTTGCTGCTGTCAGTGAAGAGGGACCGCTGCCACTCCAGGCAGCCACAGCGTGTGAGGGAGCACAGTGGGAGGCAGGCAGCCGAGAGGTGGGTGGGGCCAGATCCCAGGGCTCCCTGAGTGCCTGGGCTGGACCCTGTAGGTGGCGGGAGCCCTTGAAGGGTGAGTCAGATTTGGGTTTGTTTGGAAGAGGAGGGTGTCTGAGTTAGATTAAAGCCTTCCGTAGTTTACTCTGGCTTCAGCGATTGATGTCAGGAGGGATGGGGAGGTTAGAAGCAGGGGGGTCAGGTGGCTGGGTAGTTGTTCAATTGCTGACAGAGGGGATGTTGGGACTTGCAATATCGCCATCGTGCACCTGTTATTTACACCTAATATTTGAGCCTAACCAGGAATCTTGCAGACTTGTTCAGCAGGGGGCACTGTGGCCACTGGCTGGCTGCAGTGGCTGAAACCAGATGTCTTTGGGCCTGAGGCAAACCAAAGCAACAGAGGACATTTAGGCTGGAGGAAGGCAGGCTCGGGGGGCTACCGCGACCATCAGGCATCTGAAGCCCCTCTGTGGAGACCCATCAACCTCACTCTGTGTTGCCACAGGGCAGGGTTGGGGATGAAAGGGGACACCTCTAGGTTAAAAGGTGCTTTCTTTTCCAACAAGTAGCTTAGCCAGAGATAGAGGGAAGTCCCAGCTGGCTACCTCGGCCGGGACGTGGCCTGGGAGGCAGAGCAGGTAAAGGGTGGCTCCGGAGACAGACAGTAAGATTAGATCCTGGCTCCGCCATGTTCTAGCTAGTGATCCTAGACAGCATTTGAATTTCTGCATGCTTCATTTTTCTCACCTGCACATGAGGATAGGAAAGTATTAAATCTGTCCTGCGTAAGGGTTTCTGAGACTTAAACGAGATGATTCATGTAAATAGTATAGACCCTGGTAAATATCAGTAAGTGTTAACTGTTGTTATTTATTTGTTTGTTTGTTTTTTGAGACAGGGTCTCACTCTAGTACCCAGGCTGGAGTGCAGTGGCAGAGTCTGGGCTCACCGAAGCCTCCACTACCCAGGCTCAAGTGATTCTCCTGCCTCAGCCTCCCAATAGCTGGTGGGCCTGTAGTGGGTCTGCAAGCACGCGCCACCATGCCTGGCTAATTTTTGTATTTTTTGTAGAGATGGTGTCTCGCTGTGTTGCCCAGGCTGGTCTTGAACTCCAGAGCTCAAGCGATCCAGTCGCCTTGGTCTCCCAAAGTGCTGGGGTTATAGGCATGAGCCATCACACCCAGCCAATTTTATTATTACTAACACAAAGCTTCATGGGTGATTCTGATACACAGCCTAGTTTGGGTACTACTGAACTCATGAACCTCCAGCTTTCTTCAATCCGTGGGATCTAGGATGACAAAAGAGAAACTCAAGTGGCTGGTATGAGACTATGGTATTAAACCTACAAATTCTCTGCATTCCAGAACAAATGAGTGACAATGAGTTAGGGGTTCTATTTAATGAATTTATGTGAATAAATGTTTGGTCTTTAAAATTTAGTTTTACTTATATTATAATGAAGATCACAAACACAAAATTGAAAAGTATTAGAAATCTACTTTTAACTTTTAAAAACTATTCATTTTTTTGATCAAACAGTATGGTATGAAAATTTCCTAAATTAAAGAGCAAGACTGGGTCGTTGCTTAAAAAAAATTGTTTGGACCTGGTGTCTCAAAATAAACTGTAAGTTATTGCAAGTGTTAGGAAAATGGTGAGTTGAAACAACCACTAGTGGGTGTGGGCCAGGAGAGACTGAGGGAATTCAAGCATCTAAAAAAACATTAATACCCAAATTCAGCCTCGGTTCAGGTTTTGTGTGTCCATAAGCTACTTTGCCAGCTTAAGTCATCTTATTGGATGTATGCAGGCCTCCTGAGGGAAGTCGAGGCTGGAGGGGGTCCTGTGGACAGCCAGTGGGTTCAATGCCAAGGTGGGAGCAGATTCCCCTCCTCTTCTTGTAATTTGTTCCTTCCCTGCAGAAAAAGAAAAAAAAAAATGAGATTTTTTTTTTTTTTTCTTGAGACCAAGTCTCACTCTGTTGCCCAGGCTGGAGTGCAGTGGCATGATCTCAGCTCACTGCAACCTCCGCCTCCCAGGTTCAAGCAATTCTCGTGCCTCAGCCTTCCGAGTAGCTGGGACAACAGGCGTGAGCCACCACAACTGGCTAATTTTTGTATTTTTAGTAGAGATGGAGTTTTACCATGTTGGCCAGGCTGGTCTTGAACTCCTGACCTTGGGTGATCCGTCCACCTTGGCCTCCCAAAGTGCCGGGGGAAAAATGAGATTCTTTATGTGCAAGGCCTAACATATAAGAGAGAGGGGAAGAAAAAGGCAAAGGGTGAGGAGGAGAGACCCCATCAGCAGCTGGAAATTGAAGGTGTGGTGTGGTCGGTGGGTGCATTGTGTGCTAGCGGCACATGAGGCCTGATTCCTCTTTTCTTTTTTTTTTTTTTTTTTTTTTGAGACGGAGTCTCGCTGTGTCACCCAGGCTGGAGTGCAGTGGCGCAATCTCGGCTCACTGTAAGCTCTGCTTCCCGGGTTTACACCATTCTCCTGCCTCAGCCTCCGAGTAGTGGGACTACAGGCGCCCGCCACCACGCCCGGCTAGTTTTTTGTATTTTTTTTTTTTAGTAGAGACGGGGTTTCACCATGTTAGCCAGGATGGTCTCGATCTCCTGACCTCGTGATCCACCCGCTTCGGCCTCCCAAAGTGCTGGGATTACAGGCTTGAGCCACCGCGCCCAGCCCTGATTCCTCTTTTCTTTCCTCAGCCATCAGTCATCACCCGCAGAGGGCTATCTTGCGGACACTTACGCTGCAGGAGCCACTTCCTCCGGTCTTATCACCCCAGCCAGGCCCTGCGGAGCAGCCAGAAGGCAGGGAGTAGGGAGGCTTTGCTATCCAGAGCTTCTCCCTTGCAGGTCCCCTCCATTGCTGTCAGTACCCAGCTGGCTCAGGGCTCTGTGATGCTGCCAGCTGGGCCTATGAGGGCCCTGAACTGAGTCCTCACTGCCTTTCTCCCAACCCCAGGAAGGTATGCTCAGCCAGAGCCCAGGCCTCACACACACTGGCAGTGACAAAAAGTAAAACTTCAGCCCCGCCCCCGTATCTTTCCCCCGGCACCCCCGTGTGCCTTTACTCTATGGCTGACCTTTGTACTTGTAAACTATCTAGAGGCTCTTTGGGCCTCCGCCAGAGTTTCCTAAAATATACGTTTGCTCTTCTCATTCTCCTGCCCAGAAGCTTCCAGAATGCCCTGTTGGCTTCAGGCTGAGTCCCCACCTGTGAACGGACTCACCTTTCATTTAGTGCAGACATAGGCCCCCCTGGAGTTTCTGTCTCCCCTTCCCTTCCTTCACCTGGCCAGCTCTCACTCTTCCTTGAAGACCAACTCAGATATCACCACACTGGGTTTGGGACCCTCCTGTGTGCACACCTGGATCCAGTCACTGGATCCCAGTGACTACAGGGCCACAGAGACTCAGAGAAGCGCTAGACTAGGAGTCAGGGCGCCTGGGTTGGGGCATTGCTGCCTAAGTTGCATCCTCTATCAGTTGGGCATAGTGCACAGTGGTATTTGCACTTCCCTTCCCCAGGATGGGACAAGCAGTAGATGAAAGAGTTTGCAGTGTGTATGCAAATGGGAGGCGCGAGTCTTTCTGTGGACAGCCTGAGAATAAGGACAGAGAGCTGGGCCAGCTGACCTTGCCACAGGTCCTGTCTCACCTCTGTCAGGAGGCAATGGTGAGACACCCATGCTGTTGTCTTCGATCCTTGTCCACTGGTGATGTCAACTCCCCAAGCGAACATCAGAAATACTTGCAACCAAGCAAAGCTAAGGTTATCTGACCTCCCGCAGTAAGGGAGAACCTGCACTTGGCAGAATCTTAGTAGGGTCTGAAAATGGAGGAATTAGGGAAGGGTACTTAGAGGATTTCAGGGTCCAGGCTTGGTGATTTGAAGGTGGGTCTTGCAAAGCCGTTCTAGCTTTGGATTGGTGAGCCCAGCAAGGGAACAGTCTTGAAGTGAGTCTGGATGAGCAAGCTGTTAGTCTTGTTAAGTTGTCTAATGGATTCACAGTCTTTTCTCCCAGGAGCAGGTATTTTCTGCAGCAAGCAGTGAAGTTATTTTTACTCGGTCTCAGTCTGGTTTAACATAGTAACAGGAAAGTTGGCCTGGTCCCAGAATTGTTTAACACAGGGATGGGGAATTATGTTGGTTTCATTCTTACTGGCAATCCTATTAAACTGAATTCTGGGAGAACAGAAACTGAGATACAATCTTTCTGCAAACCCTCCTGCATTAGCAGAGTGCCTGGCAGACACTGTCAGCACACAGCAAATGTTTCTTGAACCTGTGTATGCATGAATATCCTCTCACACCCGTCAGTGGTCCTGGGAAGCCTCTGGACAGCACTGTGCTTGGGAAAAGCAACAACAGAGAACGTGTCCAACAAGATGCTGCCTAGACCCCTGCTACTCCCAGTGTGTCCTGTGACCAGCCTCAGCGTTCCCTGGGAGCCTGTGAGAAGTGTAGACTCTCAGGCCCCACCCCAGACTCTGTATTAGCAAGCAGCCCGGTGATGTGCGTGCATCAGTATCCAAGAAGAACTTTAAGTGTCTGGCCCGCACAGCAGTGGGAGGCATCAAAGGTTTCAAACGTGCAGCAGAGACTAACAGAATACTTCCTACAAGCCAGGCATGTGTAGAGCCCTGTAGGTACCACCATGAGGCCGCCAGGATTTCAGCTCTGCAGGGAGGCAGGCACATAAACACACAACTCAAGGACTGTGAGAGTGTAGGAAATGTACTTTTTCCTTCTTTGGATAGGAGAGAGATTTGTGCATGAACCCAGATACAGCAGGTGTGTCTGCATGTGTGTGTGTGTGTGTGTGTGTGTGCGCGCGCGCGTACAGAGTCTGCTTTTTCCTGCGGAACGTTAAGCCTCTGGTTGACTGCACCTGGCAGAAGCAATAACCACAGCCACCCACTTCCTGTCCTTTTCTGCGGGCAGATCCTGACAGCGAGCGGCGATGGCACGTGTGCCCTGTGGGACGTGGAGAGCGGGCAGCTACTGCAGAGCTTCCACGGACATGGGGCTGACGTCCTCTGCTTGGACCTGGCCCCCTCAGAAACTGGAAACACCTTCGTGTCTGGGGTAAAGACCCAACGGAAACTTCCTAGGGCTCCTGTGTCCACTAAGGAGGCTTATGGTGGCAGTTCTTGTCCATTCATGGGATTAGCCTAGGCACTTCCTAGAAGGGACTGCAGGAATTGTCCTCAACTCCCCACTAAACCCCCAGCTCCTGCAGTGACCGCACTGGCTCCAGGCCCCTCTTGGGGGCTTGGTGGGCAGCTACAGGGCTGAACTGTGAGGGTCTCCTTCTGTTCTGCCACTGATGTTAGCAGTCTACAGAGTAATCTGGAATGTTCTCCTGTATGAGTGCTGCCACATTTAAGGTGTATATCTGCCACATTTTAAAATGTCATTCCTCAAATAAATAGCAGAGACTTAGCATCTGAGAGCATCAGAGACGCGCACAAGGGCATGGCAGGTCAGATGGCTACTGAGCTGAAGCAACGCTGTGATGCCGCCAGGGCCTTGGGGCCTGTGGGGCACTCTCCCACCCCACCCCTGCCAGCCACCATCCTCTCTCCCATCACAGGGTGCAAGAAACAGAGGCTTTGAAAGCTCAGAGTTGGCAGACAGGGCCACAGAGACTCAGAGAAGCCCTAGACTAGCAGTCAGGGCGCCTGGGTAGGGGCTTTGCTGCCTGACTGGAAGTTGCGTCCTCTATCAGTTGGGCATAGTGCACAGTGGTGTTTGCACTTCCCCTCCCCAGGATGGGGCAAGCAGTAGATGAAGGAGTTGCAGTGTGTATGCAAATGGGAGGGGCGAGTCTTTCTGTGGACAGCCTGAGAATAAGGACAGAGAGCTGGGCCAGCTGACCTTCCCACGGGTCCTGTCTCACCTCCATCAGGAGGCAGTGATGAGACAGGACAGTGACGCACACACTGTCAGGTGACTTCTGCAGCTGGGACACCTAAGGGACCTTTGCTCCAGGCTGCCCACACATCGATCCTGGGAGCCAGGCCAGGGAGGTATGAGCTGTAGTCAGCAGGGACCCTGATTTTCTTCCTGGGTATTCGGCCATGTATAGATGTTTCACCCCTGTGCCTTGGTATCCCTGTGTTTATCTCTCCTCGACTCTACTGTGTTTTTTAAAAATTACTGCTATTACTGGAGATCATATTGTCTCTTCCAGAGCACTAAACGGCATCCAATTTCGTGTCCTCTAAAGATGTGAAGGCCTTTCTGGTTTCTTTGCCCACATTTTCAGTAAAGATACTCGGGCCATGGGCCTTCCTCAGATGTGTGATGGTGCTTCATTACACACCTCCCTCTGCTCCAAGTTGAAACCAATAACTTGGACCCCAATTTTAAGCTGTTACTTTTTGACTGTTTACGCTGTTTGATCATGTAAGCTATTTGACTATTGAGAGTCCACATTCTGCTTCTTGAGCTTGATACCATGACCACTCTGCAGGAACTTATCAAACTGCTCCCAGAGCCTTGATAGGATAATGGGAAAACCCTCACAGCTGTGACCCTCTGGGTCATGTTAGCAACCTGAAGAGAGCATTGACTTTACAGGTGTTGAGGTAGACATCCAGGGAGGTGACTTGCTTAAGCCACCCGGTGCCTCAATGGCAGCACCCTGATGGGCCTCTGGTTTGTAGATTCCCAGCCCGGTATGCTGCTGAGGGTGCCGATGGCCCGGGGCGTCTGGCTCTCCAGCTTTGCTGAGGGCTGCTCCATACACCAAAACAAAGCTGGGACTCTCAGCTGCTCCATTTGGGCACTGCCAACCCATTAATGTCACAGCTAGAGAGGGCCCACCACGCACCACTGCCTGCCTGCCTTGCCCTCTGGGCTTAGGGAGGCAAGTATAAAGAGAAGAGAGAAAAGAGGGAAAACGAAGGGAAGGGAGATGCCCGGGGGAGGGTAGAAGGGTTTGCCTCCATTCAGAAATGCTCAAAAGAAGAAAACAAGCTAAAAGAGGAAGCTGAGTGCCTTCCCTCCTGCCTCCCATCCCAAGACCTAGTTCTAGGCTGCTAAGGGCTTTCTAACTGAGGAAACTGCCCTCAGGTAAAGCTAGTCTCAGAAAAGTGTGTTGTCAACCATTTGCTAATGGGAAATAAATGGTCTCTGTTATATAACTGGGACCCATGCCTTGTCTATAGACATTCCTTGAAGTGGCCATAACTCTGGGTAATTTTGCATTTGTAGGGATGTGACAAGAAAGCCATGGTGTGGGACATGCGCTCCGGTCAGTGCGTGCAGGCCTTTGAAACACATGAATCTGACATCAACAGTGTCCGGTCAGTGAGTAGAATGTTCATGCCACCTCTCTGTTCTGCCAGTGTTGCCTGGCTTGGGTAATCCTTAGCCAAGGAACCGCCTCCAGATCAGTTTACTTGGCTGAGAGAGGCCTCCCCAGGAAGAAAGGCTGATTGTGGTGGAACTGAACAGTGCTTCAGAACTCATGGAGAATTTTAATTTAATTGCATTAGGAGCAATTAATATCTTCCCTGGGTTGAATCAGCATTTTTCATCCATTCATTCAATAACTTTACTGAGTATTTATATGCTAGGTACTATTCTAGGAACTGGGAATAGACTAGTGAACAAGATAGACAAGGTCTCTACTCTCTTACAGGAGACAAACTAGACCAAACACGAATATACAATTTCAGATACTGATAACTACTATGATAAAAGTAAAATAGGGAGATGGGATGGGTCATTTCTTAGAGGTCAAAGACAGCCTTACTGAGAAGGTGACATTTACATTGAGGCCAGGATGATGAAAGAGCCAGGCACGCAAAGAGCTGGGGGAAAAGCACAGAGATGAGAGGTTAAGGGACCTAAAAAAAGGCCAGGTGGTCACTGGAGAGTTTTGAGTTGGGAGGGGTAGGGGTGGCTAACCTGATCATAAAAGAGCACTCTGTTGGGAAGCCGAGGCGGGCAGATTGCTTGAGCCCAGGAGTTTGAGACCAGCCTAGGCAACATGGTGCAACCCTGTCTCTACTAAAAAAAAAAAAATACAAAAATTTAGCTGGGCATGGTGATGTGTGGAGGAGGCTGAGGTGGGAGGATCGATTGAACCCAGGAGATTGAGGCTACAGTGAGCCGAGATGGTGCCACTGCACTCCAGCCCAGGCAACAGAGTGAGACCGTGTCTCAAAAAGAAAAAACCCAAACAAACCAAACAGATCACTGGCTATATGGAGAAGACATTGTAGGGAACAAGAATGGAAATATGATGACCAGTTAGAGGTGGTTGTGTGAGTTCAACAAAGAAACGATGGTGACTGGAACTAAGGAAGACATGGTGGAGACAGAAATGTCAAGAATTATGAAATGTCTGAGATTTTATCTACCTACATGTTAACAAGTTGGGCTGCCATAGCTCATGGATGCTGGTAGAAGACACGAGACTCCTGGGTCAGAGATGAAAGACAGTTTATTACTCATAGTAATGGCAATAGCCAGGATATCAGCTTGTTTGTGCTGGTACTTGAGCCCCAGTTCCACAGGGAGACATGAAAAGGGCCAGATGACACTGGCAGATGCAAGGGATGCACTCTAGAAGAACCCTGAGCTTAGGGAACCCACGTCCTTTATCGAGGGCAGTAAGCAGCAGTCCATGTGCTAAGACAGGGAAGACTGGAAGGATAGGGGGAGGAGGTGGGTTTTGCACATGGATTTGGGAGCTCTGTTTGGGGCTAGTTAGGTTTGAGATGCCTATTAAACATTCAAGATGTCAAGTAAGTAGCAGGATCCATGAATTAGATCCTAAGAGAGAGGTCAGGACTTGCCATGTATGGAAGATGGTACTGCTGAGACAGTTTATAAAGTATTTTCATTATACTCAGAATTCCCAAGAATCTTCATTATACTTAGTGGGAAAACACGAGAATTGTTTTTCTTAAAAACAAGAACAAAAAACAATACGTACGTACTTTAGTACTCCTTGCCCTCAAATGTGGGATAAGGAAAAAAGCAAAAGGACTCTCACTTATTGTAAATATGCAGTAATTACCTAGAAAATCAAAAGAAATCAATCTGAAAATCACTACAGATAGTAAATGAAGTGAGTAAAATGCAAGATAGAAGATAAAGTCACAAAAATAAGCCCCTATGTATTAATAAAATATAGTCATTCCTTGGTATCTGTGGGAGATTGGTTCCAGGACCTCCCTCAGATACCAAAATCCTACATAAAACTATGTGGTATTTTCTCAGGGTACGCTGAAGTTATAAAAATAAATAAATAATAAAATTAAAGTGGTATAGTATTTGCATATAGCCTGTGCACATCCTCCCATGTACTTTAAATCATCTCTCAATTACTTATAATATCTAATAAATGTATATGCAATGTAAATAGTTGTTAGACTGTATTGTCTGGAGAATAATGACAAGAAAAAAGGTTCAGTACAGATGTAACAATCCTTTTCTTTTTTAGAATATTTTTAATCTGCAGTTGATTTTATCCATAAGTGTAGAACCCATGGCTATGGAGGGCCAATGTACAGCTTTAAAATGCACACACTCAGCTGGGCGCTGTGGCTTATGCCTGTAATCTCAGCATTTTGGGAGGCCAAGGTGGGCAGATCACTTGAGGTCAGGAGTTGGAGACTAGCCTGGCCAACATGGTAAAACCCCGTCTCTACTAAAACTACAAAAATTAGCCAAACATGGTGGCACATGGCTGTAATACCAGCTACTTGGGAGGCTAAGGCACGAGAATCGCTTGAACTCAGGAGGCAGAAGTTGCAGTGAGCCGAGATCACGCCACTGCACTCCAGCCTGGTCGATAGAGTGAGACTCTTTCTCCAAAATAATAATAATAAAAAAATAAAATGCACACTGTCTCACCTGAGCTGTTTCATCTCCCCTGAACCCTCTGCCTCTAACCTCCTTTGACCATCAGTTTTCAACTTAAGCTTCCCTCTGTCCAGGAAGCCCCCCTGGTTTCCAGGGCCAACTTAGGTACCCTCCTGTGTGAGGGGGACCACACTGCATGGCCAATTTACTCATCGATCTCCTCCTGCACTGAGGAAGTCAGAGAGAGAGAGAGAGAGAAAATCTTACTTTTTAAAGTATTTAAAGTAGGCCGGGCGCGGTGGCTCAAGCCTGTAATCCCAGCACTTTGGGAGGCCGAGACGGGCGGATCACGAGGTCAGGAGATCGAGACCATCCTGGCTAACACGGTGAAACCCCGTCTCTACTAAAAATACAAAAAACTAGCCGGGCGAGGTGGCGGGCGCCTGTAGTCCCAGCTACTCCGGAGGCTGAGGCAGGAGAATGGCGTAAACCCGGGAGGCGGAGCTTGCAGTGAGCTGAGATCCGGCCACTGCAGTCCAGCCCGGGATACAGAGCAAGACTCCGTCTCAAAAAAAAAAAAAAAAAAAAAAAAGTATTTAAAGTAACCAAACTTTTAAAACTATGAATTCTTAATGGGAGAAATAAAAGAATATGATAAATGGAGACATAAACCCAATTATTGATAGAGAACACTATAACTTAAAAATTTAAATGGCCATTTTTCTATATAGAGTGAATGCAGTTTCAATTAAGTTATTTTATGGAACGGTGTAAATTGATGCTGAGACTCATCTTACGGATGCTACAGGGACTGATTCAGTGGGCCATGTTCAGGGTACCTTTTGATTTTCTTCCAGGGCAAACACTGGCTACCATGTCTACCCAAGGCTGAGGTTATACTGAGCATTGTCATTGTTCTCTTAGCATGCCCTTTGTAGTACACTGGATTAGTTAGGACATGGGCTTGTATGAGAGAAGCCCAAATAACAGTGACTTAAACCAGATGGAAGTTTGTTCTCACCTTAAAATCTGAGCTGCTATGACAGCTCATTCTGTTTTCGCAACCCACTCCCTAGGATGGTGCTCCCTCTCCTGCCCCCACTGGCCTACCACCATGCCTTCTTTCCAGCTGGCTGGTAGAGGAGAGTTGCGCTTATCGCTTCTGTCTGCATCCCATGAGCCAGAACATGATCATATGGCCACATCTGGCTACAGGAAGACTAGAAACATAGTTTTCATTCTGCCCTATGCCCAGGAGAAACAAAACAAACCAGTGTTTTTCAGTAGGGTTCACTATTAGCATTTTGGGAAGGACATTTCATTGTAAGGGAATGTTCCATGTAAGACATTTACCAAACCTGTGGCCCAGCCACTGAATTCCAGTAGCACCCCCTGGATTTGGTGCCATTCAAAAAAATCCTGCTTTTATTTAACCATAGCTATAGGAGAGAGAGGAGGGGACACTAGGGGCACAAAAAGTCTCTTCCAGATAATCTACGTATTACCTGGAAGATAATACACTTGGTCCCTGAACTTCCCACCAGCAGAAGGAAATCATGGCCCATGTGGCCCCAAATGGTATTCAATCTAGAAATCATTTTGATATTGGAATATGGATGTGTCAGATACTCCATGAATTCATAATGCTTTCAAAAACATAATGTGCCCACACCGTGATAAACTGACTGGGGCAGAGCTGAAAATGGTTAACATTTCTCATCCAGCTTTTCTGTTCTCTATCCCCGTCTTTCAGGCCAGTGTAAGTTAGTCACACAAAGTCAGGCTTCCCTCTCCTTTGCCAAATGTTTTGACTCTCCCCTCCTGCGGGTAGGAGGAATAACTTTAGCTGTTTTAAAGGGCTGCTCCTCCTCTGGCTTTTATGGAGCTATAGGGTAGGTCACTGGTACAAGAAAGGAGAAACAGGCCAGGTGTGGTGGCTCACGCCTGTAATCCCAGCACTTTGGGAGGCCTAGGAGGGTGGATCACTTGAGGTCAGGAGTTCGAGACCAGCCTGACCAACATGGTGAAACCCCGTCTCTACTAAAAATACAAACATTAGCCGGGCATAGAGGCATGTGCCTGTAATCCCAGCTACTTGGGAGGCTGCGACATGAGAATCGCTTGAACCTGGGAGGTGGAAGTTTGTAGTGAGCCGAGTTCAGGCCATTGTACTCCAGCCTGGGTGAGAGAGTGAGACTCAGTCTCAAAAAAACAAACAAAAAAAGAAACAATGGAAGGTGTGGGGAACACAGCTGGGTGAGGCAGAGCAGAGGGGTTTAAAGACATTTGCTCTCATTCTGCCTCTGGATTATAATTTAGGACCCATATTTCTCACTAATCATTGAGAAGAGAATGACTATAGCAGTAATAATCATCATGTATGGAATGTGTTTTAATTGGCACCATGCCAGATTCTTTGCATGGACTGTCTTATGTAAACCTCACAGCAGAAAATATGCATTATTACTCTCACTTTTCAGATGAGGAAACTGAGGCTGGGCAAGAGGAAGTCATTTGCCAAAAGTATCGCAGGTAGTAAATGGTCAGTGCAGACATCCAATGTGGCTTTGTGCATCTGATTCCGTGTCTGTGCTCATAACCCCTTTCTTATCCCTGAGCTCTGGGCCAAGTCTTAGGAATTAGATATGTGATTGAGGGAAACTATATTTACAGGGGGTCTGCTCTGTGTTCTGTGCCTGATATCAACACACATTATCTCACTCTACAAGGCCAGCGTCATTGTCCCCCACTAACAGGGAAGAAAACTAGAAGTCAGTGGGCCTGACGTATGAGCTTCCTCTTCCGTCTTCTGCTGCAAATATTCCTTAAGTCCCTAGAAGTAGAGATTCTGATTCCAAGGGCCTAGCATGGTTCTTGATGGGCATCCAGGGTCGGGAATCACCACCGTAGATAAAGTACTTTCTCTCTGCAGGTACTACCCCAGTGGAGATGCCTTTGCTTCAGGGTCAGATGATGCTACGGTATGTTTCTAAGTAATTGAGAGCTTTTCCTATTCAATAGAGGGATCTGCGAACTTATTTTTAGAAAATAACTATTTTTCTGTTTACAAAAGTAATGAGTATTCAATGAAGGAAATTTAGGGGAATATTAAATTACCTTGATCTCCTTTCCCAAGAAAAATCATAGCTGGATGAATTCCTTTCTGACTTTTTTTCTTTTTGACAAACAAAATACTTTATAATTTGGCATTTTCACTTAACAGAATGTGAACATTTTCCCAGGCCGATAAATATTTCTCTCCATTGTATTTTCTTAATGATTGAGTAGTATTCCATGTTATGAACATGACATTCATCTTCAATTTTTGGACATTGGCTCTTATCAAGGTTTTTTTTTTTTTTTTTTTTTTTCTGTTAAAAACACTGCTATTAGTGTTTTTGTACCTTGCTTTTCATTTCCTTAGCATCCTCAGACATAACTTGCTGAGCCATAAATAGACCCAGTTTTAAGGCTTTTGATACTGATTGCCAAATTATTTTCAAGAGAAAAAATATTTTCTTGTTGCCCTCAAAATATCAAATACCTTATGAAATAATGGTTTTCATTCTAATTTTCTGCTAAAGAAATTACAAAAGAATAGATTGAGAGTTTTGAAATAATGAAAATTTAAAGCTTCTGTATGTCAAAGATATATAACAATATAAGGGAATACATTGTGGAAAACTTCTTGCCACATACAGTACAGGCCAAGTTGAAATCCTATAGATATGAATAGGGTTACATAAGCAATAAAACGAACACTCCAATTAAAGAAGAGGGTAAAATGCAGGTCATTTACAAAGCAGTAAATCCAAAATGGCAAGTAAACACCTGAAAATGTTTTCAGAGTCACCCATAATCAAAGAAATGTATGTTTTAATTTTTCAGCGATCGGATGCCCATTTTGCCACTTGGATTAGCAAAGAGATGCTCAGAGGTTGGGTTGGTGGGGAGCCTGGAACAAGCCTGGGGTCAGGATAGTTGGCACCACCCTCCTAGAGGGCAGATAAGAATCAAGAGCTTAATGATTGGCCAGGCATGGTGGCTCATGCCTGTAATCCCAGCACTGTGGGAGGCCAAGGTGGGTGGATCACCTGAGGTCAGGAGTTCAAGACTAGCCTGGCCAATGTGGTGAAACCCCGTCTCTACTAAATGAGACTAAAAATACAAAAATTAGCCAGGCGAGGTGGCGGGTGCCTGTAATCCCCACTACTCTGGAGGCTGAGGCAGGAGAATCATTTGAACCCAGGGAGGCAGAGGTTGCAGTGAGCCAAGATTGCACCATTGCACTCCAGCCTGGGTGACAAGTGAAATTCCATTTCAAAATAAAATAAAATATAAAATAAAACATCTCTACTTCTGATCTGGTCATGCTATTTCCTGATAACTCTTCTAAGGGTTCTATTTCTTACCTAGTCTAAGGAAAATACCAGAAACACATGTAAAGATTTTTATATAAGAATAGTCTTCATAATATTATTTATAAAAGAGAAAAATTAAACACAACCGAAACAACAGGATTTGGCTAAATAGATTCTGATATATTCAGTAACCACGTACATAACGTTTTTTGAAGTTTTCGTTTAATGATAAGAGAAAGTATGTATAACCTGATGTTAATAGAAGCAATAATGAAACATCCAGCCCATTCAGATACACACATAAAATAGAAATGAGACTGAAGGAAACAGCTCAAAATTAGTAAATACCTCTAGGATTTAGGGTGACCCTCATTTCCTTCTGTATACATTTCTGAATATTTCAAAATTTTCTACAATGAACATGTCTCCTTAATCAGAAAAAAAAAAGTGGGGCCTCATTTTGTTTTTATACCTGAAGAAATTTGCTATATTTGTCATTTTCTTTACTGACTCATAGAGATTAATAGGAATCGGGACTCTTTACTGACTAATAGAAATTAATAGGAGTCGGGACTAAAAGATGAAATAACAGTAGGGAAAACTAAGAGGTTTTTCCTTCATCCTTTAAACTGCACAAGTCACTAGCACCTACCTGTAATTCTGTGGTCATCACATCACCAAACTAAAGCCAGAAGTAAGTGCTGCTTTATTTATTTGCTCTCCAGTGTCGCCTGTATGACCTGCGGGCAGACAGGGAGGTCGCCATCTATTCCAAAGAGAGTATCATATTTGGAGCATCCAGCGTGGACTTCTCCCTCAGTGGTAAGATTTTATTTCAGAAACTTTTTCCGGGATTGTAAGACAGGACCGGAATGAAACTAGCGTTCCACCATCACTCAGTTCCTTTTCATTAACCGAGCTTCCTGTGGACCAGTATGCAAAATCATCCACATTTGCACCAGTTTTCCTCCTCTGAGCTTCTGACCTCCCACTTTGCCCTGCTCCAGGCAACTTCCCCTAGCCCCATTCACTCCAGGGGGAATTGAAGGCTGTGTACTCACCTAATGCTGTCCTTCAAGGCAATGAAGTGTCAGAAATTCACTTCTGCAATGCTCTCAGGCATTTTCTCCCCAGTCTTTGCTTCTCTTCATGCCCCAAAGGGAACTTTTCTCTAAGGTGGAGGTTAAGCAAGAGTCCCTTCTTGACCAGGCACTGTGACTCACGCCTGTAATCCCAACACGTTGGGAGGCCAAGGCAGGCGATCAAGGTCAGGAGTTCGAAACCAGCCTGGCCAACACAGTGCAACCTTGTCTCTACTAAAAATACAAAACTTGATTGGGCATGGTGGTGCATGCCTGTAATCCCAGCTACTCGGGAGGCTGAGGCAGGAGAATCGCTTGAACCTGGGAAATGGAGCTTGCAGTGAGCTGAGATCGTGCTACTGCACTCCACCCTAGGCAACAGAGCAAGACTCCGACTCAAAGGGAAAAAATAAAATGAGTCCCTTCTCAGTGCCCTGAAGCTCGTGGCTCCTTTGTGGGAAGTTGCTAATGAAAAAGCATAGCTCCAAAAAGATCATGTCAAAGAAAGAAAGCAAAATAGAAAGTTAAAGCAGAGGTAACAGGCTGGCTACCTGGACCACTCAATTTCCCCAGACACATCCCTGGACTAACTGCACATGAAGTTCCTGCTACTGCCTGGAACATCTTTTCCCTGCCTTCTCTGCATGACAGACTCCTATTCAACCCTCAAGAGCCAACTCAAATGTCACTTTAACTGTCTCTCTTTAAACAAGTTTTACAAGTTGTTAACTAGCAAATGACTAGAAATAATTTATTTGTGTCTGCAGTGTCCCCCTTGATCCCCCTTCCTCTCTGGTCCCATAGCACTTTACATGTGTAAAGCCACTTGCATTATGGCTGTTACCATGGGATGCTACAGTGATCTGTTCCTCTCGGCCCCACATCCTCCACCAGGGGCCGTGACTGTGCTTTCTCCCCTTTAAATCCTCAAGGCAAAGCACAGTGCCTAGGACTCAGTGGGCCTGAATCACTGCTTACTGAATGAGTGAGTGAGTGACAGTCATGTAATGAGAAACAGGGAGCAAGGAACTGGCTTAACAGCTATCATCTCACCCTGCTTCAAGGTCGCCTGCTGTTTGCTGGATACAATGATTACACTATCAACGTCTGGGATGTTCTCAAAGGGTCCCGGGTCTCCATCCTGTTTGGACATGAAAACCGCGTTAGCACTCTACGAGTTTCCCCTGATGGGACTGCTTTCTGCTCAGGATCATGGGATCATACCCTCAGAGTAAGAGAGAGGGTTTTCTCTTTTCCTGGGTGTGAGAGGAGAGAGGAGGGGTGACGGGCCTTCTGAAGCAGAGGGAAGGCTTTCAGAGTAAGCTCGGGTGGGCCTGGTCAGCCTTGCCGAGCTCTCGTTTCCGCTCTGGCCACAGCCACAGAAGGAACTAGTTGCCTGGAGAGGTAGTGAGTGCCCCATCAATGCAGGTATTCTCGCACAGATTCGACAACTGCGTATCCACCTGTAGGTGAGGGAATAGTTAGACTTGATCATCCAGAAAGTTCCTTTTGACCCTAAAAGTCTGATTCTTGTGATTCTAGCCTTTGGCAAACCACAGATAACCAGTCTCTTCTCCTATAGTATAGGATTCTTATTACAATTATTAACCGTGTGATGACGAGGGTCACAGATCCAAGAGGCTGTGAAGCCCCTGAAATTATTACTTTTATCTTTCTTTCTTTTTTTTTTTTTTTTTTTTTAGTTTTCCTATAGCTTAATTTTGAAAGTGAAGCCCCTGAAATTATATATGCCAAATTTGGGGTGTATGCATTTTGGTCCTCATGGCTTTCATTAAATTCTCAAAGATAGCTCCATAACCTTGTTGAGTGTTGGCTCCCCCAAAATACTACCAAAATAGCCTGTTTAAGCCGGGCGTGGTGGCTCACACCTGTAATTGTAGCACTTTGGGAGGCCAAGTCAGGCAGATCACTTGAGATCAGGAGTTCCAGACCAGCCTGGGCAACATGGTGAAACCCCATCTCTACTAAAAATACAAAAATCAGCCAGGCATGGTGGCGTGCACCTGTAGTCCCAGCTACTCAGGAGGCTGAGGCAGGAGAATTGCTTGAACCCAGGAGGCAGAGGTTGCAGTGAGCCGAGATCATCCCACTGCACTCCAGCCTGGGCAACAGAGCAAGACTCTGTCTCAAAAAAAAAAAGATGCCCATTCATAGAGCAAAGCTAAATTGATTGCTTACCTCAGTGTGGAACATCAAGAATTGGTAGAGGTGTAGTGGCATCTCAGAAGAGGAGGACAAAGGCATGCATGAGGTTTTTTTGGTCTGGTTTAAGGCAGGTCTTTGTTGTGGGCCACTTAATTAGGATTGCACAACTTTGTGGCATAATAGTTTTAGGATTGCTGGACATGGGTGGGGGAGGGTTTCGAACAAACCCTTTAAAAGTAAGTACTCATTTGATGCTCTATATTGTCCTGAGACGTGGGTGTATTTTCTAAAGAGGGTAAGTTGAGTAGTCTAGTGTTAGGATAGAAAAAAGGATTTTTGCAAAATTCCTGAAGCGAATAAAAAAGTTATCTGTGAGTTCATCTTCCTGGGTAAGAGTGTCCTAAATGAGTAAAGTCCTGTTAATGTATATGGTGAGCTGTATGAGTTCAAATGGTTTTGGTTGTCAATCTGTTGAGTAAAGTCCTGTTAATGTATACAGTGAGCTGTATGGGTTCAAATGGTTTTGGTTGTCAATCTGTAAGAGTAACCAGACCCTAGTAAGGAGGCTGCAGATGCCCCACAAACAATTAACTAAGGGAGGAGGGGATTGGGTCCAAAGAAGCACCTTTGCGTTGCTAGGAGTACAGTGTTATCCTTCTAAGGCACAGGAGCACCCTATTTTGGATGGGGGGTGTGTGTGTGTGTACACACGCACATGTATGCCCATGCATGTGTGTGAATAGACTAATTTTATCTCTTTAAGCTCAAGTTTTATAAGTTGTTAACTACAAAGGTCTAAAATCTATCTGTTTGTGTCTTCACAGGTCTGGGCCTAATCATCTCACAGTGCACTCATGTATACCTGAGAATTTGAAATCTTCACATGTAAATAGATATTACTTCTAGAGGAGCTTAGGGTTTACTGCGGTTTAGCTTAGGGGAGCAACCATGGCTCACAGGTCACTAAACGTCTCCAATATGACTATTAAAACTGTCACCTCTGGAAATACACTAGTGTGGGCCTTCAGCACTGCGAGAGGTACCTTCAAGTACAGTATTTTTCTTTTCGAACACTTTAAAATGTATCTGTTTTTAAGGTTATTCTGAATTATAGTAGCCTCAACTCATTCTGTCACCAGTAGAATTCAGCAGTTAATATAGTCCGTATTATTTCTTTGAGTCAATTCATTTTCAGAGCACTTTAAAGTCTGATATTTCTTGTGCACTGTGATGCCTGGAACCTTCCTCTGGAAGTGCTGGTTTTATGGACTGAGGACTGGTAACTGGTCTGGATAGAAGCAAATTCCAATTCCAAATGTAATCAGACAAAAATCACTTTTTGTAGAATGTTTTTTTTATTGTAAAAGTGTCTTCTTCAGCTTCCTGTTCTATTGTCTTTTTTCAGATACAACATTTTTGTCTATGGTGAACTGCTGTAAATGATGCAGAGAAATGCCTCTAAAGGACAGGTGGTTTGACTGCTGAATGATGATGATGTCACTGTGTCACTTGGACAGGGCATTTTCTCTGAATTGAAGGGAAAGCCAGTGCTGTTTGTAAACAAATGCTTCTGAGAGCAAGCAAAACTCTGTGTGGGAACACAGGATAGTAAACGTATTTAAAAACCTATTAGTAGAATTAGTGGAAACACTTAGGTTAAAGTGGATCTTGTCCATATAAATTATATTCATATGTATTGCATTGCAATTATAATTACATATGCAAATTGATTGATAGTCATGAATAATAATGTCTGCTTCTCTTATATAGAAAGAAAATATTAAAAGAAGATCTTCTCTTTATTTGAGACTCAGAATTCCTTCTGGAAGAAGGAAGTACTTTTTGTTATAGGATCCCTTCTTTTCCTTTTTTGGTTTTTTTGTAAGATGTAGATGCTTAGTCTTTGCTTTAGAAAACTTCTCATTTAAAAAGATGGCACGCATTATTATCTAGGGGAATAAAAGGTCACCTCAGACAACAGATGTCATTCCTGGTGAGGCCTGCCCTGTGGCCTCGTGGGTGGCCTGGGGTCTGCCGGCAGGTGCTGGCTGCGCCTGAAAGCTGCGTGCACCCTGTCCCTTGGACTGTCGGGTCTCCTCTCCTCGTCCTGCTCCAGCCCAGCCCTTCTTCTGGTAGTAGCTCTGGCTTTGCAAGCCCAGCTCCAGGCCCTGCTCCTCAGAGAGACTGTTCCAGAGCTCAAGCTGGGCACAGCCATAGGACAGGCCTGGAGCAGATGCTCCAGGGGTGGGCCAGGCCCACCCTCACAACTGCTTGTTCAGGTATCGTGATGGGCCACTCGGTCCAAAATCAGCCCGGCCAGCTTTTCCATCATCTCACTTCAAATAAACATAATAATTTGATCATTTGCAGAGCAGTTACTGGTGGTTTTACTGCACACCGGGGTCTGGAGTAGAGAGAGAAAAATAAAAGGCCTCTGCCTGCCTCCAATGAGCCCAGAGAGAGTGCTTTTAAATCCCAGTAGATTCCAGTCTGGGCAGGGGCTCAGGAAATGGGCCCAGTGTCTGGCCAGCTCCTGCCAGCTGCTGAAGGGGTCAGGGACACCATGGGATTCCTGAGCTCTGCTCCAGAATGTCCCATAGTGGCCTCTGGTGCAGCCGGCCTCCTTGTGGTGGCATGCCCAGCCATCTGTCCCACAGCCTGTTTTTTTTTTTTTTTTTCTTGGCTCTGCAGTGTGCCTTCCGGCTCCCAGAAGTGAAGGAAGGCACAGGAAAGGAAGGAAATGTGGCCCAGGGGAAGCACATTCCAGGTTCTATGTTTGGAGGGGTGGAGAGCATCTTCAGGATATGTGCAAAGTAGACTGTGACTTTCCAATCCAAAAAGCCACTTTACAGGCCCAGGGAAAGTATTCCAGAGAATGCATCCACTCCCCACATGGGCAGGAAGCCCCCTCCGCTGTGAGCATGCGCTCTCACGGTGGGCGCTGCCGGGAGTTGGACTATGTGACAGCATGTGGAGACTCAGGGGTAAGCTCCATGGAATACATTGTGTTTTGCAGATCGAAAATAACGCTGAGTGCATTTTATGATCAGCTTTTCCTTTTTCCAGAGGACTTGGGGATAAACCTACCAAACCAATGGAGGTGAAGGGGCCAAACAGATGGGCCCCCAGAGGTGTAGAGCCTTAGGCAACCCCCTCCCGGGCCAGAAAAAATGAAAGGTCAGGCAGAAAGGTGTGGGTGATGGGTATTTATGGGAAGTATCTGTGACATGAAGCCAAGTCCAGTGCTTTAGAATGCGCGGTCAGCCTCTCACCGGCAGAGCCCTGGCAGCCGTCCCTGTTCTCCCAGGCGAGCCAGAGGCGGGCATCCCATTGCCACTGCCTTCTTCCTGCCCTTCTGCCTCCTTCGCACCCCTCTCTAGATTATAAGCGGTTTAAAACAGCACAAGGTTATAAGGGCCTTTGTGTCCCGGGTTCTTGTAGCTGCCAGGCCAGCTGACTGAAAGGTGGCACCCCTGATACTGGGACTCCTCTGTGAGTTAGAGGGACGCCATGGTGACAAAGGAGGTCTGACCTTGGTTCACACCCAGCCCTGACATGTTCACAGAATATGTAGTAATATCTGAGTTTCTCTCAGCCTCAGTTTCCCCATCTGTAACATGGGATGGCACTAAAATATGTGACATGCATACCTCATTCTTTAGCACATCTTCAGGAAGGTTTCCCAGCTTCCTCCCTGTTTCCTCCTTATTCCCCTTCCTGTTTGCCCCCCTCCCTTCTCCTTCCACCTATCTTCCCTCTTTCTCTTCCCTTTCCCTCCTCCCTCCCTCCCATCTCCTCCCCCCTCCCTCCCACCTCCTCCTCCTCCCCTCCCATCTCCTCCTCCTTCCCTCCCATCTCCTCCTCCTTCCCTCCCATCTCCTCCTCCCTCCTTCCCATCTCCTCCTCCCTCCTTCCCATCTCCTCCTCTCTCCTTCCCATCTCCTCCTCCCTTCCTCCCATCTCCTCCTCCCTCCCATCTCCTCCTCCCTCCTTCCCATCTCCTTCCTCCTTCCCATCTCCTCCTCCCTCCCTCCCATCTCCTCCTCCCTCCCTCCCATCTCCTCCTCCTTCCCTCCCATCTCCTCCTCCCTCCTTCCCATCTCCTTCTCCCTCCCATCTCCTCCTTCCTCTTTGCCATCTCCTCCCTCACTTCCATCTCCTCCTCCCTCACTTCCATCTCCTCCTCCCTCCTTGCCATCTCCTCCCTTCCATCTCTTCCTCCTCCCTCCCATCTCCTCCTCCTCCTTCCCATCTCCTCCTCCTCCTTCCCATCTCCTCCTCCCTCCCATCTCCTCGTCCCTCCCATCTCTCCTCCTTTCCTCCCATCTCTTCCTCCCATCTCTCCTCCTTCCCTCCCATCACCTCCTCCTCCCTCCCTCGCATCGCCTCCTCCCTCCCATCTCCTCCTCCCTCCCTCCCATCTCCTCCTCCCTCCCTCCCATCTCCTCCTCCCTCCCTCCCATCTCCTCCTCCCTCCCTCCCATCTCTTCCTCCCTCCCTCCCATCTCCTCCCTCCCATCTCTCCTCCCTCCCATCTCCTCCTCCTCCCTTCCATCTCCTCCTCCCAAGTCCTCCTCCTTCCTTCCCATCTCTTCCTTCCTCCCTCCCATCACCTCCTCCCTCCCTCCCAATGCCTCCTCCATCCTCCTTTCTCCTTCCCAACTCCTCCTCTTTCCTCTCCTCTGCCCCCTCCCCCTCTCCTTCTCATTCATCCAGACTCCTTTTTCTAACCCTTCTCAATCTTCCTCCTTTCCTCATCTCCTCTTCCTCTCTCTTCCTGTTCCGCCTCTCTCCTGGTCTCCTTCCTTCCCCTTCTGCCCTTTCTCCCTCCCTCCTCCTCCCTCCCCATTCCCCTTCCCCCAGCTCTTTCTTTTCTCCCCATCTCCTCCCCCTCCATAGGCAGCCCCCACTCATATAGCACATTAGTAATTCTCATCAATTAGAGCTTCGTCTGGGTCAGTGGTTCTCAAACTTTTTGATCTTAGGATCCCTCTACACTGTTTTTTGTTTTGTTTTGTTTTAAGACGGAGTTTTGCTCTTGTTGCCCAGGCTGGAGTGCAGTGGCGCGATCTTGGGCTCACCTCAACCTCTGCCTCCCAGGTTCAAGTGATTCTTCTGCCTCAGCCTCCTGAGTAACTGGAATTACAGGTATGTGCCACCATGCCCAGCTAATTTTGTATTTTTAGTAGAGATGTGGTTTCTCCCTGTTGGTCAGGTCAGGCTGATCTCAAACTCCCAACCTCAGATGATCCACCTGCCTTGGCCTCCCAAAGTGCTGGGATTACAGGTGTGAGCCACCACGCCCAGCCTACACCCTTAAAAGTTATTGAGGACCTCAAATAACTTTGTGGATTGTATCTATCTACATTTATTATATTAGAAATTAAGACTGAGAAAAGTTAGGCCAGGCGCGGTGGCTCAAGCCTGTAATCCCAGCACTTTGGGAGGCCGAGACGGGCGGATCACGAGGTCAGGAGATCGAGACCATCCTGGCTAATACGGTGAAACTCCATCTCTACTAAAAAAAATACAAAAAATTAGCTGGGCGAGGTGGCGGGTGGCTGTAGTCCCAGCTACTCGGGAGGCTGAGGCAGGAGAATGGCGTAACCCGGGAGGCGGAGCTTGCAGTGAGCTGAGATCCGGCCACTACACTCCAGCCTGGGTGACAGAGCGAGACTCCGTCTCAAAAAAAGAAAAAAAAAAAAAAGACTGAGAAAAGTTATAAAACACAAGATTACAGATGCATATGTTCCATTAGCCATCAAGGTGATCTTTCACCTATGCCAGTAGTCTCTGGAAAACTCCTGAGAGAATGAAAATTAAAAAGTCACCAACACACACTCACAAAGAAAGTGTCAGTATTATTATGAAAATAGTTTTGACCTTGAGGACTCCTGAAAGGGTCTCAGGGACCCTCAGGCACTCTGGATCATGCTTTGAGAACAGCTGATCTAGGCTAATGAGCCCTTTTCCAGCCCTTCTATGTGAGACCTCCCAGAGGCCATTAAGGGCCTTGGAAGCACTTGGGAAAGAAAGAAGTGACAGGATGATTGAGGAGAGCCACCCAAGGGAAAGCCTTCGGAGGAGGCTTTGGGGCAGCCCTGGTTGGTGGCGGAAGTCCCAGAGAGGCAGTCGGAAGGGCTCAGGACCAGCTGAGGCCTGTGACCCAAAAATCCTTTGAAAAGGGGATGCCTGGGAGCCTGGGGAAAGCACAGTGGGTGGGGTAGAAGACTGGGGCTGAGGCCCAGGCCACTCCCAAGCCTAGGAGAGCTGACTGAATGGGGATTTGTGGATCCTCATTTCCCAAACTCGCCTGCTGAGAAGAATCATCCCACCCATGGCAGGTTCATGCACTGCGCCTTCAGGGCCCCGCCCTGAGATATGGACTGGGCGGGCCTGAGGTGGACCAGGAAATCTGAGCCAGAGGCCCACTGGGGAGGCCATGAGTGAATCTTGTCTCTGTGGATCCTATGTGAGGATTGCGATGCTAAACTTGCCCTCTCATCCATGACTGGAGAGAATTGGGTCACTCTTCTGGACATGCCACAGACTCCTGCTTCTAGACAGGACTTAGCTGGAGCCAGGCTGGTCTTCAGGGTTGGTCAGTCTCCACAGGGGACTCTGGCCTCCCGTGGGCTGCTGCAGGGCCAACCCCAGTGAAAGAAATGAAATGACTGAATGTTCGTGTCATTCAAAAAAGGATACAGCAGGGGGTGGGGAGGAGTTGGTTAATGGAATCAAATTTGCCGCAAGATAGGAGTCTAGTGTTTGGCGGCACTGTAGGGTGACTATCACTAACAATAATTTACTGTGTATTTTCAAGTAGCTAGAAGAATTTTGAATGTTCCTGTCAACCTAAATAACAAAGACAGGCTCTCTAAAAGAAAAAGATACTTAATCAAAAGTAGGGCATTGCAACAGGAATATGTGTGCTGTAGTAAACTGTGTGCATATTCCAGGAGGTAAAGAAAAACAAAGGTGGCCGGGCGGTGACTCACGCATGTAATCCCAGCACTTTGGGAGGCTGAGCCAGGCGGATCACGAGGTCAGGAGATCGAGACCATCCTGGCTAACACAGTGAAACCCCGTCTCTACTAAAAATATTAAAATTTAAAAAAAATGTTAGCCGGGCGTGGTGGCAGGCGCCTGTAGTCCCAGCTAAGAATGGCATGAACCCAGGAGGCGGAGCTTGCAGTGAGCCGAGATGGCGCCACTGCACTCCAACCTGGGTGACAGAGCAAGACTCTTGACTCAAAAAAGAAAAAAAAAAAAAAGGTTTTTAAAGGAAAAAATGAGGAGGATTACATAATGGTTTTGAAATAATTATCCTTGGCTACAAATATCAGTAACAAAGGTCACACCAGTCCGAGGTTGGACAGGCAGTTGCTAGGCAGATGTCCTTGCAGAAGTAATTTTGTGTGAGGTTGCGGCAGCCTATGTGCAAGGTTGTAATTTTTGCAGACTCTTTTGTGATCATTTTCGTATTAGGCATACAAGCATGAGAATCCTCTCTTCATGGCCTCCCCAGCTCTATTTGTCTTTTTTTTTTTTTTTAAACACTAGTAACTCTTGAATTCTAACAACTTTCACATTTCCAACACAAATAAATGATAGATATTTAAGGGATTAATATGCTAATTACCCCTGATCACTACACATTGTATACATGTATCAAAATAACACTGTACCCCATAAGTATGTACAATTATGTGTCAATTAAAAATAATTATTTTTAAAAGTAGATGCAGAAAAAAAGATACAGACCCTCTAGTAATGAGATGGAATCAGGAGTGACTCCGTGGTTAATTTAACCCACATAAACAACTAATTGTTAAGTGTGGTATGAGCGTCTGTGTAAAGACTGTGACAACAGGAAATGTCTGTCTTTGCCCCCAAGGTTATCTAACCAGCACACCAATGGTGAAAGATTAACTTTGTCAGAAACCAGGAACCATGAAGCAGAGGCCACCGTTTCCAACCTGTGTGTTTTCCATGATAATTGGCAGCCTCCCACTCCTAAGTTTATACCCAAGGGAAATTAAAACATATGTCCACACAGAAATTTGAATGTGAATGTTCATAGCAGCATTACTCATAGTAGCCCAAAGTTGAAACAGCCCCAGTGTTCCACAGTGGATGAATCGATGAACAAAATATGGTGCATCCACACAATGGAATACAAAGAAAGAGAGCGCAGACACATGCTACAACATGGATGAACCCTGAAAATACTGTGCCAGAGAAAGAAGCCAGAGACAAAGAGCCACATGTTGTAGGATTCCATGTATATGAAATGTCCTAATAAGCAAACTCATAAAGACAAAAAGCAGATTAGTGGTCACTCAGGGCTGGGGTGAGGAGTGACAGCTAGTGGGCACTCAGTTTCTTTTGGGGAGCTGAATTAGATAGTGGTGGTGATTGCACAATTCTGTGAATGGACTAAAAACCACTGGATTCTAAGAGGGTGAATTTTATGGTATATTAATTACATCTCAATAAAGCTGTTACTTAAAACGTGGAAAAAATAATAAGCAGTCAGTAGCTATTCTCAATAAAACAGAAACTACATAGGTAAGACCAATATTGTCACATTGTGGTTCTGGTTGAGAATGGGGCAAGTGAGCTTAGTCACCCTTGCCAGAGGATTTACCATTTACAGATGAAAGTTTCTCTGGAATGATGGCCTTTTACTATGTGCCAGGTACTGTGCTAAGCACTTTGTGTATACCAATTCATGTAATCCTTGTGATAGCCCCATGATGCCCCATTTTTAGATGGGGAGATAGATTGAGGTTAGGAGGGTTGAATAACTTGCCCATAGCTGCACAGCGTCCAAGTTGCAGAGACAGGATTTTCACGAAGTCTTATTACAAACTGCCTCATATTGTGTGAATTGGAAATTCTATGTTGAGGTTAATTTATTCATTTGTTGTTTAGTTGTATTATCATTATTCAGTTACCAATGGCAGTGCCAGAGGATTTACCATTTACCCCAAAGCTACTGCAAATCTAAGAAAAAACAATGGTCTTACTGTTAAAGTATAATGTACAAAAAGGTAAAATCATGACTCTTTTGCAAATAAAACATGAACATGTATCCAAGCTTTTATTTAACTCACTGATTAATAAGGGAACCAGAAAGATGTCAAAACCAGTTCAAATGGGAATTTGATGTACAGAAATTTATATTCCAACAAAAATCATTTAGTTCACTGTAATGAATCATTTGCCTTAGCAGATTAGGCACTCAGCAGAAGCATCAGCCAGCTCAGCCTTGGAGGGAGAATTCCATGTTGTTGGACCCATACATATCCTCTGTCCCTGCTGCCAGGAGCTCTTCGTTCAGCCCATTGAGCAGACGCCACAGCAGCGGCATAGAGAGGCTGGCTGACAGCCACAGAGCGTGCCACTCTGTCCATCTGATTCAGTCTTCTCTGCAGTGGATGCCCTTTAGTGGGCATTCACGTGAGATGCAAATATCTTCAGTCTGTGCCCGTTCAAAGGAATTCAGCCACATATCTCTTTCCAAGATTTTCTTGTCACCAATCTTCCAGTCCTGTTCTTTTTAAGGCCCTGACCATCCAGCTAAACCATCAGCAACTGTCCATGAATCAATGTAGGTCTGTATTCTGCCCATCTCTGGACAACCTTGAATTTCTGCCCACTGGAAGGATTCTCCTTCACCACTGTCCTTCACAGTCACCCAGGTGAGTGTGAGTGAATGCTGCAGCTGTTCTCTTTCATGTGGTACCAGCACGTCGTATAGACCCATCTATAATCCAGGCTGGAGGTTTTTCTCCCTCAGTCAACTGGACATAAGCAGCATCCCAAGAGGCCATAGCCGTGGAATGAGGGAGAGGAGGCAAAGCAACTGGAGTTGATGTTGGAAGAGTCTGAGTGGCCTGCTCGTACAATTTACTTACACCTTCTGAACCTCCCTGGGCTCTTCCAATACGCCGTTTCCATTTGATGATAGATGGCTGCTGTATACATCCAGTTTTATGGCTACATAGGTCAGATGACATCCAGTTCATGATAGGCGCTCAAGCTTCATGGTCAGGCATTCTGCCCCTACCAACCAGTAGCAAGGCAGAACCTGCTTCTCAAAAGGAGAGTAGTTATCTTCAGAAGAGGTTCTATATTTGCTGCAGAATTCTAGAGGTCTGTCCTCTCTCCTGTTAGTGCTTGCCAGAGGCTCCATACAGCATCCCTATTGGACAATTAAAGTCCCACTGGATCTGTTGGCTCACAAGACCCAAGTGGTAGGGCCACTTTACTGCAGCCTGAACCTTCTGCAGAGTCTTCTCTTATTCTGCTCCTCAATCCACCAGCCTGTCAATTGGATTGAAATAGCACACTCAAACACAGTATATGTTGCCTTCAAAGTCCAAAATGGCTTACTGTGTCCCCCAAAAATTCATATGTTAAAATCCTAACTCCCAGTGTGATGGTATTCGGAGACGGGGCCTTTGGGAGGTATTAGATCACAAAGGTGGAGCCCTCATGAATGAGATTACTCTTCTTATAAAAGAGACCCCAGAAAGCTCCTTCACACCTACTGCAATGTGAGGACACAGCAAGAAGCCTGCTATCTATGAACAAGGAAGCAGGTCCTTATAAGACACAAAACCTGCCAGGGCCTCAATCTTGGACCTTTTAGCCATCAAAACTGTGAGAAAGAAATGCCTTTATTTATAAGCCTCCCAGTCTATGGCTTTCTGCTCTAGCAGCCTGGACAGAATAAGACAGCTACCAAGTGCTGTGCCTCTTTTGTAGTGATGCAAGATGCAGCAACTCATCTTTCACCCTGGGAGGGCTATTTTGACATGCTCCAGACCCCTGAACCCCCAGAAATATCACTGCTAGTATCCATTCTGCATCAGTTTGGATCCAATCAGGAGAAAGAAGCCATGGAGTCATACGAACTGAGAAAGTTTCATATAAATATTAGCTATATCAGGGGACTGGAGTAATTAGGGATTGGCCAATAAAAAGTAAAGAGAACTTCAAGCAGTATCAGAATGATAGCGTAAGAAACAGCTGCTGCCCTAGTACTGCATACTCCTTCAACTTCTAGTCAGAATTAAACTGTACAGGGACGGCGCTTTTGTTTGCCATCACTAAACTGTAGAGTCCTTGAGGTCAGGAACCACATGTCTTGTTCTCCATTGTATCTTCAGTGCTAAGGGGGGAGGCCTAGCACCACAAAGGCTCTTACTACATATGAATGAATACAGCCAATATTGGCCCTCTGGCAGCCCCCAAGATAATTCGCCCTTTTGCTGCCACATGTGCCGGACCCAAAGAAAGGAATCCCCAACACAGACCTGGGTGCTTTCCAATCTAGAGATGCAGATAATGCCCAAGGGAGCGGTCTGTGAGGGGCCATGTGTAGCCTTTGTCAAGCGCTCCTTAAGAGGAGGATGAAGCCCAGCCCAGCTTCCCAGACTGTCCCCTCAGGTTCTTAGTCCCCAGACCTGGAGTTAAATAACGCCGGAGTCTCACAGTGCACCTGATTGCCACAGGAACACATGCGCACCGGCAGGCCTTGCCTTGGGGACTGTAACAGGTGCAGGTGGGATTCCCATCAAAGGCTGCTCTCTCAATCCTGAAAAACAAATACCTGGGGCTGGGGGCTGGGGGCTGGGGGCTGGGGGCCGGGGCGGGGCACGGCAGCCCTTCCCTGGGGGAGGCGCGGCCGGGCCAAGAAAACCAGCGAAGGCCCGGGGCCCCCAGCAGAGGCCGGACCATGGCTGACCCGTTGCGGGAGCGCACCGAGCGGCTCCTGGCCGACTATCTGGGGTGCTGCGCCCGGGAACCCGGCACCCCTGAGCCCAGGCCGTCCACGCCCGAGGCCGCCGTGCTGCGCTCCGCGGCCGCCAGGTTACGGCAGCTCCACCGGTCCTTCTTCTCCGCCTACCTCGGCTACCCCGGGAACCGCGTCGAGCTGGTGGCGCTGATGGCGGACGCCGTGCTCTCCGACAGCCCCGGCCCCACCTGGGGCAGGGTGGTGTCGCTGGTGACCTTCGCGGGGACGCTGCTGGAGAGAGAGCCGCTGATGACAGCCTGGTGGAAGAAGCAGAGCTTCCAGCCGCGGCTGAAGGAGCAGGAGGGCGACGTCGCCCGGGACTGCCAGCGCCTGGTGGCCTTGCTGAGCTCGCGGCTCGAGGGGCAGCACCGCGCCTGGCTTCAGGCTCAAGGCGGCTGGGTGAGCACGCGGCGGACACCGGGACGCGGGGCGGGACGGGCATCCGGGAAGCGCCCACGAGGCCGGCACGATGAGGAACCCACCGCGCCAGCCCCCTGGAACCAGGTTTCTTGAAAGCAGAAAGGCTCGTTTCAGCGGGACTGGAACGTTCGGTGTGAAGTCTGGGGCTTCTCCTCCCCTGGCAGAAAGGCCGGCAGAAATCGGCCTTGTTAGACGGCTCTGAACCGTTCCGAAGCAGCTGCGCAGGCTTAGGTCTGCTCACTTGGACCTTGCCCTGGCCTTAGCCTTCGGGGGCTTTTAGGGGGCACCCGCGTTAGCTCTGAACGCTTTGCTCCTATAGAAATCCCCAGCCACTGACGTGGGCAGTGGCCGGCCCGGGCCAGGTGGGGTGTTTTTCTCCTCTGCCTATTAAATGCGCCTTTGGAGAGACTCGGACCCATTGATCACAACCCCCTCACCTCTCAGCCTGTCCAGAGAGGTTGTGGAGGGTGGTGGTCGCCCAGTGGTGGCGGTGACTCCAAGGTTCCTTAACTTCTAATCCGCTGCACCCAGCCCTCGGTGAGAACGTTTCTGGGCCCCTGGCTTTCAGCTGCAGGCCTTCATCTCTGTGGTCAAGGTTAGAGTGACAGGCCCTTGGCCTGCAGCTGATGACCAAGGAAAGCCACCGGTGGTGAGCCCACCGCATGCCTCTGGGGCTCTGAGCTAGACCCCATTTCTTTCCCCACCACCTTATTGGCGTTGATTCAATTACTGAAGTGGCCCATGTTATCGGATACCCATAGCCAGACTATTAAAACCGGCAAGTTTTTTGATCTGAAATGTAGCCACCTGGGGGCAGTTTCCATTCAGACCTTTATTTTTTTTTTCCTTTTTTCTTTGAGACGGAGTCTCGCTCTGTGGCCAGGCTGGAGTGCAGTGGTAGATCCCGGCTCACTGCAACCTCTGCCTCCCGGGTTCAAGCGATTCTCCTGTCTCAGCCTCCCGAGTAGCTGGGACTACAGGCGCGTGCCACCTCGCCCGGCTAACGTGTATGTGTTTTAGTAGAGATGGGCTCTTCACCATGTTGGCCAAGATGGTCTTGATCTCTTGACCTCGTGATCCACCTGCCTCAGCCTCCCAAAGTGCTGGGATTACAGACGTGAGCCACCTTGCCCGGCCCCCATTTAGACCTTCTGTAGTGAAAAGTTGGGTTCTATCTGAGAAGGGAAAGGGAATGGGTGGTGTTAGCATGAACTCTTGCCTTGTTGATAATGTTAGTGTTGGTCTTCAACCCTCTGGGCAGGTGAACTCCCTTCAGCTGCGTGCCTAAGGGCCTCACCTGAGCCCTGTCTCAACACGGCATCTGGCTCCTCAGGGCTCTCTGTCCTGAAGAGGAGATTAGAATTGGAAAAGGGCCCGTTGAAGGCTTTTTTTGTTTGTTTTTGGCTAATCACTGTTGACTAAAGAATAATCTCTTAACACCAAAAAACTGAAATTCTTGGCTGGGTGCAGTGACTCGCGCCTGTAATCCCAGCACTTTGGGAGGCCAACGCGGGTGGATCACCTGAGGCCAGGAGTTCAAGACTAGCCTGACCAACGTGGTGAAACTCCCTCTGTACTAAAAATAGAAAATTAGCCAAGCGTGTTGGCGGTCGCATATAATCCCAGCTACTACGGATGCTGAGCTAGGAGAATTGCTTGAACCCAGGAGGTGGAGATGGCAGTGAGTTGAGATCTTTCTACTGCACTTCAGCCTGGGCACCAAGAGCGAAACTCTGTCTCAAAAAAAAAAAAAAAAGCTGAAATTCTCAAATTGGGTAAACATAGTTCAGCCTTGTCTCTGCCTATTGCAGTTAAAATGCCACAGCCTGGAGTTCAATTCCCTTCCTAAATGGGGTTGGTGCTTGCTGTAGTCTCAGGTGATAACTTTTCAATCTAGTGACTTGACAGTTTCCCAAAGGGCATCTCTTCTCTGCTCAGAAAAGAGCATAGTAAGCTACTTTCCTTCTGGTTTTGAGTCAAGATATGAGTGTTCCTGCACCAAGTAACAAAGTTAAGTGGTTGCTTCTGTTCACCCTGTTAGACTTACCAATCCTCACTCCTCAGGGGCTCTTTATTGCTGGATGTGTATCGGTCAGAATCTCCTTTCCTTTTACTCTTTCAATCCAGACCTTATGCTGTTTAATCTGGAAGTTCCCACGTGTTTTGAGTGAGGTTCTCAGCATCATGAGGCAATCTAACTTCTCTCTCTCCCTGCTGTAGGATGGCTTTTGTCACTTCTTCAGGAGCCCCTTTCCGCTGGCTTTTTGGAGAAAACTGCTGATCCAGGCTTTCCTGGCATGCTTGTTAGCAACAGCCTTCGGTTATCTCTGGACACGATTATTATGAGTTTTAAAATTTTTCACCCACTTCTACCTGCCCAACTGTGACCAACTAAATGACAGAGGTGTGAGAACAAGAACTGAGGGAAAGCACCTTCCCCCACCGCAGACGTTTTTACCTGAATGCATACAGGGAGTCCTGAGGTGGTGATGTGGCCAGTGTTTTAACTTGTGACAAGTACTCAGGTGTGAGGACAAGAATGCAAATGGCTCTTCCCTGAGTGAAAGAAACGGGGAGTCCAGTGCCTCATTATGCCAAAGAATCACAGAAGAAACTTCTTTCCATTAAATGGGGAAATACAGTGCTATTTGCTAAAACTCGGATAAGAATGCGAACCTCTCATCTCTCCACAACTTCATGTGCTGCTGACTAATTTTAATCATGGCCACAGCTGGGGCAAAATAATCCCCAAAGCAGAAAAAGTCCCAATTTAACAAGGAATGTAATGTTAAAATCACTTATAAGGAATTCTTTGAAACCAAATCCTTTGAAATCTAATTCCTGGGACTTCTAGGTTTTTATAGTTAACATATTAATTTCTTCAATAAATAGTTAACTTCAAAGTTTTAATAAATTTGTATCTTTAAAAAAAAAATTGTCTTTCCTGATTCAATAAGCTCTCGTTCTTAGGAGTAAGTAGAATTGATGATAATTTGTTTTTATTTTATCCTTAAATATACATTTAACAATGCTTGATATTTTTTTTTCCTCAACACTTAACACACAAGCTCAAAGTCCCTCCCTCTTCTCCCCCTTTCATTCTGCAAACTCACCCACCTGCAAAGTGATTAACAGCATGATTCCCTGCACGCCTTCCCGCCAGTTATTATACTTGCATTTTATAAAACTTAACTGGACCTGCTCTTTTGACTTAATCTTATGAGTGCTTTCTCTCCAGAACATGCAGCTCTGGCTCACTGTTTGGACTGTTGCAGTGGGTTCTTCGTTATCACAGGATATTCTGATTTAATTACCTTTTCACTGCTGTGTATTTCAAGGTGTTTCTCCTTTTTGGGGCTACTAGAAACATTGCATGGAATTTTTTGTGAATAGCCTTGCACACATATACAATTACATTGGTAAAAGAATCCTAGAATGAGAATATAGAGAATCTAGTCCCAATGGATGTGTATTAAAATTTGGCTACTCCCAAGTTATTACTCAAAATAGGCTCGACCAGTCGAAACTTACATCAGGGCATGAGAGTGCTTAGTTCTTCACTCTTGGCGGTGTTGGTTTTTTTTGTTTTGTTTTGTTTTACTTGCTCTGTTGACCAGGCTGGAGTGCACTGGCAAGATCTTGCTTGGCTCACTGCAACCTCTGCCTCCCGGGTTCAAGTGGTTCTTGTGCCTCAGCCTCCTGAGTAGTTGGGATTACAGACGCCCACCGCTGTGCCCAGCTAATTTTTGTATTTTTAGTAGAGACGGGATTTCACCACGTTGGCCAAGCTCAACTCCTGACCTCAAGTGATCCGACCCCCTCAGCCTCCCAAAGTGCTGGGATTATAGGCGTGAGCCACGTGCCTGGTCAGATCTATTCTGAAAGTTTGCCTTTATGGCTTCAGGGTTTGGAGCCTTCTTGAGGAAGCTCCTTATCCCAAGAGTATAAAAAGTATACTATGTCCTTCGTCACTAATCCATTCTAAATTTCTTCTAGTGTCATATGAAGTAGGGCTCATCTCTTGAAGAGCTGGGGTGGATATTTCAGCATTATTCATTGACAGTCCTTTTTTCCCCTGCTGATTTGAATACATGTTCTATTCGGTTCTGTTGACATCTTTTCATCTACTAATAGCACTGTCTCGACTGCTATGTGTTCCCAGTATATTTGAATATCTGATGGGATAAGTCTAATCCCTTCCCCTGTTCTTCAGAAAAATCCGTGGCTCTTTTAGCAGTGTAAGATGAATTTTTAAAAAATCAGCTTATAAAAAATCCGTTTGAGGCCCGGCTCAGTGGCTCACGCCTGGAATCCCAGCACTTTGAGGGGCTGAGGCAGGTGGATCACTTGAGGTCAAGAGTTCAAGACCAGCCTGGCCAACATGGCAGAACCCCATCTCTACTAAAAATACAAAAATTAGCCAGGCGTGGTGGCACGTGCCTGTAATCCCAGCTACTCAGGAGGCTGAGGAAGGAGAATTGTTTGAACTTGGGAGGCGGAGGTTGCAGTGAGCCAAGATTGCACCACTGCACTCCAGCCTGGGTGACAGAGCAAGATTCCGTCTCACAGAGTCCATTCAGGCCAAGTGTGGTGGTTCTCACCTATAATCCTAGCACTTTCGGAGGCCAAGGCAGTGGGATCACTTGAGCCCAGGAGTTTGAGACCAGACTGGGCAACATAGTGAAACCGTCTTTAGAAAAACTATTTTTAAATTAGCCAGTCTGGTCTGAAGGAAAAAACAGAATAAAGGAGGACCAAAACCCCAAAAATTAGCCAGGCATGGTGGTGCACGCCTGTAGTCCCAGCTACTGAGGAGGCTAAGGAGGGAGAATTGCTTGAGCCCAAGAGGTTGAGGTTGCAGTGAGCCGAGATCACACTATGGCACTCCAGACTAGGTGACAGAATGAAAGTGGATCAATTTGGAAATATATAGTATCTTTACAATATTGTCTTCCCTATTTTTTGTTGTTGTGTTTTGTTTTTTGAGACGGAGTTTCACCATGTTGCCCAGGCTGGTCTTGAACTCCTGAGCTCAAGCGATCCATCCACCTCGGCCTCCCAAAGTGTTGGAATTACAGGCGTGAGCCACCACGCCCAGCCTAATGTTGCCTTCCCTTCTAAGAACATAAACTCCTGCTCCATTTATTCAGGTCTCTTATGGTTTTCTCTGTATAGGTTCTATTTAGATGTTTTCCAGCTCTTTGGCTTCTGTCACTACTGGGAATGGACTCTATAGAGGATGTCTGCCTTCCCCAAAGCTACGTCCTCTTGCAATGACAGCTCAGTTTTCCTGCGGGAACCTACCCATCCTCTGTTCTTAGGCCACGCGGCTCTGGTGGGGTTGACTCCTCACTTCATTCCACCCCAAGATCAGGACTATGACCCAGATCTGGCCTAGAGAGCCGACCCCTAAGCAAAGCTGGCAGGGGTTGATGCTAGAGTTCCTGTAAACACTGTGACACTTCTTTTCCACTGCAGCATGGAGGGAACCTGCCTGGTGGAAAACACCGCACAGGAGAGAGTCTACAATTCGGAGGCAGGATGGGGTGTGGAGAAAACGTTCTGGTGACATTACTTAAATCTCACAATTTGGCTGTGCCTAAACTACTTGGGACTCAGATTTCCTTTTCTGCTTTGTTGTTTAAAGTAAAACTCAATTCAGTCCCAAATCTGATGATCGATTTTTCCCTATTACATTTATTATTCAGTTATGAATGCCATAAAAGGAAACTTAATGTAGATTCTGAACTGGCTATTTTGAACTCCCATTAGTTCTGTTTCTTTTTCAACACTTAAACTTTCTTTATCTTCGATAATTGCTTAGGTTCATGAAAGGTAGTGATAACGTTCTGTACCTACCAAGAATTCCCTTAGTTGCTGGTCTATTGATGGCCACCTTTTCTTCTGGCATTCTTTTTCACTTTAGCATTTGAAGAGGAAGATGTGGAAGTCTGGTCCAGACCATAATTCAGCCTAGACTCCCTCTAGACACACATGGGTTCATCCTGCAGCAAGAACCCATCTCCTAACAGTGCGCTGAGCTGATAGCACAGTGGTGAGGCCTGCCAGGGTCAGGGAATGGTGAATGGCTGCAAGAAGGAGTTATTTTTCCGACCTGATCATCATGTCATTGTTTTCTGGCATGTGGATGCTTGTTCCACAATCTAAATATTCTGGGCTCATAAGAGAAAGGATGATTAGTATGATGCGAGGCTGATTGCTAGGACAATTTCAATTCTCTCAAGATATAGATGCTTACGCCCTGAGATACCATCACCCATCAGCCTGGAAATCACAGGTCTGTCCACTTCAATAGCAGTTCTCAAGGGGTGGCAGTCCTGAAGTCTTAGAGATCAGAGACTTTTGGCCTGATACATGACCATTTGTCTACTTTGAAAACTGTTATCTTCTCTCAAGTTTTTCCTGCATTTCTGACTTCTAGGACTTCCAGGTAAATGCTGTTTGCTTCACTCATTGATTGTTTTTTCCAGTTGTACTTTCCCTATAACTTTGAAGTCCTTCTGGACCTGCCTCCCTCATCTCTCTGCTGTTTTTCTCCACCAGCACCTGATCATTCCCAGGACATATTCTTTTTCTCTGTTAATCAAAATGTCTTCCATTCTCCCTTTAGTATCCTTGGTGTTCAAATACTTACTAATGATGTTAGTAACGACCTTCGTTATCTTTAATGGCCCACAGGTACACAAAATCACATTAATCATTAGTTTATAACATATTCCTGATTGCTTTATGCTTGCATTTTTATTTTATTTATTTATTTATTTATTTATTTATTTATTTACTGAGATGGAGTCTTGCTCTGTCTCCCAAGCTGGAGTGCAGTGGTGCGATCTCAGCTCACTGCAACCTCCACCTCCTGGGTTCAAGTGATTCTCTCGCCTCAGCCTCCCAAGCAGCTGGGATTACAGGTGTGCACCCCCACGCTCGGCTCACTTTTTGTATTTTTAGTAGAGACGGAGTTTCACCATGTTGGCCAGGCTGGTCTCGAACTCCTGACCTCAGGTGATCCACCCACCTTGGCCTTCCAAAGGGCTGGGATTACAGGTGTAAGCCACTGTGCCTGGCTCAAGCTTCCCAATTTTAAGTCCTGTAATGGTGACCCCAACTTTCAGATGTAGTTCAAATTGCTGAAATTAATTCACAAGAGCCTATGTGATCAGCATTTATTCAACTTTTATTTCTTTATTCTAAAAAAAAAAACAAAAATGGGATACATGTGCAGACTGTGCAGGCTTGTTACAATAGGTATACGTGTGCATGGTGGTTTGCTGCCCCTATTGACCCATCCTCTAAGTTCCCTCCCCTCAACCCTCACCCTTATTCAACTTTCTGGCCTTATCTCCTGCTATGCATAAACTATCCCAACACACACTGTGCCTTCTCCCACCCCTTCCCTGCTTCCATCTGCCCTTCTACCTACTGCATTCGTTTTGCAGCTGAATCCTGCTTGCTATTCAAGTCCTCTCTTCTAGAAGCCTCCTTGGGAGGACACTCTCCTGCACAACATCCTGTACTGTATGCTCATTCACGGCTCAGCCTGCGGCTGTTGACTTGTGTCACCCCATCTGAACCATAACGTCCTTGAGGGCGGGACTGTGTCCTACTTACTCCATTTGTATGCCCAGTGCCTAGCAGTGTCTGGTATGGGATAGAGGAAGGGACCTATGGAATGAATCTGAGCACCAGTGCTAATTATGCACTCCCAGGCTGGGTGAGGTGGCTTATGCTTGTACTCCTAGCACTTTGGGAGGCCGGGGCAGAAGGATCGTTTCAACCCCAGGAGTTTGACTGAGACTATCCTGGGCAACATAGTGAAAGCCCATCTCTACCAAAAAAAGAAAAAGAAGAAGAAAGAAAAAGAAAAAGTAGCTGGGTGGCCAGGCATGGTGGTTCATGCCTATAATCCTAGCACTTTGGGAGGCCGAGGTAGGTGGATCACTTGAGCTCAGGAATTTGAGACCAGTCTGGGCAACATGGTAAAACCTTATCTTTACAAAAATACAAAAATCAGCTGGGCATGGTGGCACATGACTGTGGTCCCAACTACTTGGGAGGCTGAGGTGGGAGGATTGCTTGAGCTCAGGAAGTTGAGGCTGCACTGGGCTGAGATCGTGCCACCATACCCCAACCTGGGTGACAGAGGCGATTCTGTCTCAAAAAAAAAAAAAAAAAATTCAGCTGGGTGCCATGGCACATACCTGTAGTCCTAGCTACTCAGGAGTCTGAGGTTGAAGGATCACTTGAGCCCAAGGAGGTTGAGGCTGCAGTGAGCCGTGAGCACACCACAGCACTCCAGCCTGGGCAACAGAGTGAGACTCTATCTCAAAAAAGAAAAAAAAAATCATATACTCCCATTTCAGCTTCTAAGCAAGTAGCTCTCTTGGAGCTGCCGTGGGCCCCTGTTCAGATGGTCACAGGAACATCCTTTCCTACTGATCATGCAGAACTGTCATGAGCTGGCCCTGACTTCTGAGCTGTCTTACTAATGGTTATGACTCAGCCTCACTCCTGTGGCCCACTGCCAACATTTGCATTCTGTCCGGGAACACATCCCTTCTTTGTACAAAACTAACGCCAGGATGGGAATCAAATCTACAGTCTGGGTTTCGGAAGTAATATTTACTTGATGGAGTTAAGGAGGTAAGAATAACATTAATATTGTTGACAACTACAGGTTCTCCGCCAGGCTGCAGTCCTGGAAGTGAGGTGAAGAAAGTGTTTAGGGTGGAA
Organism: Chlorocebus sabaeus; assembly: GCF_047675955.1. Classification (NCBI taxonomy): domain Eukaryota; kingdom Metazoa; phylum Chordata; class Mammalia; order Primates; family Cercopithecidae; genus Chlorocebus; species Chlorocebus sabaeus. Next base: position 27,723,864 of record NC_132929.1, on the reverse strand, counting down.
GGGATGATAACTGTCCAGTTTAGCTGAGAGGTCATGTAAGATAAGGACTGAGAAATAACCACTGGATTTAACAATGTGGAGGCCATTCATGATCTTAAGAAAAGCAATTTTGCTGGAATGGTAGCGGGGGAAAGCCTGAATGAAGTGGGTTCAAGAGAGTATGGGAGGAGAAAAATCAGAGTCAGCATGTGGAAAAACGACTTCAAGGATCATTGTTACAAAAGGAAAGAAAGATGTAATCGCTGGAGAGGAAGTAAAACTGAGATGATTTTTTAAAACCTTTTTTCATGTACATTTTCCAGCATACAAAAGAATAGAGGGAAAAATACAATGAACAAACATGTACTCATTATGCAGTTTTTTGTTTGTTTGTTTGTTTTTTGAGACAGGGTCTCACTCTGTCACCCAGGTTGGAGTGCAATGGCGTGATCTCAGCTAACTGCAACCTCCGCCACCCAGACTCAAGGGATTCTTGTGCCTCAGCACCCTGAGTAGCTGGGATTACAGGCACCTGCCACCACGCCCAGCTAATTTTTGTATTTTTTTGTAGAGACAAGGGTCTCATTTTGTTGCCCAGGCTGACCTCAAACTCCTAGGCTCAAGCGATCCACCTGCCTTGACCTCCCAAAGTGCTGGGATTACAGATGTGAGACACCGTGCCCAGCCAAGAGAGTTTTTTTTTTTAAGGGAAAATTAACAGCATGCATGAAAGCGGATGGCAGTGATGCAAGAGATGGAGCATTTGATGATGCAGGCAGGAGAGGAGATCTAGTGCTGTGAGGAGGAGGAGCCTTGAAGGTTCATCCACAATAAGACGACAGAGGCCAAGTACAGTTGACCCTTGAACAACACAGATTTGAACTGCGTGAGTCCACTTATAGGCAGATTTTTCAACTAATTGCTGATGGAAAATACAGTATTCAAGGGATGCAAAACCCAAAAGGCTGAGCTTTCGTCTACACTGGGTTCCATAGGGCCCATGGGGGAACTTGAGTATGTCTGGTTGGGGTATTTTGGGGGGTCCTGGAACCCATCCCCTGCAAATACAGAGGGATAACTGCATATGGACACAGCCGCATGGCGTCGGGAGATGTAGAAGAGAGAGCGTGTGGACGTTCTGTTCAGATGGTTTTCATTTTCTCCGTGGAATAAGAAGCAAGGTCCTCATCTGAGAGCCAGGATGAGACGGGCATTAGAGGTCTGAGGAGAAAAGAGGGACTGAGAGAGCAGGGCCTGAGTGTTAATGATCCACCATGCCATCCTTAAGATGAAGAGGAGGAAGGCAAGTCCATCAGCTTGGCCACCATTAAAACGCAGTACACAGGGAACATCTGGGGCATGCGGCGTGGAAGTGAAATCTCATCACCTCAGGGTTCAGGAATTTATCTTAACTTCGGACGTGATTTGAATGCCAAGTCACTGGAAATTTTATTTTTAAAGAATCAGCATTAATTAATGAGCCATTTCAAGGCCTAATGAGCTACTTATTGCAAAGTTCTTTCCAGTGAGCCTGAAAGGGGAGAAACTGCCTTTGCTCCTGTTTTATTCCTTGAGATTCTGTTTTCTGATTTGAAAATTTGCAAAATCAGGCTGGGTGCGGTGGCTCACGCCTATAATCCCAGCACTTTGGGAGGCTGAGGCGGGCGGATCACGAGGTCAGGAGTTCGAGACCAGCCTGGTCAACGTGGCAAAATCCTGTCTCTCCTAAAAATAAAAAAAAAATTTGTTTTAAATTGCAAAATCAACTTGGAATGTTTCTGAACTGTTTCATAGTTAATTGGAAATAAAAGAGTATTCAAAGTACACATGATTTTTCCTTTCCATTTCCCTCCTTTACCTTTATCTTTCCTCTGTGTAGTCCTGCCACCTTTCATGAGGCTCACTAGCTTATGATGGTTAATTAATATTCATTCATCATTGACTCTATGCTGAGTTCTACTCATTTGAGGAAACTGAGACTCAGAGGTTGAGTAACTTGCCAGAAGACATGTGGTTGGCAAGAAGACAGTTCTTGAACCAACATCATCTGATTTCCAAGACAGTTTTCTTAGCCGTGACACTGTTTTTTGCTTTTGTTTTTGTTTCTGAGACAAGGTCTTGCTCTGTCACCTAGGCTGGAGCACAAAGGCAGGATCACGGCTCAATGCAGCCTCGACCTCCTAGGCTTAAGGAATCCTCTTGCTTTGGCCTCCTGAATAGCTGGGATCACAGGCACCACCACACCCAGCTCATTTTTTAATTTTTCTTTTGTAGAGACGAGGGCTCGCTATGTTGCCCAGGCTGGTTTCGAACTCCTGGGCTCAGGCAATCCTCCTGCCTCAGCTTCCCGAGGTGTTGGGATTACAGGCGTGAGTCACCGCACCTGGCCCTCAGCCATGACTCTGCGTCTGCCTGGTTCTTACCCAGAGGTCTCCTCTGGGTTCCAGTCACAAGACGACATGCTGAAAGCAAACTAAGAAGAGCTGGCTGACCTTCTGACCCTGCCTGCTCCCATCTCAGCCCTGCCACTTTCTAACTGAACGACAGTGACCAAGTGTCATAAATATGTTTTTTTTTTTTTTTTTTTTTTGAGATGGAGTCTCGCTCTGTCGCCCAGGCTGGAGTGCAGTTGCCGGGTCTCAGCTCACTACAAGCTCCGCCTCCCGGGTTCACGCCATTCTCCTGCCTCAGCCTCCCGAGTAGCTGGGACTACAGGCGCCGGCCACCTCGCCCGGCTAGTTTTTTGTATTTTTTTAGTAGAGACGGGGTTTCATCGTGTTAGCCAGGATGGTCTCGATCTCCTGACCTCGTGATCCGCCCGTCTCGGCCTCCCAAATGCTGGGATTACAGGCTTGAGCCACCGCGCCCGGCCGGTCATAAATATGTTTAATACAGTGGCTGCCTCAGCATCCATTTTCAGGCCTGATCTAAGTTGTCTGAAGCCCAGTCTTACTGTATCACCTCTAGTCTGGGTAACACTTGTCCTCGCTGAGAGGTTGTTTGTAATGCGGCCCATTTATTCTTCATCCCACTGACCCAGAACCCACACATCACACAGCTGCTGACCATGATAAAACCTAATGGCCAACACCAGAATCCTGTAAATAAGCCCCGCTTCGCACGTGTTCTTTTTGAATCAGCCGAGCCACACCCCCACAGAAAAGCCCCAGGACAACGCTTCAGGCCCTCCCTCTGCTCTCTGGTTCCCCCCCGGCCTCCAGACTCCCCCTCGGACTCGCGCCACTCGCCAGACCGCTCTGGGATGTGTAAGTAAGAGATTTCTTCTGTTCGTGCGTTTTGGTTTTGCCTCCTCCTTGTGCCTCACCTGACACCTTAGAACCTACCTTTCCCCCTGGCCAGGACTCTCCCAGAGAGTGACTGGCTTCTGGTCCCCTCCAAGAGAGACCTCAAGACTAAATTAGAGAGACATCTAAATATATAAATCACAACATCACGTTATTTAACCTTCCTTAACTTCTGTAACCTCATCAGGAAAAAAATGCCTATTAATATTTATCCCAGCACTTTGGGAGGCCGAGGCAGGCGGATCACGAGACCAAGAGATTGAGACCATCCCGGCCAACATGGTGAAAACTCATCTCTACTAAAAATACAAAAATTAGCTGGGAGTGGTGGTGGACACCTCTAGTCCCGGCTACTCTGGAGGCTGAGGCAGGAGCATTGCTTGAACCCGGGAGGCGGAGGTTGCAGTGAGCCGAGATCATGACATTGCAATCCAGCCTGGTTACAGAGCAAGACTCTGTCTCAAAAAACAAACAAACAAACAAAATTTATAACATGAGATTGTCTTGAAATCCAGAGCCAGGCCTATAACAAGTGCTAAATAAGTGTTCCCTGAGACCATTGTTGTTGTTCTTACCGCTCATCAGTTTTGGGCAAGAGACTTCCCGTCTCTGAATATCGTGTGCCTTGTTTGTAGAATGAGGCTCTAATACTCCCTTGATTCACTTGATAGAGTTTTGGGAATCGCTGTACAATGTAAGGTATGCCCAGGGTGATTGTGTGCCCTGGCTCTGCCCTGTTAGAATGATAAACTATAAGGACATCCAAATTTCCCTTTTTCTAGTGGTCCTATGAAACTCATTTCTTTTCTTACAATGATCGCATTTGTCCTGGTGAGCTGTTATAAGCTATCTGCCTATTATTTATTTGTGAGTACAGTACAGAGACTTTACTTCTTGTCAGTGCTGCTTTCCAACAGAAGAAGGTTAATTCTAAGAAATAAACCATGCAAGAGTTAAAAACAAAAATCAAAGATGCTTTTTAGGGAGAGAGGTATATAATACTCAGATCACCAGAGATTAAAAATCTAGCACATGAGTCTAGTAGTGCTCAGATCAATACAGTAATCAGATAAATAAAAAGCGGGGACAAGGGAAAGGCTTTGGGGTTTTGAAGGGAGGGGCTTGGTCTAAAGTCCTCGGCTCTTATTCCACCCAGAGGTTCACCTGGGCTTGGGCAGCGGAGCAGGTGGGCGGCCCTCTGCATCTCTCTTTGAAAGGTCCACCTGGCAACAAATGGTCTTTGCATTACCAGGAAACCATTTTCTTGCTTTGTCTTCAAAGTTCATTTTGGAATTAACTGTTACCGGTGGAAGAATGTCTCAGGCTTTAATAGTTGACCTCGGAACAGTAGGGTATCTGCCTCTTTAGACACCTCGCACACAAACCTTTTGGTCTTTAAAAATGCTCAGATTTTTGTACTTTGAGAGGTAAGTCCACTTTATTTCAACATGGCTGAAAGTTACATTTTTCTTTAAATCAAAATCATAAAGTTATCTGATTCCTCTGGGAAAAATGTACAAAGTGATCTGATAGTGTTCAGCAGTTGCGCGACCACTTACTCGGGTCTTTGGTCTTGAAGGTTTAAATTATCTGGACTTCAGCTTCCTCACAGTGGTTGTAAAGCTGAAATGCACTCATATATGAAAGCTACCCACTGTCATTAGCATTTCAAAATGGGAAGAAATTGGATTTTAAGACATTCTGGGAAATAAGTGTTGTCCATTCCTACATTTGTGCTGCAACAAATACACCCAAATTCCTTTAAAAAAAAAAAAAAAAAAAGTTCTTACTCAAGTATCATTAAGTACATCTAATAATGCACTAGGCAACATGTTATTTAAACTGTTATTAGCAGTTTAAAAAATGAATTGTTCTTTTATTCCTTATGTATTTATTGGATATTTTACTTAGATTTCTAAGCATGGAGGATGATACATTTAAAGGTGGTGTTCTAACCAGTTGTAAAGCTACTTAGTTGAATGAAATTCCAATTTCATGGTTGTGTTTTATCTTTACCCACTTTTCTGTAAGAGGCCTCCACTGGCCAAATTTGGGACAATGAGCATCAAATAGATAATAGGAAAGGATTAGAACCCACTGATAAAGTTAAAAAAACAAAACCGTAAGCCAATGCTAATAGAAATAAATAAGTGAAAGAGGAAACCCTTTCTCCAAGGAGTCATGGTGCCTTTTAGTGGCCGGTGGTATTAACATCTGAGCTGCATTTTACTTTCGTACACCTGTATTCATTTGACCTTAACATTTTTATTTTGTTAGCAAGATTACATTTAATGAGATAAAACTTAGTGTTTTATCTTTATATTATCATTTTTATCACAAAAATACTTGTATCAAATTTGATAATAGGAAATCAACTATTCATTTTTTGAATGTATTTGCAAATAATTGAAAATATATTTTAAAGCTTTAGTTTAAAGCATAAATAGTGCTCATTTTTTTTCAGTTGGATTATCTCTTACCGTCCCTCTTCCTTTTCAAATTCTACTGAAAAGATCAGTTACAGCTCAATAATCAATAGTAGCATTAACACACTGGAGATGGGGGGTGCCATCAGCAATGTGGAATTTCCAGATTTAATGTCAATGGGAGTAAACTGACAATAGAACCCAGCTACAGAGATCTCTAGCCCACTTCAGGCATTAAAAAGCACCTATCAAAAAAGTGAAATTTTTCTCTTACAAAATGATGGAACAGGCTGGGTGTGGTGGCTCACACCTGTAATCCCAGCACTTTGGGAGGCCGAGGTGGGTGGATCACCTGAGGTTGGGAGTTCGGGACTAGCCTGACATGGAGAAACCCCGTCTCTACTTATACAAAATGAGCAGAGCGTGGTGGTGAATGCCTGTAATCCCAGTTACTTGGGAGGCTGAGGCAGGAGAATCGCTTGAACCCAGGAGGTAGAGGTTGCAGTGAGCAGAGATCGTGCCATTGCACTCCAGCCTGGGCAACAGGAGCAAAACTCCATCTCAAAAAAAAAAAAAGATGGAACAATACCAAGATGGGAAGCAGCAGTCCCCAGCAATTGACTGGGCCAGTCTTCCACCCCACACATCTTAGCTCTAGCTATTAACTGACCCCAAGGATCACCAGATATTGAAAGAAAGCTAATTGCATGGGAGAAGTAACAGACTCAGCATAAAGAATACTCTCAAGGATGCATAATCAAAGAAGAAACTAGAATAAAACTCTAAAGGAAACATGGATATCTCAGATTTGGAAGGATCTCCATCCTTTTTTTTTTTTTTTTTTTTAAATTTCTGTGATTTCAATTCTTGGAAATCAAAAGTATTGCTGGGCATAACTTTTTTTTTGTTTTTTTGTTTTTTTTTTTTTTGAGACGGAGTCTTGCTCTGTCACCCAGGCTGGAGTGCAGAGGCGCAATCTCAGCTCACTGCAACCTCTGCCTCCCAGGTTCAAGCGATTCTCCTGCAGGCCACCACATCCAGCTAATTTTTGTATTTTTAGTAGAGGTGAGGTTTCACCACATTGGCCGGGCTGGCCTCAAACTCCTGACCTCAGATGATCTGTTTGCCTTGGCCTCCCAAAGTGCTGGGATTACAGGCATGAGCCACCACACCCAGCCTGGGCATTATTTTTATAACAACTTTTTATTAAAGTATCTTTTGGCCAGGAGTGGTGGCTTACCCGTGCAATCCCAGCACTTTGGGGGGCCAAGGTGGGCGGATCACCTGAGGTCAGGAGTTTGAGGCCAGCCTGGCCAACTTGGTGAAACCCCACCTCTACTAAAAATACAAAAATTAGCTGGGCGTGGTGGAGCGTACCTGTAATCCCAGCTACTTGGAAAGCTGAGGAAGGAGAATCACTTGGACCTGGGAGGCAGAGGTTGCAGTGAGCCGAGATCATGCCACTGCACTCCAGCCTGGTGATAGAGCAAGACTCTGTCTCAAAAATTAAAAATGCATAAATAATCTTTTAAGGTGGTTTTTTTCTTCCCTGGTTTTTGCAGTTTAAAAATTTAGATAAAATTTATATAACATAAAACCATTTTAAGTCATACAACTCAGTGTTTTCTAATATATTAACAATGTTGTGCAACCATCATCTTTAATTCCAGACATTTCTGTCATCTCAGACACCTCATACCCATTAGGAGTCACTCCCGATTTCTCCCTTCCCTCACCCGCTGGCAACCATTAACCTACTTTTCATCTCTATGGATTTGTTTATTCTGGACATTGCATATCAAAAGAATCAGACAACACATGGCTTTTAGTGTCTAACTTTTTTCATTTAGCATAGTGTTTTTGTAGTTTGTCCCCATTGTGGCATATGTCTGTACTTCAATCCTTTTTTATGGCTGAGTAATATTCCACTATTTGAATATACCAAACTTTGTTTATCCATTCCTCAGCTGATGAACATTTGGGTTGTTTCACTTTTTGGCTATTATGAATAATGCTGATGTGAACTTTAAGCTTTTTTATGGACATGTTTTTTAATTCCATCTAGGAGTGGAATTGCTGAGTCACATGGTAACTCTGTGTTTACTGCTTTGAGAAACCACTAACCTGTTTTTCAGGGTGGCTACGTTATTGGCTTTTGTTACAGTTGTTGTTAAACAATCATTTTATTGCTTGAGTACCTAGACAAATATATTGACCAGGGCAGAGGCTGTAGATGATTGATATTTCCCACTGGGAGGGAGAATTCGCTTGGTCTTATAGTATCGAGCCAAGTGGTGAATCCAGCTCTCTATCAGAATCAGACGGAATTTAGCATCCTTATTCTTTCTGCTGCTCTCAGGATGCTTTTGAACAGCAACTGCTTTCTTAATTAAATGGTAGAGATCTTCAGGGAGATCAGGAGCGAGTCCCTTAGACTTAAGAAGTCTTAAGATGTGATTGCCTGTCACAAAACGTACTTACTCAGCACCGTGTGAATCTCTCAGGATCACACCGATTTGTGAAGGAGTCAGGCCCTTCTTGGCCAGTCTGTAAATCTGCTCCTTCACGTCGTCAGATGTCAACTTCAGCCAAGTGGGGACGCTGTGGCAATAGGGCAAAACCAACTGGGACAGACCCTTCCCAGGAGCATGCATGCGACCCATGATGGCGCCGGTCAGGCAGCTAAAGTGGGGCTGCGTTATTAAACGTTCCCACTTGCAACGTAGGAGGGTTTCACCTCCTCCCGTGTTTAAACCTCAGGATTCTCAAAGGGAAAGGACTGCACAGGCAAGACCTGGAGAAGAAACACCTGTGCCTTTAAAATAGAGAGGACTGGTGACTTATGGCCACTTGGCTTTTCCGACACCACACAGCCACCAACCCTGTCTTGCCAGCACCACAGCTGGAGGGCAGGGTGCCCGTCCTAGACTAGGTCAGAGGTCAGCTGTGATCCATCCTCCCTCTGCCTCTTACACAGCTAAATGGTGCTGCTTCTAACCCTCATCACTCAGCTGCTTCTCACCCTAAGGCCTCCATCTGGCACCGTCTGCCATCCAGCTGCTGTTCCAAGTTCTGCTCAAGTAGCTAACAGTGTCACATTTCTAAACCATGCCTCTTGTAATATTTGAAACTAAGGAATGGAAAACGTGGGTGACAGTAGTCCATAAGAACCCAGAGCCAAAGCACTGCAATCCCCGTGTGGTTAAGCATTCCCTTGGGGGCAGGGTTCGTCCTGCAACCTACGTGAGCATGGCTTGTGGAAGGACTATGCTTATGATGTACTGGCGACTACTCTCCAAGTCTGGCCAGTTGAGTAGGGCGTCCCTGAGTCAGAACACCTCCATCTGGATGGTACCTTCCTCTGCAGTACTAACTTCACAGAACTGCTTTTTAGCAACCTTCAGAAGCTCGTCCTGAGGCGCAAGGCTGTGTAAAGCAGCCACATTGCATTGTGATCCTTATATAAGTGCTTCCAGCTGCAAGGCAGGCCACCTCTGTCAGCCAGACTGTCCTCCCCAGTCTGCTGGCTCCATAGACCTTGGCACCAGGGTGGAAGCCACTCGCCTCCTGCTACACGTTGGCACAGCCGTACACATCAGGCCAGAGGGGTGTGGCTAATGCTGGCACATTCCAGGCCCTGACAGCCGGGAAGTTTTTCCAAGGAGAGGGTGAGAGGGCAAGCAGCTGAGATGAGCTGGGATAGGCAGTTGGGGAGGAGAGGAGCCACCTGGCAACACCATCAGCTCTGCCTCCTATGGCCTCCCAGCCTCCCTCCTGACCTGTTTCCTAGATTTCCTTTTTCCCCATGGATATTGAACCTGGTACTGTCCCAGCATGAGCCTTATACTGTGAGTTCTGCTTCTTATTTGACCATCATGTGGTCTTTGGCAAGTTAGCAAGTGTGGTTCACCCAAATACCTCAGGGGTGAGGATATGCACGAAGCACTTAGAACACCGCCTGGCACATGGCGCCTATGAAATGCTAGCCACCCTCGATCCTGGGGCTAGCGTCAGGCAGGTCTCATCATGCCAGAAGGGAGCAGGAGACTCCTTTGGGGAGGTGGGACCCTCCGTTTTGCTTAAAAACCCGTTTCCATCCTGGGCCTCAGGTAAGGACATTCCCTGGGAGTTGAGACCATTGAGGCCATTGCTCTTGACTTGGAATGTAATGATAGTGACCTTGACTTCCAGACACAGCCCTGAATATCCGGCATGGGCTTGCCTCCAAGTGTTTTCTGCATCTGATTTATGAAATATGCCAACTGGGAAGGAAGCTTCTGTTGACCTAATGCTTGCCCATAAAATGTGTTTTTAAAAATCAAGTGCAGACCTGATGAATCATAAAGTCATCCTGCCTCTGAGACTAATACAGAGTGGTTCCAGCAGCCCAAAGAGAGGGAAGGCATCATTCGTTTGCACTTATCATCTGCTAAACATAATTGTTTTGAAGGTTTGCTTTATGTGTTTGTTGTTTTTTGTTTGTGTTTTTTTGAGACGGCGTCTGGCTCTGTCTCCCAGGCTGGAGTACAGTGGTGCGATCTTGGCTCACTGCAAGCTCTGCCTCCTGGGTTTACGCCATTCTCCTACCTCAGCCTCCCGAGTAGCTGGGACAACAGGCACCTGCCACCACGTCTGGATAATTTTTTGTATTTTTAGTAGAGACAGGGTTTCACTGTGTTGGCCAGGATGGTCTTGATCTCCTGACCTTTTGATCCACCCGCCTTGGCCTCCCAAAGTGCTGGGATTACAGGCATGAGCCACAGCGCCCGGCCTGTGTTTGTATTTTGAAGAGTCACAGGCTAATTGTGCTCTGAACACATGATAAAGAGGAATTCTTCCAGCATTTTGTTTTCTTCAGAAGGAAGAAAATTAATCTGTGGCCCACATTCCCGCTCTTCACCCTGTGCTACGGCCATGAAGTCTCTTGCTCTCATGACCTTAGGATTATATTTAGTGGCAACACTGACTTTGACTTCCTCATGCAGCCTGGATTCCCTGTTCTGTTCCTACCTCCAAAGCGGGGTCATCTTCTACCTAGCCTCCCTCTCTTGGAAGTGGGACCAAAACTTAGATTCTATGCCATTGAGTAAGTATCCTTTGAGTTGCATTTAAAGGCAACTTAGGAGTGAATTTAAAAACATTTCCTCAGGTCATCATTAGAACTGTGGTTCTCAATCTTGATACACATTAGAATTTTTTTCTTTTTTTCTTTTTTTTTTTTTTTGACATGGTGTCTCACTCTGTCACCCAGGCTGGAATGCAGTGGCGCGATCTCGGCTGACTGCAACCTCCACTTCCTGGGTTCAAGTGATTCTCCTGCTTCAGCCTCTGGAGCAGCTGGGACTACAGGCGCAGGCTGTCACACCTAATTTTTTTATTTTTAGTAGAGGCTAATTTTTGTAGTTTTCTGTTTTTGGTAGAGGTAGGGTTTCACCATGTTGGCCAGGCTGGTCTTCAATTCCTAACCTCAAGTGATCCATCTGCTTAGGCCTCCCAGAGTGCTGGGATTACAGGTGTAAGCCACCAGGCCTGGCCACCTGAAGGACTTTTAAAACTAGGAATGGGCCAGGCGTAGCCACCTGAAGGACTTTTAAAACTAGGGATGGGCGACAGGGTGCGGTGGCTCACTCCTGTAATCCCAGCACTTTGGGAGGCTGAGGCGGGTGGATCATGAGGTCAGGAGATCGAGACCATCCTGGCTAACACGGTGAAACCCTGTCTATACAAAAAATAATTTAAAAAAAAAAAAAATGTAGCTAGGCATGGTGGCGCATGCCTGTAGTCCCAGCTATTCGGGAAGCTGAGGCAGGAGAATGGCGTGAACCCAGGAGGCAGAGCTTGCAGTGAGCGGAGATCACACCACTGCACTCCAGCCTGGGCGACAGAGCAAGACTCCATCTAAAAACAAACAAACAAAAAAACAGGATGGGCTGGGTGCGGCGGCTCCTGCCTATAATCCCAGGACTTTGGGAGGCTGAGGCAGGCGGATGGCCTGAGGTCAGGAGTTCGAGACCAGCCTGGCCAACATGGTAAAACCCCATCTCTACTAAAAATACAAAAATTAGCTGGACATGGTGCCATGCACCTGTAGTGCCAGCAACTCGGAAGCTGAGGCAGGAGAATAGCTTGAACCCAGGAGGCGGAGGTTGCAGTCAGCCAAGATCATGCCACTGCACTCCAGCCTGGGTGACAGAGTAAGACTCTGTCTCAAAAAATAAAATAAATAAAAATAAAACTATGGATGCCCCTGTGAGCCCTAGAGGTTCAATCTGAGTGGCTTGGATGGGGCATGGCACGAGTAGGTTCTAAAAATTCCCCTGGTGTTTCTATTGTGCAATCAGGGTTGTGCATCTGGGGTTGTTAACCATTGCATCAAATGAATATCTAATATCCAACCGTTTTATAATACCGTTCCATTTGAGCTCAGTCAAGCTAATTGACCCAGTTAAGATTTCTCTTAAACTTTTAAGATACTTAAAATAAGGACACCTACTTGAATTAGATGAGTGTCAACTTTTTATTTTTCAAATTATACATAGTCATAATTTAAAGAGCCAAATCGTTTAATGAGGTCTCTTAGGAAAAACAGCAGTGCCTAATCTCCCTCCCCCAACTTCCCAGCCCCAGAGGCAACTACTTTTAATTATTTTAACTGATCTTTTTAGTATTTATCTCTATATCTTTAAATAGAATGCTTGGATGACTGTGTCTTGATTTTCAGTTGGCAACAGTATCAATTGTCTTTGTACTGTGATAGGTAGGGATTTAACTCTTTCATCACCTGCTCTCCCATATTATCTGCCACACACACAATTTCTATTTCCCAACCCCACCCAATATAATTATATCATAATTTGGGTTAAATCAGTATCATTATTTACATTGACTTTGTATGCTATTCAGAGCTGAGCCATGTAATTAACTATGATTACTTTTCTTGTACCCTTTTTTTCCTTGAGTTAATTGTCTTAATTTTTTTACTTGTTGACTAGCTTTCTGTAAACTTTCAGGAAACTATCTTTAAATTCTCTAACAGTTATTTAAATCTCTTCTCAAGACATTTATCTACCTCAGGTATTTTGTATATTTTATCTTCCTGAAGAACTGTCTCCCATAGGCTTCTGATCTTCTCAAATCTATACTGATTGTCTTTTGTGACTACTGTACAATTGTTATCTGGCAACATCCCTTCAGTATCATCATCCTGGGATTTCTTTTGCTTTCCCCTGTGTTGGATCTCTTGTTTCTGTATCCCCAGGCTTTCTCTTTCTTGGTTTGCCCCCTAATTTTGATGGAGCATATCCTCTAATATCTTTCTCAGAAAGAATAGGTAGGAAGTAAATATTTGAAACCTTGCACATCTGAAATGTTCTTTATTCCACCTTCACAGTGGAATAATACTTTATCTGGTTATAAAATTCTATTTTTAAAAGTTTTTTAATTTTTCATTTCCATAGGTTTTGGGGGGAACAGTTAGTGTTTGGTTACATGAGTTCTTTAGTGGTGATTTCTGAGATTTTGGTGCACCCATCATATCTGGGCATAAAATTCTAGATCTCAGATTATTTCTCTTCAGAATTTTAGAGGCGTTTCTCCATTTTATTTTACCTTCCAATATTAAAAACAGTCTTCCATGTTCTTTAGCTTCCAGTGTTGATTCCCGATCGTGTGTGTGGTCTGTTTTCTCTTGTCCAGAAGCCTGTAGGTTCTTCTCCTTGAACCCAGAGTTCTGAAATTTCCCGATGACATATGGGTATACTTTTGTCCATTGTGCTGGGCACTAGGTGAAGCTTTTCAACCTGGAAACCCATATTCTTCCATTCTGGGAGATTATCTTGGTTTATTCCATTTAATTTCTTCTTGCTGCTTTGCTGTTTTCTTCCTACTGCTGTTAATATTTGGATGAGCTTCCTTGATGGTATCTAATTTTCTTATCCTTGTACTACTATTTTCCATTCCTTAGTTTTGGCTTTTTTGTTTTGTGTTGTTTCGGCTAGATTTCTTTATCTTCCCATTCTTCTTTTGAATTTCTTATTTCTTTACATTCTTTGTTTTCTAGAGTTATTTTTTGTTCTCTGAATATTTTTCATAATATATTCCTTTTCTTTTGTCCCATGGATGCATAATATTATCTTTCTGTGGATATTAAATATACTTCTCCTTGTAGTCTTCATTTATTCCAAATACTTCAAACCCCCCCCCCCCCATTTATTATTAATTTTTTTGTGCTTTGCTTCTTTAGCGTTAGAGGTTTTCCATGGATGTTTTGTTATCTTAGATTCTCGGCCTGTATCTAAGAGCAGGGCCTGAAATAAAATGCTGATTGAAAGCTTTGAGGGTATTTATTAGCATGCTTCACTGTAGGGTGATCTGGTTGGTCTGTGTGTTGCGGGATCTCAAAAGTTGTTATCCCAAGGTCCTTGGGAATGTCAGAGTCCCTGAAGAAGACATTCTCAATCTCCTATGAAAATCTGAGATCAGAACAGAGCCAGGTTTGGTGGCACACCTGTACTCAGGAGGCTAAGGCAGGAAGATCGCTTGAGCCCAAGAGTTTGAGGCTGTAGTATACTATAATTACACTGATGAATAGCTGCTGCACTCCAGCCTGGGCAACATAATGAGACCCCATCTCTTTAAAAAAAAAAAACCGTCCTGGCCAGGCGCAGTGGCTCATGCCTATAATCCCGGTACTTTGGGAGGCTGAGGCAGGTGAATCACGAGGCCAGGAGATCGAGACCATCCTGGCTAACACGATGAAACCCCATCTCTACTAAAAATACAAAAAATTAACTGGGCATGGTGGTGGGTGCCTGTAGTCCCAGCTACTCAGGAGGCTGAGGCAGGAGAATGTCGTAAACCTGGGAGGTGGAGCTTGCAGTGAGCCGAGATCATGCCACTGTACTCTAGCCTAGGAGAGAGTGAGACTTAGTCTCAAAAAAAAAAAAAAGTCCTTGACCTCATGAAACCCATGCTGTAACTGGAAAAGACAGACAATGAATGGAATTAGTAAATATAGTATGTCAGAAAGCAGTGTGTGCTATCGGAGGGAGGGGAAGAAAAGGGGAGTAAAGGGGATCAGGAGTAGGTAGGGAGGGCTTGTCCTCATTGAAAAGATGAGATTTTTGCAAACACTTGAATGGAGTTAGTCAAGCAGATATCTGGGAGAAGGATATTCCAGGCAGACAGAAGAAAGAATACATGGTATGTTGAGGAGCAGTATAACAGCCAGTGTGGTCAGGAGCAGAATGAGCCAAAGGTACGTGACAGTCACTGAGGTGAGACAGGCAAGGGGCTGTGAGGGTGCATATCATGTATAGCCCTCAGGACTGTGGTGAGGACTTTGGCTTTCACTCTAGGAGGAAGGGAGAACTAATGCAGAGTTTGGAGCAGAGTGGTGATCTGATGTGACTTAAATTTTAAGTATTGTCCTTTGAGAATAGAAGGTGATGGGCAAGGGCAGAAACAGATTAGTAAGGACGGGCTATTGTAATAACGCAGGTAGTGAAGGATCATGGCTGTCATCACAGCAGTGACACGTGTTCAAATTCTAGATATATTTTGAGGTTGGAAGTGATAGGATTTTCTGATGAATAAGAGACCAGAGTCAAAATGACAAGAATTTTGGCCAAGACAGCTGGAGGCACATAGTTGCCGTTATGAGATGGAAAACACTAGGGAAGCAGAGGTGTTGGGGTACAGAGAGGACATCAAGTTCTATTTTGGATTAACATAAAAGATTTGTGATTTAGGCCCAGCACAGTGGCTCACACCTGTAGTCCCAAAACTTTGGGAGGCCAAGGTGGGTGGATCATTTGAGGTCAGGAGTTCGAGACCAGCCTGGTCAACATGGTGAAACGCCGCCTCTACTAAAATTATAAAAATTACCTGGGCATGGTGGTGGTGGCTTGTAGTCCCAGCTACTCCAAAGGCTGAGAATCGCTTGAACCCAGGCTGTTGAGATTGCAGGGAACGAAGATCGTGTCACTACACTCTGGTTTGGGCGACAGAACGAGACTCTGTCTCAAAAAAAAAAATTGTGATTTAAAGAATCTCATCTTGGGCTGAGGGACCAAGAGTACTAATGGGGAGACTTGTTGGGAGGCTGTGCAATGTCAGTAGATCAGAGAAAAGAGTCCAGCAAAGAAGACCAGGAAGAAGCAACCAGTTGAGGTAAGAGGAAAACCAAGAGTGTAATGTCCTAGACAGTCCAAAAAGAAAAGTGCATCCATGCCATTCATTCCATGATGGCCAGTTGCACTGTTTAGGTTCAGTAAATTACACTTGTATTTTATTGAATAAACATGTAAATGTACAGTTGACCGTTAAACAACATGTGTTTGAACTCTGTGGGTTCACTTACATGCAGATTTTTTTCAACCAAATAAGGACAGAGGCCAGGCATGGCTTAAACCTTCAATGGAATTAAACTTTGACTTAAAATGCCAGGCATACGCATCTTATTCAATGCAGTTCTTCCCCCTCACATAAGGTAATTGAGTCCCTTAATTACCCTTTGAAGAGAGTTTGGCCCTTCTAGTTCATCACTTATCTTGAGCAGATAATCCCCCTTAGGCCCCTGTTCTTCTCTGTCACTGTATTTGTCATCTATTGTCTGTAAGTCTATGCCCTCATCCAACATACAAACACGCATTAAGGAACTGGTGATAGTGGTGACTGAGAAAGGGAATATCATAGCTACAGACAGCCTCAGAGTCACATCATACCAAAAAACCAAAGGCCAAAGAAAACATCTCTCAGCATATACAAGTAAAGATTTTTAGAGAGGGTCTCTGATTGGCCTTACTTGTCACATGCCAGTCACTGTAGCCAAGGAGATGGGGTAATGTGATTGGTCAGTAGAGTCATGTGTTCAGTCTTTGGCCAGGGGGTGGTAAGTACTGTGATTGGGAGGCCTTTTGAAGACCACAAGATATCAGAGGATTCTCTAAGAGAAAGAGGTGATGTTACCAGAAGTAGGTAAGGAATGCTGGCATCCCAAACCAATAGTTGTACACTGTTACAGGACCAACAGTTTTGTATGCCCGCTGTGAAGTGACATACCAATACGCCAAGACAGCAAGGTTTGCAGCAGAGAAAGACTTTAATGATTGCAGGGTGGCTGAGCAAGGACATGGAAGGAGACCCGCAAATCCATCTCTCTGAGGAGTTCTGGGGTGGGGTTTTTAAGAGAATTATGAAGGGCAAGGGGCTAGAAAATTGTGGTTGTTGATTGATCGAGGAAGGGGTATGAAAATTATCAGAACATGGAAACTGCGTTAAGTCAACTCCTATTGGGGTCCTTTAGACCAGCTGATGTCACTAGTTTCACTGGTATGCAAAACCTGAAAGAATATATCAAAGGGAAAACTTAACATTTCATAATGTTCAAGTTGTTATCTATAGTGCAGTTAAGGGGAACTATAGGGTTTATGTGATTATAATATAACAGGTACCAAACAACTATGAGGAAGTGGGTCAGAGAGCAAGCTGACTGAATGATTAATGCTGAATGTGCTGCAAGCATAGTTTATTTTTGTTTCTTCCTCTCCCTTATTCCCAGATTAATTTTATAAAGTTTATAGGGACAGTTTCATTAACAGAGTCCCATTCATTTATGCAACAAACGTCCATGGAGAGCCTATATGGACCAGGTGCTTTACCAGGACATTTCATATATGACTATTTCAGTTAATTCTCTCAATAGCCCTGTGCAGTAAGAAATATTAAGAAATATGTTACGGGTGAAAAAAATCAAGGCTCAAACTATATACCACCCAAGATTGCAAAGCAAGCCATCTTTGGAGTTTTGACATAATGACTTATTTTCTGGCTTTAAGCCAAGATTCCTCCTGCTCTATTAATCAAGATGAGTCTATAGTTGTTAACTCTTTAGCAGGAGGCAGGAAAGGGCTAGCTAATAAGTGGTAGAAAGCTGGGAAGAGAGGGTGAGTTGGAGGGTAAGGAAATCTGAGTTTGACCTCACCAGACTATCTCTAAAGCACATGTTAAATTCCAAGAAGAAACTCAAAACACAGTTGGAAGGATCTCACTCTGCCGATCTCATGGTTTGGCTGCCCCATACCCATTCCCAACCTCTTTCTTTCCTCGACTCTACATTTAGAATTGGAAAAGCCAAACATTTGCATTCTCGGCTACCTTTGCAACTAAATGTGGCCATGTGACACATTCTGGCCAATTATATGTTAGCAAAAGTCTGTTGGGAGGTTCTGGGAAATCTTGCTTTTTCTTTTCTTTTGAGACGGAGTCTCACTCTGTCGCCCAGGCTGGAGTGCAGTGGCGAGATCTCAGCTCACTGTAAGCTCCGCCTCCTGGGGTCATGCCATTCTCCTGCCTCAGCCTCCCGAGTAGCTGGGACTAGAGGCGCCCATCACCACACCCGGCTAATTTTTTGTATTTTTAGTAGAGACAAGGTTTCACCATGTTAGCCAGGATGGTCTCGATCTCCTGACTTTGTGATCTCCTGACCTTGTGATCCGCCCGCCTCGGCCTTGCAAAGTGCTGGGATTATAGGCATGAGCCACCATGCCCGGCCTATCCCTGATACATATTTTTTTATCCCTGATAATTTTTAGCCACTGAACCAACATCAGAAGCTGCATGTTTCCTGAATTTTTGCTGCATAAGAAAAATGAATCTTTTTTTAATGAGACTTTTTCTTTTTTTGGAGACAGAGTTTCCCTCTTGTTGCCCAGGCTGGGGTACAATGGCGTGATCTTGGCTCACCACAACATCCACCTCCCAGGTTCAAGCAGTTCTTCTGCCTCAGCCTCCCAAGTAGCTGGGATTACATGCATGTGCCACCATGCCAGGCTTATTTTGTATTTTTAGTAGAGATGGGTTTTCTCCATGTTGGTGAGGCTGGTCCGAACTCCTGACCTCAGGTGATCCACCCGCCTTGGCCTCCCAAAGTGCTAGGATTACAGGTGTGAGCCACCATGTCTGGCCCAAGATGATGATGATTTTTTTTTTTTTTTTTTTTTTTTTTGAGATGGAGTTTTGCTCTTGTTGCCCAGGCTGGAGTGCAATGGCACGATCTCAGCTCACTGCAACCTCCACCTCTCAGGTTCATGTGATTCTCCTGCCTCAGCCTCCTGAGTGGCTGGGATTACAGGCATGTACCACCATGCCTGGATAATCTTTTGTATTTTTAGTAGAGGCAGGGTTTCTCATGTTGGTCAGGCTGGTCTCGAACTCCCAGCCTCAGGTGATTCACCCGCCTTGGCCTCCCAAAGTGCTGGGATTATATGCCTGAGCCACCGTGCTCAGCCAGAGATTCATTTTTAATAAGGCTCTAGGCAGACTGATTTTTTTTTGTTTTGTTTTCTGTTACTTGCAGCCAAATATTCTCCTAACATACATGTTTGCTGGCAGTAGGTGCTTGACCAATGTTTGGCTGAATTCAATGTTTATTTCGGGATGAGAGCTTTGAGCTCATGGATGTCATGTCTGCAATCATGTCATCTCTGAGTGGGGAAAAACTGAGAAGAAAAAAAGAGCGTGCCCAGGTCTCTCTTGGTGTCTTCAGAATATCAGTAGAAAGGGATTAGGAAAACCAAGAAGAACTTTTCTTCAAGGGAAGCAAATGAAGATACCAGAGGAGCTTGGGGAGAACAAGAAAATAATCAGCGTCATGGCAACAAAAGAGCACCTGAAACCTCACCACACTCAATGCCACATTTTCTCTTTACAAGCTCAGAGTTTTATAGTATTTGGACAACAAGGGGAGGCATCTGTTAAAACAGCAGGAGAGAAAAAGACCCAAGAGGCCTGGCAGAGGTTTTCTGTAAAGCACAGTTGTATCCATGTGTGCCACTTCCTTGTTCTATATGTTGAACCAAAATAATAATCACCCTGTAATCTGTGCTCCCGAGGTAGATCATCCTGGAATGAATGTTTTAACAGGGAGCAAAAAAATGAATGCATAAAAAAATAAAGCTTATTTTATTCTAAAAACCAAACATTGAAGCTTTCCAGAAACAAATACAGTTCAGCATGATTGTAATTACATGTTTCCATTGCCCCAAAAAATCAAGCAGCTAGAGCAAGAGTAAATTTGATTTAAAAGATATGTATTTAGCAGCAATTGCACATTCAGAACAGGCCCCATCTGGCTAAGAAGTTGGTTTCCTACTGAAAAATCAGGTCAGATAAAGAGAGATGAGGGCCATCACCCACCCACAGGATGGTGTCATTCGTGTACCTTTAGAAACTGGAGTTTCCCCCAGTGGAGACAGACCAGCTATTCAAGGGGAGAAGGCCATTTCTCAGAATCAGTTGTTAGGGCTGGGCGCAGTGGCTCATGCCTGTAATCCCAGCACTTTGGGAGGCTGAGGTGGGCGGATCACCTGAGGTCAGGAGTTCAAGACCAGCCTGGCCAACATGGTAAAACACCGTCTCTACTAAAATACAAAAAGTAGCTGGGCACGATGGCGGGTGTCTGTAATTCCAGCTACTCAGCTACTCAGGAGGCTAAGGTGGGAGAATTGCTTGAACCCAGGAGGCGGAGGTTGCAGTGAGCAGGGATTGTGCCACTGCACTCCAGCTTGGGCGACACAGTGAGATTCCATCTCAAAAAAAAAAAAAAAATCAGTTGTCAGGAGGGAGAAGTTGGGTATTCTGTGGTTTGACAGCTCTCACAAGTGCCGTCTTTACCACAGCTATTTATACTTTTAAAGCTGCTTTCCAGTAACTGAGCAAACCCTCAAGGTAGGCAGGTGTCCTGGGAGGTCCGCAATTACCAAGACCCTTCTGCCGAGGCTCACAGCTGGCTCCACCAGGAGGTGGGAGGTGTGGTGGGCTGGATTTGTAAAAGGGGCCAAAGGTAGTAAAAAGCAATGTAGCGAGTGAGGGAGGGAGTACCCCATAGGCTAAATGCAACCTGGTTACCTGGCACAGTCTGGGCCACAGCCTGGAACATGCCAGGCATCTGTGCTGCCTGACGAGGGGCTCAGACACAGCCCTGCCCTCCCAGCACAACGTGCTGCTGGGAGTTGCAGAGATGAGCAGCAGCTCTCAAACAAATTCGAAGTAACTCTGGCTCTCTCTTCGTGTGGGGTAGGTAACGCACCCTAGGCTGTTGCTTGTAGTGAGGTAGAGCGCTAAGCGGTCCCCAGGAGCCCTGGATAGGCAGCGACAGGAAGGCTGCCTTTGCCTCTAGACTCACAGCGTTGGTGTTCTGGGAACCCAGCATGCTTGGTTTGCTGCTTTTCTGCTCCTATAGGAGGGAACAATGGAGCACAGAGGCACGTGGACATCTCAAGATTGCCGGTGTGTTTCCTTCTTTGAGCAGAATTTAAATTCTCTCTCAACCTGAACTCTTCATCTGTTGAAGCCAGAGACTCCGATTACTTATTCATTTATATCTTTGTACAATTGGGTGCCTGTAATTTTTTTTTTTTTTTTACAACTCAGGTTTTTTGTTTTGTTTTTGTTTGGGTTTTTTGTTTGTTTGTTTGTTTGTTTGTTTTGAGACGGAGTTTTGCTCTTGTTGCCCAGGCTGGAGTGCAATAGCGCGATCTCGGCTCACTCCAACATCCGCCTCCCAGGTTCAAGTGATTCTCCTGCCTCAGCCTCCCGAGTAGCTGGGATTACAGGCATGCGCCACCACGCCCAGCTAATTTTGTATTTTTATTACAGATGGGGTTTCTTCATGTTGGTTAGGCTGGTCTCGAACTCCCGACCTCAGGTGATCCGCCTGCCTCAGCCTCCCAAAGCGCTGGAATTACAGGCATGAGCCACTGTGCCCTGCCAACTCAGTCTTCTTTATACCCAAATTGTTTAAATTCGCAGCCTACATAACATATCTTTAAAACATATTTAAAGTACAGGCGTGGGGCAGTGACTCATGCCTGTAATCCCAGCACTTTGGGAGGCCAAGGTGGGTGGATCACTTGAGGTCAGGAGTTCGAGACCAGCCTGGGCAACATGGCAAAATCCCGTCTCTACTAAAAATACAAAAAGTAGCCAGGCGTGGTGGTGGATGCCTCTAATCCCAGCTACTCTGGAGGCTGAGGCAGGAGAATTGCTTGAACCCGGCAGGCAGAGGTTGCAGTGAGCCAGGTCACACCACTGCACTCCAGCCTGGGTGACAGGGCAAGACTCTGTCTAAATTAAAATACATGTGTATGTATATATATTTAAATATTTATAATAGGCTGTATAAATGACTCAATACTTCATATAGCCATCTAAGATTACCATTATGATTCTTTTTTTTTTTTTCTTTTTTTTTTTTTGAGACGGAGTCTCGCTCTGTCGCCCAGCCTGGAGTGCAGTGGCCGGATCTCAGCTCACTGCAAGCTCCGCCTCCCGGGTTCACGCCATTCTCCGGCCTCAGCCTCCCGAGTAGCTGGGACTACAGGCGCCCGCCACCTCGCCCGGCTAGTTTTTTTTTGTATTTCTTAATAGAGACGGGGTTTCACCGTGTTAGCCAGGATAGTCTCGATCTCCTGACCTCGTGATCCGCCCGTCTCGGCCTCCCAAAGTGCTGGGATTACAGGCTTGAGCCACCGCGCCCGGCCGATTACCATTATGATTCTACACCTCTGCTGCAGGGAACGGAAATTGGTACAGTCACTTTTTCTTTTAATATTTCTAGACTTTTATCATGAACAATTAAAAAAATGCAAACTTAGAGAAAATAACATAGTGACTCCCTCGCATACCCATCACCCAGCTTAAATCATCATCAACTTATGGCCAGTCTTGTTACATCCCTACCCACACTCATTCCCCATCTCTTCCTATGTGCGAAGCTCAGCCTCTCCAGGCAAGCGCCTGAGTTCTCTGACATGGGCACAGTGGTCTTCAGTGCGTTCCTTGCTTTTTGGTATGACAGGATGTTCCAGATTCATCCTGTACCTTTGCTGCCCCAGGCTAGAATCAGCTGTTTTCTTTCAATGGAGAATGTACTTACAGGCCATAATCTGGGTTCTTGGGGTGCTATTGTTCCTAGGGCGGTCACTGTCCCTAGGTTACGATGCCCACTTTGGAGTTCTTCTCAGGGTCTGTTAGACACTTGGACTCACATGACTACAACAGGACATGCTTGGCATTGACTGTTTATTTATTTATTTATTTTGAGATGGAGTTTCATTCTTGTTGCCCAGGCTGGAGTGCAATGGTGCAATCTCGGCTCACTGCAACCTCCACCTCCCAGATTTGAGCGATTCTCCCGCCTCAGCCTCCTGAGGAGCTGGGATTACAAGAGTCTGCCACCACGCCCAGCTGATTTTTTGTATTTTTAGTAGAGACAGGGTTTCACCATGTTGGCCAGGCTGGTCTTGAACTCCTGATCTCAGATGATCCACCCACCTCAGCCTCCCAAAATTCTGGGATTATAGGCATGAACCACTGCACCCGGTCTAACTTAATTTAGAATAAGGATACAAAGGCATGAAACAGCACGCCAGCTGCGTGATGGCAGGTGTCTCTCTACCTCCTTTTCCCCAAGTAGGGTTGCCAGATAAAATAAAGGATACCCAGTTAAACTGAAATGTCACGTAAAAAGCAAGTTAAAGCCTTATTCCAATGAGAAACTCGTATTTCTAGTAAGAGCCTCATGGGAATAGCTTCCTTGTCTCCTCAAGGGGCATGCCCAGCTCTAAGAGTCAAGATTCAGAACTCCAGAGCCACAGGTTCCCACCAGGTAATCATTCGCGGCCCTCGCTGTCCAGATGAAGTGGATTGTTCTTACTACGAGCATTGTTGCCTGGTAACACAGCCGACATTCCACCTTTATCAGGTTTCCAGGAGAACAGAGCTAGAAAGAAAATGCCAAGAGAATGAGAAATGAAGTTTTAAGATCAATTATTAGATGGATTTTTTTTTTTTAATGAGAAGTGAGGATTTTTTTTTTTTTTTTTTTTTTTTTTTTTTTTGCCCTCTACATATATAGGCCTTTTTACTGGTCAGAGCTAGGAATGTAGAGAGATAGTTAGTAGGTAGGTAGATAAATGATGGATGTTGAGATTAATAATATGCAAAATTATAATCAGCCTAGATGACCTACAAGAGGGGAATGGTAAAATCATGATGTAACCAAAGGGTGGAATATTATATACTCTTGTTGATTACATAGGTTTACAAATAATTTTTAAAGATGAAAAATAGCAGATTCATATAATCTTAAGTCATCTTCTCACAAAGGTTTATTTAGTACCTACTATGTGCTTCGAGCTGTTCTAGGCATTTGGGGTGCATCACTGAACAAAACTGACAAGGATTCTGCCCCCTTGGTGCTTATATTGAGGTGCGATGGAGAGACGCAAAGTAAACATGATACATGAGGAAACTGTTTAGAGGGGAAAGGTGGTAAATGTTGAAGAAAACAAAAGTAGAGCAGGATAGGGAAGCTGGGGTGCCAAGGGGAGGGAGGGCAGGCTTCAGGCTGAGCAGGGCAGGGGGTGTTCAAGGCCAGAGGGCTCAGCTACAGTCTGGAGGAGGCATGGCCTCAGCTGCCAAATTTATATTTTAACTTCTATGTTATGTATACCCATATGTAGATTCTTTACATATTTCATATCTTTTCATAGAAAAGGGACTAGATAAAACACCAGAATGTCAACAGTGGCTATCTGTGGAAGGTAGGATTGTGGTAAATTTTTTTAATGGAATCTTTTTTATAATTTGCCTCAGTTGCTAAATTTTATGACAGGAGTAGGCACAGTTTTATTATCAGTAATAAAGCACATGCATTATTACATGTTTTTAAAAGCAGAGCGAATCTACTCTCTAATCTTAGGAAGGGTTTTCTGCCGGGGCAACGTGTGGTTTGCAGGCGAGGAGCAGCGCTTGACCTATTTGAGGAGAAGGTGTTCTTCCACAAGGGGGCGCCTGGCTTTAGGGCAAGGAGGCGGCTGAGCCCTGAGTTTGGGAGTGGGGTTTTAGGGGAGGAGCGTGCCATGGGTGCATCTTGCGTGTAACTCCACCAGTGCGCCTAAGAACCACACTCAAACTGGTTTGAAAGCTTTTGGCCCTCTAATGCCTGCCTCTTTGGTCGCTGATAACGTGCAAGTCGATATTCCCTGAATTCAGTCGGTAGAGTGTAGGAGGTTTGCACTCCGCAAATGCAAGGAGGAAGAGGGTTCTCCTCGCCCTTGCGGGGAGTTCCCATCTAACCACAGAGACCAGACTCAGGGTTACCCACGTACGATGCAAAGACCTGTGGGGCGAGGGAAGACCCCAGGGAGACCAATACATGCGGAAGCAAATGCGAGTGGGTGAGAGGTCCTCAGATGTTTGGAAGATGAGTGCATGCAGAAGGAAGGGACCTGGGGCAGGAGAGCAGGTAGAGGTGGAGAGATGCCAAGGCCGGTTGTGTGGGGAGACATAGACAGTGCTGGGAAAAGCAATCAACCTGATAACACTTGGGATTTTTCAACCTAATGACCCCAAGGACTAAATTGCCAGGAATTGCACTCCTGGCCCAGGTCTCTCAGCAAACCTGACCTACGTGAACTCGAAGAGAAGTCTGTGACTCACAGCCAGTTTGGCTTGCAAGTTTTCTGGTCTGAGGGAAGCTGGATGCTCCCCCCACCTCTACTACCAAGGCTTGCTTCACTGCATGCCTGGGAAAACCGGGGGACAGGCCCTGGCCGGAGGACTGCAAAACAAAGCTGGATAAGACATACCCCCAGGGCAAAATGTACCTTGTACCCACACAAGGTACTATGGGAAGAGAGAAGAGAACCACCCAACCCAATCTGAGAGGTCAGGGAGGGCTTGCTGGGGGACATGGCACTTGAGCTAGTCAGGAAGGACATTTGAGAGTTTGAGAGAGGAAAGGGTTCCATGAAGAGGGGACAGTACGGGAGCAAGAGAGAATGGGCCATCTATCCATGCAAGTAGCTCAATATGTCTGGAGCCTGGGGTGAGTGTGTGAAAGTGATAAGCGATGATGCCGGGCCGGGTGCGGTGGCTCACACCTGTAATCCCAGCACTTTGGGAGGCTGAGGCAGGTGGATCACGAGGTCAGGAGATTGAGACCATCCTGGCTAACACAGTGAAACCCCGTCTCTACTAAAAATACAAAAAATTAGCCGGGCATGGTGGTGGGCGCCTGTAGTCCCAGCTATTCGGGAGGCTGAGGCAGGAGAATG
The DNA here is from genome assembly GCF_047675955.1 of Chlorocebus sabaeus. Lineage (NCBI taxonomy): Eukaryota > Metazoa > Chordata > Mammalia > Primates > Cercopithecidae > Chlorocebus > Chlorocebus sabaeus. Next base: position 27,698,034 of record NC_132929.1, on the reverse strand, counting down.
ACATGAACCCAGGAGGCAGAGATGGCAGTGGGCTGAGATAGCGCCACTGCCCTCCAGCCTGGGAGACAAAGCGAGACTCCGTCACCAAAAAAAAAAAAAGAGAGAGAGATGATGCTGGAACAAAGGGTACTCTATCTGAAGGGCACTGGGGAGTCTTAAAGGATGTTAAATAGTGGAGTTACCTGATCATGGACATGGAAGTTTGCTAAATTCACCAGTGATCTTTCTGTTGCCAAGTCCATTGTGTACCTTTTAATCGGCCTCGTATGTGAATTCTCTCAGCAGCATTTGATCCTGCTGGCCTCCCCCTCCAAGCTGAAGCGCTTTTGTCTCTTGACTTCTGAGTCCCCCTGTTCTCCTGATTTTCTGTCTACCTCTTTCATCACTTCATCTCGGCTTCCCTTGCTGGCTGTGCCTCCTATCTCTGGCCTCTGACTGTTAGTGTCCTACAGGGATCAGTCCTGGTTCCTTCTCACCATTCACTCTTGTTCTCAACCACCTCCTTTCTTCCCATGGCTTCACATGCATCTTATATGTGATCGTATCAGGGGAAGGGGAATACAGAATCAAGCAAGAGGCCCTGTCTCCTGGGTGTCACGGCTGAGTGAGACATGTTCAGACTGAATCGTGAGCAGTTGTGGGATGAGTCAGGATGAGTTGTTCAGGGATAAGCAGAAACACGCTTAGAGGCTGACAAGTTGCTGATTAGTACAGTTGGTGCCATGGATCTGAAGGAAAGCAGCATCCAGGACTTGCTGTTCCCAAGGGGAGAGGGGAGGGGTGGACATTTGTAATATGCATTAAAAAGCCAAGTCCAAGGTCTGAGAAGAACACGAAAGCAGGGAGGGGCAGGGAAGATGGGCAGGCGTGGCAGAGTAAGCGGACTCCAAAGTCCAGAGAGACACCAGAGGCAGGGACCCAGGATCACTGGATCCAGGAGGTAGATTGAGGAATGACTGCTAGTAGGGACAGGGTTTCTTTTAGGGGACATGAAAGTTTTCTGAGATCAGAGTGTGGTGATGGTTGCACAACCTTGTTAATATAGTAAAAAGCATGTCACTGTACACTTTCTTATGGGCGAATTGTATGGTATATGCATTATATCAAAATGAAGCTACTAAATAAATTTGAGGTGGGCCAGGCACAGTGGCTCACACCTGTAATCCTAGCACTTTGGGAGGCCAAGGTGGGTGGATCACTTGAGGCCAGGAGTTTGAGACCAGGCTGGCCAACATGGTGAAACCCCATCTCTACCAAAAATATAAAAATTAACCGGGTGTGGTGGCACATGCCTGCAATCCCAGCTACTTGGAAGGCTGAGGCAGAAGAATCACTTGAATCTGGGAGGCAGAGGTTGCCGTGAGCCAAGATCGTGGTACTGCACTCCAGCCTGGGTGACAGAGCGAGACTCTGTCTCAAAAATGAATAAATAAATCTGAAGTGGATTACAGATATAAATCTAAAACATTAAATATAGAAGGCAAGTTCAATAATTTTGGTATGGGGAAGGGCATCCCAAGTGTGATACCAAATCTAGGCTATATAAAAGACAATATTAACAGATTGAGCTACATTGAAACAAACAAAAAATCTATGTGAAAGACACAAGAAAAAATATATGTCAGGGACTTTCGCAACCTGCGTGACATATTTAGAGAGTGTTCTTTAAAATCATTATGAGGCCGGGCGTGGTGGTTCAGCCTGTAATCCCAGCGCTTTGGGAGGTCGAGGTGGGCAGATCAAAAAGTCAGAAGTTCGAGACAAGCCTGGCCCACCAGCATGGTGAAACCCTGTCTCTACTAAAACTACAAAAATTAGCCGGGTGTGGTGGTGTGTGCCTGTAATCACAGCTACTTGGGAGACTGAGGCAGGAGAATCGCTTGAACCCAGGAGGCAGAGATTGCAGAGAGCCAAGATCACACCACTGCACTCCAGCCTTGGGCGACAGAGCAAGACTCCATCTGGGAAAAAAAAAAATTGTGAAAAAGGTGAACTCCCTGATAATATGCAGCGCTGGCCAGAGTGAGGAAAAGTGGGTGCTTGGGTTGGAGAAACAGACTGTTTGTGGATATAAATGGGTACAGCCATTTAGGGGGCAATTTGGTATCCAGGAGTGAAATGCACGACATTTCCAATGGGTATGACACAGCCTAGGTCAGAAGCACCAGCTGAAAATAACCCATCTGCTGCACTGGGCAGACAGGCTCAAAGCCTGTGGGAGATCCACTGAAATGTTCAGTGTAAACCAATGTTCCAGAGTTTCTGCTTCTAAAAGCGTATCCTCAGAAATGACTCAAAGACACACAAAGAATGTTTATTACAGTGTTGCTTGTGATAGTAAACAATGTCCATTCATAGGAAATTGGTTCTACAAATGATGATGCATCCTCATAATTACATAATCTGCGGGCATTAGGAACAACAAAGTCAATTACTACCAACATAGAAAGATGCTTGAAATGTATTGTGAGAAAAGAAAGTTGCAGAACCGTATGCGAAATAACCCAATTATAAGTACATATATATTTGTATATACATTTGAAAAATTCTGGATAAATGTATAATAATGTCGGTTACCTGTGGAGATAGGGATATTTGGAGGGGAGAGAATATAGAGAGAGCGAAAACAGAAAATTACTTTTATGCATCTTTGAATTATTTTTACCTTTGTAAGTATGAAAAAATAAAGCAATTAGCCTGGAGGGAGTGAGGGGAAGAGGAAAGACCCAAAATATTAATAGTAATTAACAGTGATCATACCCAGGTAATGGGATTCCGAGGAATTTTTCCCACTTCCTTACCTGCATTTTCTAATTTTTCAACAATGAACTTCTATTTCTTTTTTTTTTTTTTAAAGACAGAATTTTGCTCTTGTTGCCCAGATTGGAATGCAGCGGCATGATCTCAGCTCACTGCAACCTCCACCTCCCAGGTTCACACAATTCTCCTGCCTCAGCCTCCTGAGTAGCTGGAATTACAGGCACCCACCACCATGCTTGGCTAATTTTTATATTTTTAGTAGAGACAGGGGTTTGCCATGTTGTCCAGGCTGGTCTCGAACTCCTGACCTCAGGTGATCTGCCTGCCTCAACCTCCCAAAGTAGTGGAATTACAGGCATGAGCGACCATGCCTGGCCTACTTTCTTAAAAGTTAGAAATAAAACAATGTCCTCATGCTTTTCTGCTCAGCAGCTGGACAGGTAAGGAAAGACCTGGTGATGCAGGGGTGCAGGAGACAGATTCTAAACAGTGAAGCCATTTAGAAGATAGTGCTAAGGGAGTTGGTGATGGAAACATTTATAAAAATGAAACATCCTAAGTCACATGTTATCATGTAAGTGTCCTTGTAAGTCCTCTGAGACATCATAATTTCAAACTTTAAAGTATATTTTGTGAAACATGGACTTGAACCTCTATAGTTCTTTTATGCTAATTGATCATTATGAACAATAGAACTCAAATGACGTCTGAATGCGGATGGTACATAAATTAACATTTGTTAGAAGTCTTAGAACTCCTTTGTCTTTTCTCCTGTTGAGCATGGGAAGGTAGCTAAATCAATGACTCAGGCAGGTTCTTTGTCTTAAAGCAATATATACAAGAATTTTGATTCCAACATTCTCTTTTTTGAAAAAATCCTTTAATAAGCTCTGCAAAGTGTGTATGTGTGTGCATGTGTGACATGCACACACATATATGTATAAAATAGGAACACTGTGTCAGGATGAATATGATTACCTGGCATGTATGGTGGGGTTTTCTGATAGTGAGGGAAGTAGGCCGGTCATGGTGGCTCACGCCTGTAATCTTAGCACTTTGGAAGTCCGAGGTGGGTGGATCACCTGAGGTCAGGAGTTCGAGACCAACCTGACCAACATGGCGAAACTCTGTCTCTATTAAAAACACAAAAATTAGCCAGACATGGTGGGCACCTGTGGTCCCAGCTACTTAGGAGGCTGAGGTGGCAGGATGAATTGAGCCTAGGAGGCGGAGGTTGCAAAGAGCCAAGATTGCGCCACTGCATTCCAGCCTGGGCAACAAAGTGAGACTCTGTCTCAAAAAAAAAAAAATAGATTCAGCACATCTTTGAGGGTTTATGATGTGTAGATCTTGTTCCAGGTGTTGAGGTTCATCAGTGAACAACTCTGACAAAGATTCTTACCCTCATGGAGCTTACATTCTAGAAGATAATAAACCATAAACAGAATCCAGTTGGTAAATCATAAATTACCCAACTGTTATGTATAAAGAAATTAAGTAGTGCCAGGCACAGTGGCTCACATCTGTAATCCCAGCAGTTGGAAGAGTGCTTAAGGTTAGGAGTTTGAGACCAGCCCGAGCAACATAGCGAGACCCTGACTCTACAAAAAAAAAAAAGACACCTTTTTAAAAAGATTACCGGGGTGTGGTGGCACACACCTGTAAATCCCCACACTTTGGGAGGCCGAGGTGGGTGGATCACTTGAGGTCAGGAGTTTGATACTAGCCTGGCCAACATGGCGAAACCCTGTCTCTACTAAAAATACAAAAATTAGCCAGGCGTGGTGGCACGACCCTGTAATCCCAGCTACTTGGGAGGCTGAGGCAGGAGAATCGCTTAAACCCAGGAGGCGGAAGTTGCAGTGATCTGAGATGGTTCCATTGCACTCCAGCCTGGGTGACAGTCAGACTCTGTCTCAAAAAAAAAAAAAAAAAAAGACAAGCTGGTGACATCAATGCCTGGAGGACCCAGTGGGTCTGGTTGGAGAAGCAGTGCCCTACAGAAATAATATGTCTGACAGCTGACTATAAAAAAATAAACAGGAAGAGATAGCTTATTGCCATGTGTTGCAGGTACATTTGGGGACGGCCAGCTAAAAATGATTTTCCTACCTGCCTTCCACTCCCAATCAAGAAGGGTTGACTCCCAATAGCAGCAGCAATCCCTCAACATAGCCCTGCCAACTGGCCATAGCTAAGTAGGGGGAGGGCCAATATGATTTGCTTTCAGAGAAACCTTGAATTGGGAGAGAGAAATAGGCAGAGGGATGGACAGACAGAAGAACTCTTTATAGCTGGAGGGTTACATTTGAAGTTGAAGCTGTAAGTAACCGGATTCTACCCACTGTTGGGATCAGAAGCCCAGCTGGTTGATAAAGAATAGAGCAGAGATGAGATGCAGAGTCCTGCCTGGCCTACTGGTGCTCCCCCTCCCCAGGCCTGGTTCCGGTTCTTCCTGAGATCCAGTTCTTGGGCTCCACAAATCACCCTTGAATCCTGATAAATTTACTGTTTTTGCAAAGGCTACTGTGAGGTGGTTTCTGTTGCCACAGATCCTGAGTTAGATGTAGAATCTAGGCCTGGCTCGGCTGCCAGGGTTACGAACAGCAAGAGCACAGAGACAGTTGAAAACCAAACTGCACTGCGTTGTCTTAACTGGGTCAGGAGCGTGTTGTGCAATCCTAACAGGTACAGTCATCCCAGCCAGGAGAGCAGGGAAGCAGCTGAGCAGCTGACTCAGGAGCAATACAATGGTTCACCTAAACGGCACCTACACTTGACAATGCAATTAAGGATAATAAACCAGCCCAACCAGTCTTACGTATTCCGAGAATTTCTAACTGTTCTCGGATTGCAACTTGGAGCTTGCTGGTTCAGGAGAGTCACATCTAAGGAATCCCAAAGTTAGATACCCCTTTGCAAATTGCACAAAGTTGGAGAACTACGAATACTATAACCCCAGAATGAATAAGCAAACCCCAGCCCTATCAGTAGAGCTTCGCTGTTCCAGAGCACCATCAATCCAGAGGGAATTTACAAACGAGGCAACCAGCATTAGTTTCCTTCATGCCTTCATTCAGTAAACACGGTGTGCTCACCATGTCCCACGCCCTGCGTAAGGGCTGGGGATAGAGCCAAAGTCCCTGCTTCAAGGCGCTTATATTCTAACGCAGGAATACAATCTGTAAATAAAGATATACCATGTCAGTGGTTATGTGCTCGAAGGCAAAATCAAGCGGGTCAGGGGCATATGACTGATGGGATGCATGCTATTTCATATATACATTGGTCAGGCACAGCCTCTGTGATAAAGTGACATTTGAGCAAAACTTCTAATGAGGGAAGGAGGGAGTGAGTGATGCAGCTCTCTGGGCCAAGAGCTTTCAAGGTAGTGAGAAGAGCATATCAGAAAGCCTGAGATGGGAGCAACTGTGGCCCAGTGCTGTTGGACCCATGCGAGCACAGGAGGGAGGAGTGGAGAGGTGCCTGTGAGCCTCGGTAAAGACACTGGTAGTTACCCTCAGGAGGGGAGTCATTCAAATTTTGAGAAACTAGAGGAGTGATGTGGTTTGACTTAGGCCTTACAAGGATCACTCCGCTGTACTGACCGTAAACTGCATGGTAGCCAATTAGGAGGCTATAGGCATGGTCCAGCAGCCTGGGAGGGTGGACTGGATCACAGGGCAGCAATGGAGATGGTGAAAAGGCGTCAGATTCTGGATACGGCCATGGGATTCATCGATGGATTGGATGTGAGTTTTCAGAGAAAGGAGTGTAAAGTGACTCCAAGGCTTTTGGCTTCTAAATGAAGATGCTTTTTCTAGGGGGTGGGGTGGGGGAAGCAATTGAAGACTAGTGGGCTCAGTCTAGTCTTCTGGAGTCTGAGAGCTGCTTCACTGAATTCGTTTGTGTAAGGGTTTGGCTGGTGAGAAAGGACCAGAAGCTGGAGCCAAAAGTGGGATCGAGCTGGTGGGTACTATGGCTAGAGCGAGAAGCCATCTGTAGGTCAAGGCCAGAAGTTTAGATTGATAGGAGAATGCAATACTGAAGGCAGTGTCAAGGTCAGAATCCAGTGTTCGGTACAATTTGGGTGGCAGTGGGCAGTAATTCAAACAGGACAAGCGCAGTGGTGATTTATTAAGTACTAGGCATTGGCCAGGCGCAGTGGCTCACGTGAGCCTGTAATCCCAGCACTTTGGGAGGCCGAGGCGGGCAGATCACAAGGTCAGGAGATGGAGACCATCCTGTGAATGGTGAAACCCTGTCTCTACTAAAAATACAAAAAATTAGCCAGGCGTGGTGGCGGGTGCCTATAGTCCCAGTTACTCGGGAGGCTGAGGCAGGAGAATGGCATGAACCCGGGGGCTGGAGCTTGCAGTGAGCCAAGATCACACCACTGCACTCCAGCCTGGGCGACAGAGCGAGACTCCATCTCAAAAAGAAAAATAAATTAAAAAAGTACCAGGCATCATGCTAAAAAGCCTGTGTGTACAGTATCTCATTGAATTCTTACAACTCTACGAATTAGGTATCATTAGCTCTACTTGACAAATGAGGAAAATCAAAAGGTTGAATAACCTCTCCAAGGCCACAAGGCTTGTAAGCAGAAGAACAGTTTTAAGCTTTGATTGGATCTGACTCTGCAGCATGTGTGCTTAAACACTATGCAATGCTGCAAGGTTCAATGTACCAGCTGGCAGCTGAGGTTGCCTCAGAGGTTCAAGTCAGGAGGGTGTGGGATTGGTAAGTCCAGGTGGAAGCAGAGTCTAAATGTACAGACATGGCTCCAAGTTTGTGGTTTACATTAGGCATGAGGAAACAGGCTTGGACTGGACTTTGAACCAGGAGACTGGGAGCAGCATCTCAAATCTGGCACCAGCGTTCCCACTCACCCAACTACAACAGCACTAAGACCTAATTAGGCAAGATGTTGCAGAGGCTGACAATTGTAATGGAAAGTCAGTATTCTGCTTAGCTAGGTTTGTGACACTACCACTGTATTATACTCAGATAAACATGTGAATCCAGTGGAATTTCTTTGTTAGACCTCTGCATTATAACTGAAACAGCGCTCTAATGTGGACGATCAAACACCCTTCCCCTTCTGTAAGATATTTGTTACATAGATGTTGGAATCTATGTTGAAAGAGCTCACAAAGATCCTTCTCTTCACCTGGCTTAATTAAGGAGACTGCCCTAGATCTACAGGAAAGAGCTTGGTGAGTTTACATTGCTCTTTCAAAGGCAAACCACCCTGGCGTTCCAATACTTTTGCCTTTTTCTCTACCTATCAACTGGTAAGGATGCACTAAACACAAAATTTCATTCTCAGGCTGCTTAAAAGGCACATTTAATGCAGCCAGTTCAATAAAGATAATACAGAAATAAAATCTATAAGCAAGCACATCCTGGCAAGAGCTAATCGCTGTGCTATGATGATGGGTTAGAATTAAATAAGACACTGTCTGGTTCAGAAGTTGTTTCAGGTCAGGCTCGAGTAATACGCATTTCTAGTTTAATAAGGAACTTAGGCTCACCAAGATCGTGACACCCAAGTGACGGACAGTCAGTGGTAAAACTGGGTCCAGAACTCAGATCTCCTGATTTCCAGTTCAATCTTCTTTCTCCTCTACTCAGAAGGTACTAGGATCTGAATGATAAACAATGCTCACATGGAGAGGCATCAAGTAAAACTGCAATTGACTAATACGCCATACATGATGGACCTACTTAGGGTAGAGTCTCTGTTGGCTTTTAACTCAATAGTAAGCAGGTACTGAAAAGGCTGGGAGCAGGTCAGCGGTTCAGACAACTGTCCACTTGCTGACTAGACCACCAACTAAATGTGCTCTATATAAAACACACCAAAGCATTGAATGGAAAACAGTACCTGCAAATAAAATGATAATTTCATAAGCAATACTATACAGGTGTCTTAACTGAGAAGCAAAGGTGATATTTGCTTGGATTTTATTTGAAAACTCTATGGATTCATTATCTACTTCTCCTTAGATAAGGCCCCTAGTATAATTACATAATTGGCTCAGCCTTTAAGATTTAAAGCCTCTGTTCCCAAGCTGCAGTGGCTGCAGCAGTAGGAAATGAGAAACAAGGCGATCTCATATTGAAGTGGCTACGTAAGGATCCCTAAGGTGTAGTCATGATTTCCAGCCATGCAGTTGTTTGGAATTAGAAATCCTGATTCCTACTGTAAACTGAACATTGCAAAGCTGGTGGGATTAATTCAGTGGAAGAAACTTGGTTTCTTGTTTGGAGGCGTGTGGATGAATAGGAACTCTTGTGCATTGCTGGCAGGAATGTGAGTCAGTACAATCACTTTTGGACAGGGATATGGCATCTTCATAGACTTGAAGATATGTTGCAACTCTACTCCTAGGTTATCTGCCCTAAAGACACTCTTTCTTACACGTTCACAAGAATTCTCACTGCAAAGATGTTGGTAGAAGCAAAATTTTGGAAGATGTCATTTAAAAAAATATGTTGTGGCATAGCAATTAAAACTAAAGCTATCAGGCAAATGATAGAAAGAGCAGGGGTGGCCATACTCATGTCAGAAAAAAATGCTTTACAGTCAGGCACAATGGCTCACACCTGTAATTCCAGCACATTTGCTTGAGCCCAGGGTTCAAGACCAGCCTGAGTGACATGTGGAGCCCCTGTCTCTATAAACACATTTTAAAAGAACTACAAAAAAAAAAAATTTAAAAACTAGCTGGGCATGTTGGCTCATGCCTGTGGCTCCAGCTACTCAGGAGGCTGAGGCAGGATTGCTTGAGCCTGAGAAGTCAAGGTTGCAGTGAGCTATGATCATGTCACTGCACTCCAGCCTGGCCCACAGAGTTAAGACCCTGTCTCAGAGTAGAGAACCCAGAAATAAATACTCATCTATATGGTCAAATGATCTTTGACAAAGGTGCCAGCTACTCCTAGGTACTCAAGAGGCTGAGGTGGGAGGATCACTTGAGCCTAGGTTCAAGGTTCAGTGAGCTGTGATCACGCCACTGCACTTCAACCTGGGTGGCAGAGCAAGACCTTGTCTCTTTGAGTGTTTCATCTTCATTATCCTATAAAGATACTTTGATTGCAAGTGGGGACAAAGTAAATGGCACATAAAATTTTTATTGCAAATTTGACTTCACAATACTTAGTACTCAGCCTGGGTCACCCTAAAGCAAGCATATTTTATATAAGCGGTTTCAGTTTTACTTTTTTTCTTTGATGACTATGTTTTGACTTTTTAATGCCAACAAGTCAGATCATTGTGTAGATGGCCACTAAACTGCCAAGGTGACAGTAACAAATGTGGATTAAGCCCAGGAGCCAAGTTTCCCAGTAAGAAAAATCCTAGGCCTCCTTCAGGGAAGACAGCATTTGAGTCAAAGCAAATTATCCTCAAAATGAACATAGATTTGCAAAAAAATGGTTATAATGGAGGATCAGGGACCAATGTCTGCTGCCCGTTGCTTCCTTTACCTCCTGTCTGATGCTCTTATGACACTCAAAGCCTCCGCACTTGTCACCCCACCCAGATCCAACTACAAGTGTCCCATTTCCCCCCACCCCACAATCAGTTCTCATGACTGCACTTCAGAGCTTGTCCTCTTAAGGTAATCTATGTTTAAATTCATAACGTGGACAGTATTCAACCAGGAAACAAAACAAAAATATATATATATGGCTTTTAGAAGGTAGGCGGGCAGATATTAACAGAATTGGTGTTGTACAAAACAAGGATGAAAGAAAAGTGAGGATGGTTTTCTAGCTGGATAGGTACAAGGGTAAGTTCATAAGCAAAGATGTATTATGGAGCAAATACTTCTCAAGTTTTCTCTGACTGCACAGTTCAAAGATTCAACTACACATTTTACCTAACAGTTTTGAAATACTATAAAGCCTTATTCCATTCTAATGTGTGATGGTTTAAGTCAAAAGACTTCAACCTTCTCAGCCTTTCAGACTAGCAATTTATAGCCATAATTCAAAGTGATTCTGGTAGTAATTTTCATTCTAGCAGAAAATTTTCATTAATCCAAGAGTGAAACAGGAGCCGTATTTGCTGGCCATGTTTTATTTGTCCTTTTTCTTCAAACAGGATAACCGAAGATACAGACAGTATTCAATAAAATAAAATAGATGAAACAAATTCTAAGAGACTGCGATGCCACATGCTACGTTTAACCTAATTTTATTCATGCTTGCCTTGGGATGGGGAATAGATCATTCAGTAAAAACATACAGTAAAAACAAAATGTCTTATCATGTACAACTTTTAAACTACAATAATGATGTACCTTAATTACTTCCATGCACACAAGTCTAACATTCGTTTTTTTTAAAAAATAAACACAATTAAGACTTCTAGGAGCATTTTATAATAAAGTAATTCCTAATTAATTTTTCTTTGTAGATAGATCAAGCACCTCCAAAATACAAATTCCTATACACAGTGAGCACATTACTTAAAATGAACACTTAAGTAAATTAAGTACGTGGACAGCCTTAGGATAAGCTGACATTATAGATTCAGCTAGGTAGGCAACAAACCATAGTGCCAAATGGAAAAAGAGTATTTGCAAATAAATTTTAAAAACTAAGTTAATTTTTATAATTAAATACAGAAAATATACTGATTTGCTAAAATAAATAAGATGTGATGTATTAACACTTCACTATAAAGAATGCATATCAGAACATTTATAAACAGTGAATGAGTTTTATTAAGAATAGTTTACTACAATAAACGCTGGCTAAATAGAAGTGCATTTTGTGAAGCACTATGGGTGGTATATGTTTTGCCACATACTCTTGTTACCTTGAGGTAGATAACACATGTGTACCAAATTCGGCATTCATTTTCAGTTGCTGCTGGTATCATGTGTTTTAAGAAATGTGTACAGTATGAAAAACTTGAAAATACTCATGAATGAAAAATGTCTTAGGAAAAAAATAGCTATTTTCATGCAATTATGTACAGTCTCACTGTGTAAATTTCAAGGCAAGGTTTGTTTCCTGTAAAACAGATCATTGTTCTATGAGAGAATGTTCTTTACTTGTCTTAGTGCATTTCTTTTCTCCTCCTGCATTATTTTGCTCTAGTCTTTATTTTTGTGTGCAAATGACATGCCAGTTAAAATGAAAACTCTCACATGTAGAAAAAGAAAGTCTGGATTTTAAAAACCAAGGAACTCATAAAATCCTTACTAAATGACACCATCTGATTCAAGTAAAAAATGACTTAAACACTAGTAATAAAAAAAGACAAAACACATTTCATGAATACAAAGACAAATGTCTGCTGAGTGTTTTAGTTCAGATGTTTCAGAATGCTGCTGTATGTTTTATGAGGAATTTGAGGGGAAGATTTCATAGCAGAAGGTGTTAATGTGGCCTGTATAGACTTAAGTGGTGACCCAACTGGACTGTGAAACTGCGGGATGCCTATGGACTCGAGCTGCTTGTTAAAGAGGAACTCCCCACTGTTGTTCAGAAAGCCTGCCTCATGTCCTCTCTCCCCAAGCTTCCCATCCTCTACTGGCTCAGTTTCTAGCATTTCAGTATCTTCTTTCCTGCTAAAGAACTTGTCCAAGTAACTAGTGTAAGTGTTTTCCTTCTCAACTTGTTCATCCTTCCTTACCTCACAAAACTGATTGATGAAAAAACAGTCCTCCCCACCACTCACAAACTGGCTGTCCCAAGAAGATTGGTACAAGGCTTCTAATTGAGCCAGATTTGCCATTCCTTTTTCCTGTTTTTCTTGGCTTACTGACTTTGATATCAAACTTTTCAATTCTAGTTGGGACACTGAGCTATTCAAGTCATTTAATTTATCAACAACATCAGTAGGCTCATGTTGGGAACTAAGTTGAATAGTTCCTGCAATAAAGGAATCAAAATCAAATCCCTGATTCTTTTCCCTTTCTTTTCCAGCCAGTTGCTGTGATGCTTCCTCTAGTGCTATCTGGGCTTTAACCAATCCATTCCTTTCACATTTTGATTTGCCTTTCTTATCAGATTTTTCTTTGCTTTGTTCTTTCCAATTGGAAAGATCTATAATAAGCTTGGGTTCATAGTAATGGTTAACTTCACTCTCTCTCCAAACTAAGTTATCTAAATATGATGACGACCTCGTTTTGTAGTTACAAGTATGGCTACACTCCAGATCACAATATTTGTTTTCGTGATGATCTGAGTATTGCCAACAAGGCTCAGTAGAGTAACTGGTATCAAAAGCAGGATCCTCTAGATACTTTTCCCGATCTCCATCCAAATATTTTCGGGGATCAACTTGTACTTCTTCTTCATCAGTGACATCGGACAGAGCTCTTGGATCAAGCTGAACCTCATCAATATCAAAGTTGTTATGTATAGGCCAATCATGCTCTGAAAACTGACAATCATGATACCTGAAAAAAATGAATACGCTAGTGTTATTCCACGTATATGATTTCATTTTCAAATTCACCAAGTACTTTTTATGTGACAGCACTGTGCTAGGTCTATGAGGGGATAATTATAGGAGAATAAAGTCGTATGCCTGCCTTGCCTTACCAGAACTTAGTCTTGGTAGGTAAGCTCTGTTAACATATTTGGTAATTGCCAATGAAGTATGTAACTTCGTGAGGAACTGAGTCTTCCATTCTGAAATAAGACCAATTCTCATTTATTTTCAATTTGTTTTTTGTCCACCAGTTTCATGCAAACAAAAGACTTCATGGCCACAAAATGCACATCTCGAATCTCAATCAGGTACCTTACAAATGTTTACAGTAAGGGCAACCAGAAGAGGTTTGCTGGAAAACTCATCACCATGAATAGCAAAAATCTCCCTGTGTATATGTGTTACTGAATGTGCTATCCTATTACTGACATGTACAATCATTGAGGGAAAAGAAAAGAGATTAGATGACTTAGCTAGGTATAATAGAAAATGCAGGCCAGGTGCAGTGGCTCATGCCTGCAATTCTAGCACTTCAGAGGTGAGCAGACCACTTGAGGTCAGGAGTTTGAGACCAGCCTGGCCAACATGGTGAAACCCCATCTCTACTAAAAATACAAAAATTAGTTGAACATGGTGGCGGACACCTGTAGTCCCAGCTACTAGGGAGGCTGAGGCAGGAGAACTGCTTCAACTCAGGAGGTTACAGTGAACAGAGAGATGGCGCCACTGCACTCCAGCCTGGGCAATAGAGTGAGACTCCGTCTCAGAAAAGAACCATATTTAGGGGGTAGAAATAGACACATGGAGAGAAAAAATAGTTTGTAGATTTGTGTAAACATACCATACCAATACCTCAATATTTGAGGAGGAGGAAAAAAATTTCTTCTTAAAATCTTAAGATTGTCATTAGTGGTTCCCAAACCTGGCCATACATCAAAATCACCTGATGACTCTATAAGCTACCATCCTACTATGAAGCAGAATTATATCTAAACTTTCCCAGGAATGTATTTATTATTTGAGACAGAGTCTTGCTCTGTTGCCCAGGCTGGAGTGCAGCGGCGCAATCTCAGCTCACTGCAACTGCCGCCTCCCAGGTTCAAGTGATTCTCCTGCCTCAGCCTCCTGAGTAGCTGGGATTACAAGTGCCTGCCACCAAGCCTGGCTAATTTTTGTATTTTCAGTAGAGACGGGATTTCACCATGTTAGCCAGACTGGTCTCGAACTACTGACTGCAGGTAATTGGCCCACCTCGGCCTCGCAAAGTGCTGGGATTACAGGCATGAGCCACCGCGCCCAGCCAAACTTCCCTAGAAATCCAATTCTTTCACTTTATGAAACATCAAATTATACACTAATGTTTAGACTTCAAAAAGTCCCTTTTACTGAACCTCTGTTAAGTGTCCCCAAATTAATTTTGTTATTAGGAAAACAGATTCAAATACTGGCTGAGTATGGTGGCTCACGCCCATAATTTCAGCACTGTGGGAGGCCAAGGCAGGCAGATCACCTGAGGTCACAAGTTAGAGACCAGCCTGGCCAACATAAAACCCCACCTCTACTAAAAATCAGCCGGGTGCCTGTAATCCCAGCTACTCGGGAGGCTGGGGCAGGACAGTGAGCCAAGATCGCGTCACTGCGCTCCAGCCTGGGTGAGATTCCATCTCAAAAAAAAAAAAAAAAAAAAAAAAAAAAACTGCATCTAACATTAGTCGAAAAAAATATTTATCTTAAGATGTAACTACCACTGAGACACTGCAGATATTTTATTGGATATGATTGAGTTTTTTCATCTAACATCTTAAATTGTTCTGACATTCATAAAATGATACACTTCCAACCTTCACAGTTTAAGGACTTTATAATTTTATTTACTAAATATGCCTTAATGACTGAAAATGTTTCAAAGTAGCATTTAACTTTTCCCATCATGTAGCATCTAACCAGTAATTACTTTATTAAATATTTAAATTAATGGCTATTTAAGGATCATTACTAAATTTTTCTTTTTCTTTGAGATGGAGTCTCGCTCTAGGCCGGGTATGGTGGCTCAACCCTGTAATCCCAGCATTTTGGGAGGCTGAGGCAGGTGGATCACGAGGTCAGGAGATCCAGACCATCCTGGCTAACATGGTGAAACCCCATCTCTACTAAAAAAAAAAAAAAAAAAAACTAGCTGGGCATGGTGGTGGGTAGCTGTAGTCCCAGCTACTCAGGAGAATGGCGTGAACCCAGGAGACAGAGCTTGCAGTGAGCCGAGATCGCGCCACCGCATTCCAGCCTGGGTGACAGCGCAAGACTCCGTCTCAAAAAAAAAAAAAAAAGAGATGGAGTCTCGCTCTATTGCCCAGACTGGAATGCAGTGGTATGATCTCTGCAGCCTCTGCCTCCTGGGTTCCAGTGATTTTTCTGCTTCAGCCTCCCAAGTAGCTAGGACTATAGGCACCTGCCCGCCACCACACCTAATTTTTGTATTTTTACAGTACTAAATTTTTAAGACTTCTACATTGTCTTATACATAATATTAGAAAACTCACTACATACAGTCCACTGAAAGTTCAGTAAATATTAGTTTTTCTAATTTAGGATCCCTTTACCTTTCCCAGTTATAAATGTGACTGTGAGTTTCATCCATAAGCAAAATATCATCAACTTCATCTTCAATATGAAAAGGATGGCTTGAAATAGGCTCATCCATTGGAAAAGAATATATGCTCATGTAAGGATGGGAGAGCGCTTCTTCTGCTGTTAACCGATCCATGGGGCTAAATGTCAAAATTTGTTCCAGGAAATCCAGTGCTGCAGAAGAAAAGGTAAAAGTTTTTGAGAAAAGAACTGCTTACCTTTAGAAAAACAGCAAATGTTGATCTCATTTATTTAAATGACCAGCTAAGTGATTCCCTTAGCACTTCATACTACACAACAGGAAATGAGCATCTTAATTGTACTAACAGGTCCCCATCTTATAAAGGGGAAAAATGGACTACACAATTAAAAAGTTAATTTGTTGGAAATAAAACTCTGATTTTATTTAGGACTCTGGTTAACCACAAATCCAATTCTTCCAATAAAACAGGCTAGTAGGCCTTCCTTAGCTCCTCACGCAGCCTGAAAGTTGTATTTACACCAGTCACACACTTCTATGCCTTATGATACCGACCTTCAACCCTGGATCATCACCACCATCTACTCTCTGGCCACACACAACAGATGAAAACTAGCTGCAATATCCCATATCTGGCTCATTACAAATTCATACTAAACAATTTCATTGTGACCTTTGCTATCTGGCCTTCTCTTTATACTCCAGTCTTCTTTATCATTCTCAACAGATAAACCCACTTCATATTTGTCTCAATCCTTACACTTCTTCACTATGGTCACTCACACATCCTCTTATCCTTGCCTTCTAAGTGAGAAAGATAGCCTTTCTCTCTCAAGCCAACCTGTACTCTAGAAAGAACCCATTCTTTTCTTTAAAAAGAGAATTTTAAGACACAGGGTCTTTGCTCTGTTGCCCAGGCTGGAGTACAATGGCATGATCACAGCTCATTGTAGCCTTGAACTCCTGGGCTCAGGGGATCTTCCTGCCTCAGCCTCCCGAGCAGCCAGGACTACAGGAATGCTACAATGGTGCTGAAGCGTGCTAAGATAGAGAAATGTACGGTAAACCACAGAAAGGGAGGATGAAAGGTAAGTATCAAGGGAAATTAACCAGAGTAGGGCTCCTAGGAGTCTTATAGGTTCACTCAGATATACTTTAATCCTGTTTGCTTTTTTCCTTCAAAGATCACAGAGTGTGGGGTGAGAACATGTATTCTTTTTACCAAGTTGCCACTGCCTCAGAATGTGCTCTGTCCCAAAATAAAACTCCACTGTTAAGAAGAAAGTAGTATGGAGCGTATAACTGATAAATCTTTAGTCTCAGAAACTCCATCCACTCTGCGTTCACTTGCTTGCAAGCACAGTGCTGCCACATGTGACCAAGGATCTTTGCTCAATGGTTAATCCCAGTCACTGGCCAAATATTCAGTTTAGTTCAAAGATTAAAACATGGTCCCCACCCTAAGGAGGGTATGAAAAAGATTCAAATAGCATTATACAGCAAGGTTACAAATGCTTCAACAGCACCATCCTCTTGATGAGACTCAGCAATAAACGACGACGACTCTGAGGTGGATCCAGGTTATGGCTGAGCAGAGCCACACCTGCAGAGGGTATGCAGACACCCACCCTGTTCCCCACTGCACCTCCCAATTCGAAATTGCTAGTTTGCATTTTAAAAGTGCTCCTTGGCCAGGTGTGGTGGCTTATACCTGTAACACTACCACTTTCAGAGGCTGAGGCGGAAGGGATGCTCGAGCTCAGGAGCTCAAGACCAGCCCGGGCAACACAGTGAAGACCCTGTCTCTATTTTTCAATAAAAAATAAAAATAAAGTGTTCCCACAGAGGACTTATTTAGTTATGAACAGGGATGTTGTGACAGTGGCTACAGGGTTACGAGAAAGGGAGCTAGCAATGGAATTTGTGAAGACAGACTCAAAGACTGGTGGAACTACTGAAAAGCCTGCAAAATCTGCTGAAATGAAACACAGCAGCTTTCTCTTTATCCAGGCATTTATGGGAGTTACAAGTATATATGAGGAAGAAATGCCATCATGATTTTGCCCCCAGTGCCTATATTCAAAATACTTGCTACTTGCTCTGGAAAGTGATTCAGAGGAACAAAAAAACAGATCGTAGCCTAAGCACCAGGACAAAAAAAAAAGGGAGATGAGAGTCGAAGTTTTAGGTACACCTTAAGTATAAAAAGACTATTTGGGAGAAAGCCCCATATCTAAGGATAAAAAGTTCCAGCTCCCTACACAGATTTCTACTTCACACACAGGCATGAATGTGAGGGCTACTCTCGTGTCACAATACCTTCTCGACTAATTCCTGGAAGCAGCTGAGTTAAAGGTTTGTGTGGCTCAGTCATGTCATTTCTAATGTAAACTGGAATTACGCTGAGAAGCTCCTGACGATCTTCCTCATGTACAACAGGAATAGATTCTAAAATCAGCTGCATCTGTTCAAGTTCATGTGCACCTGAGGTAAAAGAACAAAAAAAAAAACACACTAAATACAACAGACACATTGCTCAATGTTTACTTATTTCATAATAAACATAAATTATATTATAATGACCAGTGGGGGGAAGTTTGAATTGAATCATCAGGTTTCACTGCTTTGACTATCACCAATCTACTTATCTATTTCCATTTCTGCTCACTGATACATTTAGTTTTAGCTGCTTTGTTTCCATAGGGAACTGACTCTAAGTTTGGTCTCATATTAAGGTTATCACAGACTATGAGATTTAAGAGATCTAGATTCTCGTCTTAACTGTACCACTAATTGGCTATAACTTCAGAGACAACAGTTAACATCTCTAGGACTTAATTTCACCATCCATGAAATGAAGGGTTGGACTAGACTTTTAAAATGAGAAGTTTTATAGTTCTTTGTTAGGGGTCAGTATTTCTAGGCTGTTAGGCAATTGAAGAAATAAAGGGGGAAACTAGGCTAAATAGGTGACTTTTAAAAATTCCATTTGCTGTACTCCAGCATGGATGACAGAGTGAGACCCTGTCTCAAAAACAATAAAAATTCCACTTGCCTTTCCTTTAATGTCTATAAATGCATTGAACATTCAAAAATTTTGTTAGTTCCTACTATGAGCAGGACACTTGAGAATACAGTTGTGAAACAAAACAGACCAAGTCCCTGCCTAATGGATCTTATGGTGACATATGCTATAAAGAAAAAGAGAGTAAGCTAAGGGTGATAGGACTGTCAGGAAGAATAGGGCTGTTAATACTAAAAAAAAAAAAAAAAAAAAAGTGAAGAGTTGGAGACCAGCCTGGCCAACATGGTAAAACCCCATCTCTACTAAAAATACAAAAATTAGCCAGGCATGGCGCATGCCTATAGTCCCAGCTACTTGGGAGCCTGAAGCACAAGAACTGCTTGAACCCTGGAGGAGATTGCAGTAAGCCAAGATCATGTCACTGCACTGTAGCCTGGGCAACAGAATGAGACTTGGTTTTTGTTTTATTTTGAGACAAAGGCAAGCCTCACTAAGAAGTGGAAAATTAAAGAAGTGGGGAATACACCAAACATTCATATGGAAGAAAGAAAGGAGTTCTAGGAAGATGGAGAGAAGCCCAGAGGAGACAGGCAGGTTGGTATGTCCAAGAAACAACAATTAGATAAGCCTAACAAAAGTAGAGTAGCTTGGAGCACATAATGGGAGATGAAGTCAGAGTGGTACTAGAACAAAGGGTCAGCTTTACCCTGAGTTTGATGGAAAGCCATCATACAGTTTGAGCAGAGATACGACATGATCTACCTTATCTTTCAACAGGACCACTCTGGCTGTGATGTGGCAACTAAAGACAGCACATACTGAAGCAGGAAAGAGAAGGTCCTTCTAACAGGAGAGACATAATGGCTGACTGGACTTGGGGAGGGATAGTAAGAGTGATAATAACAAGCTGTTAAGAGTGTGGATATGGTTTGAAGAAAGAGCCCACAGATCTGTGCTAACAGACTAACAGAAGTGAAGGACAGTGACAAGATTTTTGTCTAAGCAACTGAAAAATGGAGGTACTGGTTTGCTAACATGAGGAAGATAGTAAAAACAAATTATGAGGAAGAAATATCAGAGGCCCAGTTCTGGGTAGGTTAAATTTTGTTATTAAACATTTGAGTGGAGATACTGAGTTAAGGAACCTGGAATTCAGACAAGAGGTCAGGGCAGAAGATATACATTCAGGAGTCATCATCAGATATAGATAATTCTTAAAGGAATGAAAAAGAATGAGATTACCCAGGGACTAAGTGAAACTAGAGAAGCAGGGAGCCCAAGGACTGAATCTGGGATACTTCCAACATGAGGTGAAAGAGAAGAACTGGCAAGGGTGACTGGAAAGAAGCCAGGGAAGAACTGAAGAGTGGCATGCCCAAAGACAGCTGAAAAAGCACCTGAAGAGGGGAAGATCAATTGTAACAAATGCTGGAGATGGTTCAAAATGAGGACTTAGAATTGATAAGGGATTTAGCATTATGGAGATCACTGGTGACCTCGATGAGAGTGGTTTTTGGTGGAGGACCAAGCCTGATTGGACAGGGTGAAAGACGGAATGTAAGCAGAGGAATTAACAGCAGCAAGGATGCATACATCTTTTGAGAAGTTTTACATTCAAAGAGTACAGCAGTATGTGGCAGTAGCTGAGGGACTGCGGGGTGAGGACAGAGATTCTCTTGTAAGACTGGAAAAATTTTATCAATGTTTGAATGAATACTGATAAAAACGATCCAGCAGAAGGAGTAAAGTGAAGATGCGAGGAATAGAAGTGCTAAGCAGGAAAGAGGGAAAATACCTACTGCCCAAGTAGAAGTGTTAACCTGGGACAGGAACACCTACAGAGAGACAATCTGGACACACAAGAGAAATGTACCAAAAAATAAGACTATAACACTTTCTATAGGCTAAAAATACAGATTTCCAATGAATGCTTGGTCCTTACCTTTTGTTGCTCTGTTCATTTGCAACTTATACCTAATAACCACTCAGATCTCCCTTCATGTTTTTATCTAATGGTTCACTGACAAAAATCAATGAAGCATCTGGCAACTAGAAAAAAACTACAACCTAGATCTTTCTAATCATTTCACAAACTATTCCTATTAAATGTAAAAACTATGCTACTTAGCCGGGCGCAGTGGCTCAAGCCTGTAATCCCAGCACTTTGGGAAGCCGAGACGGGCGGATCATGAGGTCAGGAGATCAAGACCATCCTGGCTAACACGGTGAAACCCCGTCTCTACTAAAAAAATACAAAAAAAACTAGCCGGGCGAGGTGGCGGGCGCCTGTAGTCCCAGCTGCTCGGGAAGCTGAGGCAGGAGAATGGCGTAAATCTGGGAGGCGGAGCTTGCAGTGAGCTGAGATCCGGCCACTGCACTCCAGCCTGGGCGGCAGAGCGAGACTTCGTCTCAAAAAAAAAAAGAAAACAACAACTATGCTACTTAAAGAGTTTTAAAACAAATCCAATTATTTTTATTCCTATAATGTCTGAATGTGCACTGAACGTTTAAAAACAAACATTTAAAAATACACAAATACAGCTGAGAGCAGTGGTTCACACCTGTAATCCCAGCACTTTGGAAGGCCGAGGCAGGTGGATCACCTGAGCAGGAGTTCAAGACCAGCCTGACCAATATGGTGAAATCCTGTCTCTACTAAAATTTCAAAACTTAGCTGGGCATGGGGGCGTGCACCTGTAGTCCCAGCTACTCGGGAGGCTGAGGCAGGAGAATTGCTTGAACCTGGGAGGAGGAGTTAGCTGAGCTCACATAAGCGCACTCCAGCCTAGTATGACAGAGCGAGACTCCCTCTCAAAAAAAAAAAAACACACAAACACAAAAAACCTTTGTATAATCCATGCAGCAGCAGTAGGCACTGACCTCATTTCTACGACTTGGAGCATGACCAAATGATTTTTCATTATATAGACTTAAATTTGGTTTTGTTCTGAGACAGTCTTGCTCTGTTGCTCAGGCTGGAGTAAGTGGCATGATCACAGCTCACTGTAGCCTTGACCTGCCAGGCTGAAGCAATCCTTCCACCTAAGCCCATTGAATAGCTGGGACCACATGTGTGTGCCAACATGCCCAGCTACATTTTTGTTTTTTTGTCGAGACAGGGTCTCACTATGTTGCCCAGGCTAGGTCTCGAACTCCTGGGCTCAAATGATCCTCTAGTCTCCGCCTCCAAAAGTGCTGGGATTACATGTATGAGCCACCATACCTGGCTTGTTTTTCTGACTTGTTACTGTGGTGGCTTTAAAATGTGTCCACCTGGCCAGGCACAGTGGGTCCTGCCTGTAATCCCAGCACTGTGGGGGGGCCAATGCAGGCAGATCACCTGAGGTCAGGAGTTTGAGACCAGCCAGGCCAAAAGGGTAAAAAAAGTTAGCTGGGTATGATGGCAGACACCTGTAATTCCAGCTACTTGAGAGGCTGAGGCAGGAGAGTCATTCGAACCCGGGAGGTGGAGGCTGCAGTGAGCTAAGATCGCACCATTGTACTCTAGCCTGGGCGACAAGAGCAAGATTCCATCTCGGAAAAAATAAAATAAAATAATTTTATATATACACATACACACACACACATATGTACATATGTATGTGTGTATCCACTTAATCCTTGGAGTGGATATCCTTGGAGTGTGTGTGTGTATCCACTTAATCCATTCGAGAAGGTAAAAAATGAAAAAACAGTCCAAAAATTCTTTTGATACTCCTCCCTTTAAAAGGTGGAACTGAACTCCGCTCCCATTGACCATGAAGTGTACTTAGTGATTCACTTCTAACACATAAAATAAAGCTAAAGTTGATAGTATGTAACTTTTGAGACTTGGTCACAAAAAGATATTTTACATGTGTGGTCAACTGATTTTTGATGAAAGAGTCAAGATAATTCAATGGGGAAAGAATCTTTTCAACAAATGGTGCCAGGACAAATGGACGTCCAATGTGTAAGAGTTAATCCCCCTTTTTCTTCCCACCCCCACTGAATACAGAGTCTTGCTCTGTTGTCCAGGCTGGAGTGCAGTGGCACGATCTTGGCTCACTGCAACCTCTGCCTCCCAGGTTCAAGCAATTCTCCTGCCTCAGCCTTCCGAGTAGCTGGGATTACAGGCGCGCACCACCACGCCCAGCTAATTTTTGTATTTTTAGTAGAGACAGGGTTTCACCACGTTGGCCAGGGTGTTCTCGAACTCCTGACCTCGGGTGATCCACTCTCCTCTGCATCCCAAAGTGCTAGGATTACAGGTGTAAGCCACCGCACCCAGCTGTAAAAGTTAATGCTATAAAACTCTCGGAAGACAACACAGGAGAAAACAACCACGACCTTGGGTCAGGCAATTATTCCTCAGATATGACACCAAAAGCAAAAGGGACAAAAGAAAAAGATAATTGGACTTCAGAATTAGAATCTTGTTTCGGGCCTGGCACAGTGGCTGATGCCTGTAATCCCAGCACTTTGGGAGGCCGAGGCGAGTGGATCATGAGGTCAGGAGTTCGAGACCAGCCTGACCAACACGGTGAAACCCCGTCTCTACTAAAAATACAAAAATCAGCTGGGCATGGTGGTGCGCGCCTTTGATGCCAGCTACTCAGGAGGCTGAGGGAGCAGAATCGCTTAAACCCAAGAGGGAGAGGCTGCAGTGAGCCAAGACTGTGCCACTGTACTACAGCCTGGGCGAGTACGCGAGACTCTGTCTCAAAAAAAAAAAAAAACAACTTGTTTCAAAAGACACTATCAAGAAAGGAAAGGAAACTGCAGAATAGAAGAAAAACATGTAAATCACAAAAGATTTGTATTCAGAATTATGTAAAGAATTCTTACAACTCAACAATAAAAAGACAACCCAATTTAAAAAATAGGCAATAGATCTGTACAGACATTCAACATCCATTAGTAGGGAAATGCAAATCAAAACCTCAATGAGGCCTGGTGCAATGGCTCCTGCCTGTAATCCCCGCACTTTGAGAGGTCAATGTGGGCAGATCACTTGAGGTTAGGAGTTCGGGACCAGCCTGGCCAACACTGTGAAACCCCATCTCTACTAAAAATACAAAAATTAGGTGGGCGTGGTGGCGCATGCCTTTGTAATCCCAGCTACTCGGAAGGCTGAGGCAGGAGAATTGCTTGAACCTGGGAGGCAGAGGTTGCCTAGACAACAAAGCAAGACTCCATCTCGAAAAAAGAAAAAACAAACCACAATGAGATACTACTTCATACCCGATAGGATGGCTATACTCAAAAAGATAAAATTTAACTCTCATGCATTGCTGGTGGGAATGTAAAATGGTACAGCTGTGCTGGGAAACTGTTCTTCAAAAAGTTAAACAGTTATCACACGACCCAGCAATTCCACTCCTAGGTATATATACCCAAGAGAGCTGAAAACATTTTCACACAAAAACTTGTACACAAATATTCACAACAGCATAATTCATAATGAAGAAGTGGAAACCCAAATGTCCATCAACTGAGGAATGGATAAATAGCATGTGGTATATTCATAGAGCAGAATACTATTTGCCCATAAAAAGGAAAAAAGTACTAATATATGCCACTACATGGGTAAACCTCCAAAATACTGCTGCATGAAAGAAGACTGTCCCAAAGTCCAAATGTTATCTGAAACAACCAGAGCAGGCAAATCCATAGAGACACAAAGTAGATTAGTGGATGCCAGGGGTTGGGGGAAAGAGGAAATGAGAAGTGACTGCTAATGATTTGCAGGATCTTTTAGGAGCCAAGACAGTGTTCCAAAATTAGATTGTGTTATTTACAGAGTGTATAACTCTGTAAATATACTAAAAAATATGGAACTGTATAATTTAAATAAATTGTATAGTATGTGAATTATATAACAATACAACTTTTTAAAATAAGATATACTGGCTATCTCCTTGCTGTCTTTTGGATCATTAGTTCTAGAGGAAGCCAGCCACCATATTATGAAGACACTCAAGCAGTCCTATGGAGATGCCCACATGGTGAGGAACCGAAGCCTCTTGGTAACTGTCATGTAAGTAAGCTATCTAGAAGTGGATCCTCCTGCCTTGGTCAAGCCTTCAGGTAACTGCTGCTCTTACCAACATCCTGACTGAGAAAACCTGAGCTAGAACCACCTAGCTAAACCACTCCCACATTCTGACACACAGAAACTGTAAAACGATAATAAATGTTTGTCATTTAAGCTACTAAGTTTTGGAGTAATTTGTAACACTGCAACAAACAATACAGAATTGTTTATATATGCCGGAAGGCACTTGATATCAGGAACAGAACCTCTAATCACAGTATTGTTCCTAAGCAAAAATCAATCCATTTAATAATTTAGTTTCCAGGAATCCCTCCGAATTTCAATTTAGAAAACTATCATACATCCTAGAATTTTTTTTTTTTTTGGAGACAGTCTCTGTTGCCCAGACTGGAATGCAATGGCTTAATCCCGGCTCACTGCAACCTCCACTTCCCAGGTTCAAGTGATTATCGTGCCTCAGCCTCCCCAGAAGCTGGGATTACAGGCGTGTGCCACCATGCCCGGCTAATTTCTGTATTTTTAGTAGAGACGGGGTTTCACCATGTTGGCCAGGCTGGTCTCGAACTCCTTACCTCAAGTAATCTGCCCGCCGCAGCCTCCCAAAGTGCTGGGATTACAGGCGTGAGCCACGGTGCCCAACCAGAAATTTTAGATAAATAGAAAAAAATTATAAAGGGCTGGCCGTTATATAAACTAAGAACTGGCATTAACATACTTAAAAGACATTTATGCATGCTGTCCTTTCTTTACCAGTGCTCTCCTATGTACACTAATCTTTCTTATGTAAATAGGTTCTGGCCTATTCCTTTCCTTCTGCTCTTAGCACAGTCTGGGGGTCGGGGGGAACAACTCTAAAAATGGTATGTATAGAGGACAGGGTGCGGTGGCTCACGCCTGTAATCCCAGCACTTTGGGAGGCCGAGGAGGGCGGATCACGAGGTCAGAAGACAGAGACCATCCTGGCTAACACGGTGAAACCTCGTCTCTACTAAAAATACAAAAAATTAGCCGGGCATGGTGGCGGGCGCCTGTAGTCCCAGCTACTTGGGAGGCTGAGGCAGGAGAATGGCGTGAACCTGGGAGGCGGAGCTTGCAGTGAACAAAGATCGCACCACTGCACTCCAGCCTGGGTGACAGAGCGAGATTCCATCTCAACAACAACAAAAAAGGGTATAGAGGGGGAAAAAGTAATCTCAAAACACAAAAAAAGGCCTTAATCACTATCACACCACTTCCCCAACTAGAAAATCTTCAGTACCCCTACTATTCCTTACTTTTCCATATGGAAAGTCCTCTTCCTACTTTCTAAATACTTTCTTATCTGACCCCATCTTAACTAGTCATAAATATGTTTATTATTATTTGACAACTTGCATGAATCTCAGATTCATGAATGTACCAGGATTCTACTTTTATTTATATGGGTACCCTTAAATAACACATTTTCTCCCTTCCCCGATTAAAATTCCTCACTATTATGACTCCATAATGCCTTCCATTCCAGCAATCACTGATGTATAGCTTCTTCAAGTTTATAGCTCTAGTCTATACTAAATAATTTTATCCAGATGTATGCTTTACTTTATGACACAGACATTTTTCATGGATTATGCATCTCTTCTCATCTTGACAAAGTCCTCTCTCACACACTTCTTTAGACTTCTAAATAGCACCAAACTTCACAAAAAATTACTTATTTGGTTGTTTATAGGGGGAGGAGACCAAGAAAAATTTGTTGGATTTTCAACAATGGCTTAAAATTTTCACCAGGAAGTGATGATACTGACAGAAGTATGCAACTCAAGTATCAACACAGATTACCAACAACTATTATGGGTCCACAAAATATAAAATTATATTTAAACACTAGAGTTCTGATAATTTATGAAGTGACCAATTTAGTGAATGTAAGTTTTCTCAATTTTCTGAATAAAAATGCCAATTTATCTGTTCATTTTTAGTATTCTAGATCACAACTAATTATTTTAAACCTTATATGAATCTTGCTTCAGAGATAAATGCAAAATTACTTCTCTTTGGGAAAATTTTTCCCCCCACAAAATACTAACCTGCAAAAAGGGTTTTACCAGTCAGCATTTCAGCAAAGATGCAGCCTGCAGCCCACATGTCAATGGCTTTAGTATAATTATTAGGAGAAAGTAAAAGACGTGGAGATCTGTACCATTTAGTAACCAATCCTTCAGAAAGATGACCCTACAAAAGAAACAAAAAACATTTTTTTTACTTTAGCTAAAAAACAGTACTTACAACTTGATTAAAGAATTCTTAATCTGCCGAGCGTGGTAGCTCATGCCTGTAATCCTAGCATTTTGGGAAACCGAGCCGGGCGGATCACCTGAGGTCGGGAGTTCGAGGCCAGTATGACCAACATGGAGAAACCCCGTCTCTACTAAAAATACAAAATTAGCCAGGTGTGCTGGTGCATGCCTGTAACCCCAGTTACTCAGGAGGCTGAGCCAGGAGAATCGCCTGAACCCGGGAGGCAGAGGTTGCGGTGAGCCGAGATGGCACCACTGCACTCCAGCCTGGGCAACAAGAGCGAAACTGTCTCAAAAAAAAACAAAAAACAAAAAACAACTTTAGTCTTTAACCCCAGCACTTCGGGGGGCCGAGGTGGGTGGATCGCTTGAGGCCAGGAGTTTGAGACCAGCCTGGGCAACATGCAAAAACCCCATCTCTACTAAAAATACAAAAATTAGCCTGGCATGGTAGCACACGCCTGTAGTCCCAGCTACTTGGGAGGCTGAGCTGGGAGGATCACTGAAGCGCAGGAGACAGAGGTTGGAGTGAGCCAAGAGCAAGACCCTGTTTAAAAAAAAAAAAAAAAAAATTATGTAAAACTCTAGTTATAGTGTTAACTCTAGGCCACACATTCAAAGTATTTTTCAGATGAGCTGGTTTACACTCAAAGTCTTGAGATAATCAAGGAGCAAGTATGCTTCAAGTCAGAACAGTAGGGAAGAGCACCAGAGGTGCTACTTACAAACCAATGTCAGCCTCCTTACTGACCTCTACTATAAATCCTATTAATAACCAATTTATTCAATTACTTTACAATTACAAAGCACCTTACAAAACCTTATACATATATTGCCTTATTTCATCCTCAAAACTACCCTGAGAGATTGTGATGGTAGATATTAACTCCATTTTATAGGTGTGATGACCGAGAGATTAAGGGATCTGTTTCAAGTCATATAGCTAGTTGGATGTAGAAATGGAGTCAATTTTAGACAGTATAAGTCTTAGTTCAGTGCTCTATCCACAATACTTCACTGTGGATACAGTAAATACATAAAAAGGACGTGGTCAGTGTAATAATCTCTTTTCTCTAGAAAAAAAAAGTGTCTGTGTTGCCCAGGTTGGTCTCAAACTCCTGGCCTCAAGTGATCCTTCTGCCTTGGCCTCCTAAAGCGTTGAGATTACAGGAAGAAGCCACCGCGCTCCCAGCCTAGAACTCATTTTCTACAAAGTTTTTTTTTTTGAGATGGAGTTTCACTCTTGTTGCCCAGGCTGCAGTGCAATGGCTGGAGTACAGTGCAGTAGCTGGAATTACAGGCATGTACCACCAGGCACAGCTAATTTTGTATTTTTAGTAGAGATGGGGTTTCACCATGTTGTCAGGCTGGTCTCAAACTCCCAACCTCAGGTGATCCGCCTGCCTCAGCCTCCCAAAGTGCTGAGATTACAGGTGTGAGCCACTGCACCTGGCCCAAGTAAAAATACTTTAATATGGGTTGGGCATGGTGGCGGGCACCTGTAATCCCAGCTACTTGGGAGGCTGAGGCAGGAGAATTGCTTGAACCCAGGAGGCGGAGGTTGCAATGAGCTGAGATCACACTATTGCACTCTAGCCTGGGCAACAAGAGCAAAACTTGGTCTCAAAAACAAAAACAAAAAAAACTTAATGTGAAACAACACATATGAAGATTTGTCTTAGGCATGTACTGTGAAAAGCAGGGCTCCCAGGGGTTCTTTACAGCCAAAGCAGCTCCACTTTTCTATTTTAAACATCATGGTCCCACATAAGATTTCATTTCAAAACTAAAAGACCAAGGTTCAGCTTGAAAAATACTCAATTCTGGTATGAAGGCCATTTGCTATCTAAGAGGAAGTTGCTGTGAATCTTTTTGGCTATACTTACTACCAATTGTTTATGGGAATTTAGATTTCAAGCTAAATTTAGTTTAAACAAAGCAGAACTGAATAGTACAGTCTCAAAGGGACAAAAGAAGACAAAAGTTTGGGTGTGCTGGCATGCACCTTTAGCATCAGCTATTCAGGAGGCTGAGGCCAGAGGATCACTTGAGCCCAGAAATTTGATCCCAGCCTGAGCAACACAGCAAGATCTTGTCTCTAAAAACTCAAAAAAAAAAAAAAAAAAAAAAAAAAGACAAAGCATGATGGTTCACACCTTTGTAATCCTAGCATTTTGGGAGGCTGAGGCAGGCAGATCACTGGAGGCTAGGAGTTCAAGACCACCCTGGCCAACATGGGGAGGCCCCGTCTCTACTAAAAATACAAACAAATTAGCTGGGCGTGATGGCACACACCTGTAATCCCAGCTATTTGGGAGGCTGAGGTACAAGAATCACTGAATCCAGGGGGTGAAGGTTGCAGTGAGCCAAGATGGCACCACTGCACTCCAGCCTTTACGACAGAGTGAAACTCTGTCTCAAAAACAAAAGACCTAAAAGTTGAAATAGTATCCCCTCTTACCACAATTCTGTCCCAAAGAAAGTATATTCCACTCTTAAATAACTAAGGGAGAATTTCATTTATAATAAATAACCATATACTTTAGAAATTCATTATAATAACCATATTTTTTTAGAAATTTGTATTTAATTATCCCACTCCACCTTCATTTCAAACAGAGAGACTGTGAAAGATAGATTTGTATCAGAAAAAAGGCACTATGTAAAGTTTAATAAGATTAAAAATTCTGCCACAATATACAAAGAAAATGCAGGTACCTATTCCTGATTAAGCATATCAGTTTAAAGGTCTGTCTCAGCTGGCTTTCTCTACATACCTTATGGGAATAATGAGGATCCATGATCCGTGCAAGACCAAAGTCACCTATCTTCAGCACCAAGTCTTCAGTATTAATGAAAAGATTAGCTGGTTTGAGATCTCTGTGCAGTACGTTTGCAGAGTGAATATACTTGAGCCCCCGTAGCAGCTGATACATGAACAGCCTGGCATGCTCTTCCAGTAAAGGGCCCTGCTCCAGCACATTAGCCAAGTCTGTCTCCATGTACTCCTGAACAATGTAAACACTGTTCAGTTCCGTAAGAGAGCCCACATCGTCTGTTAATTGGCTTCCACTAGGACCAAGAATTTCAAACACTTTCACAATGTTATCATGGTCAAGTCTTCTAATAATTTTGATTTCACGTAGAGCATGTTTGACACTCTGGGGATCAGTAAGGACAATTTTCTTGATGGCTACTCTTTTGTCACAGTCATTGTCTACAGCAGAAAAAACCAAGCCATTGCCTCCACAACCCAATGGTTTTAAGTCCATATACCTAGAACCCAGATCAAAACCATGAATGTTCATGAGACTTTCAAATTTCTCTGCCATTTTGAAACCCTTACTATTGCCTTTTCCTTTCGAATTGAACTTGTGTAAACAAGGAAGAAAACTGGCATCAAAAGGAAAGATCTTTCAAAAAGGGAGAAGAAAAATAATTATGCTTCCACAGCAAGATGGTTTCTTGATGTTCATTGCATATGCCAAACAGGCCTGTTGAGTTCCCCTTAGATTTAAAGCTCAAAAAGCTCTACTCATATTGAGAATTAAAAAGATTGCAGTACTCATAGTTCAAGAAAGGGGCAGCAACTCTGCAGACATTTAAAGAAAACAAGAAACTCAAACGGAATGAAATGACATACTGTGCACTCAGATTACCGTGCTAAACGATTTAACATTTAACAAAAATGTGAATAAATATGCACACAACAGGCTTCTATGAACATTCTCCTCACAGTGCAGATACATTCAGTGTTGGACTGGTCCTGAGCAGCATCATTCTAAGGTGCTGGTAAGCACTATTTCCGTTTTGCTTCTTTTCTTCCTTTGTTGCTATATATTTATTTCAACAGGAAGCTCTGGCGGCTGTTGGTTAACAGAAGATGTCTTTTGTTAGTGATCAGGTGGCTCCAGCTCACCACAATCACAATCAAAGCTACCGTCCATCTTACTCTGATACAACCTGGGGGGATGAGAAAAAGAAGAGAGTCACCACTGCAGGAAATACCCTTTTCTTCAAATGTGTAGTATGACACAAACTGAGCATTTAGCAATAAACTACTACTGGTACATTAAACTTAATGATGGTCATTAAGTGACAAATTACCCTTAATCAAAAATAGCTTACAAAAATGTTATGAGCAATTCACACACGTTGGCCCGGGCTCCAGATTTCACTACGCTAGATTCTTGGTAACACTTAGGCTCATTAGGTTGTACTATTTCTGAAATGCCAACAAGTATGGGAAAGTTCATAATATTTTTATAGAACTCGAGTTTTATGAGGGGTAAAACATTAGTAACATCTATCTAAAAGAATATATAAGAAGTCTGTAATATGTTAGTTTGTTAAAGAGCATGTTTATTTATTAACTATGCCTATCAATATCCAATGAACAAAAATCTAACAGCACAAATAAGTATGCAAATAATGCTCTTCAATTTATAAAAGTAAACTTGCACAATAATACCTATGAAAAGGTATTTAATGTGATAGGAAAAGATTACCTTAAAAGAACATTTCAGATTGAAAAAACATGCTTCTCTGTTAATGTCAAGTTTGAGGGGTGTGGAAAAACAAACTTACACACAATAGTGGTTAGAGTTTAAATTAGTACAAGAACTTCAGAGCAATTTGGCAGAAACATATAAATGAATAAATAAATAGCATACTCTATGACCTGGCCATTTTTCTTCACAGTAAACTCTCTAGAGAAATTCTCATTCTTTTTGGTAAAGAAAATTAGAAACAACCTAAACTTCATAAAACAGGAGAACAGATAAGTAGTTATATGCATGCAAAATAGTTTTTTTTGTAAGTACATATGTACATTGCAAAAGTTAAAAAAAAAAAAATGGAAAAAAAAAGAGACAAATACCAAATTCATAATGATTACTTGGAGGTTATTAAGGAAAGAGACCAGAATCATTTCTCTGCATTTTAATGTGTTATTTATTTTAAAATAACAAGCATGACAGATTACTAGATTCTTACAGAGCTGGGTGGTATGTATATAAAGGTTTGTTATATCAATCTCTGTTCACTTAAAATATTTCATACTTTAAAAAATATCCTCTAAAAGGGCAGGAAAAAATAGCCTCAACTCCAGTAGATGGTTCCCTAGCCAGCCTGAAAAAAAATAAATGCAACTTGGTTCTTTCAGTTTCTTAATGGCCTAATCCTTGAATCTGCAGAGTACTCAGAGTACCAGATATAAGGCATTATGGAAAATAAGGTGGTCAGAATTCCTAACAAATAAGACCAGACAATATTTGAGGCAGAAAGAATAAAGTCAACAATTTATTCATTTAATATATAAACATATATTGAGTAACTACTACATGCTAGGCAGGAGCAAACCTGATATAAGCAAAAGGATTCTGGCCCTCAGTAAACTCAACTCATTGTCCAACAGGAGAAAGACAGCTTTAATAAAAACTGATACTTACTATCCTTCAGTTCTTTTAATAAATGAGAATGGGTCTTGTATCTGCATAATATGAAGGACACTA
The DNA here is from genome assembly GCF_047675955.1 of Chlorocebus sabaeus. Lineage (NCBI taxonomy): Eukaryota > Metazoa > Chordata > Mammalia > Primates > Cercopithecidae > Chlorocebus > Chlorocebus sabaeus. The sequence goes on along the minus strand of NC_132929.1, from coordinate 27,665,356 downwards.
ATAGTAAAATAGCTTTCTTTTACTGTAACAGATGGCTTCTCCTCTGCAAGTTTTTCTCTGCTTCTCAGAAATCAGCCCCCCTAGCCCGCCAAAAAAAAAAAAAAAGTCCTAAAAATTCTGTAGCTTACCAGTCTATTTGTAACAAAACACTTAAAAAGTTTGTGAATAAACTTTTGAATTTAAAAAAATATTTCAAGGCCGGACACGGTGGTTCACACCTGTAATCCCAGCACTTTGGGAGGCCGAGGAGGGAGGATCATGAGGTCTGGAGTTCAAGACCAGCCTGGCCAATACGGTGAAACCCCATCTCTACTAAAAATACAAACAGTAGCCGGGCGTGGTGGCGCATGCCTGTAATCCCAGCTACTCCGGAGTAAGGCAGGATAACTGCTTAAACCAGGGAGGTGGAAGTTGCAGTGAGCCGAGATCACGCCATTGCACTCTAGCCTGGGCGACAGAGCGAGACTCTGCCCCCTGCTCCCCGCCAAAAAAGTCAAACACCTTAAGTCCAACATATCATTTGCCATTACCCAGCTGAGCCATTAGTCTTGTCTTTGGTCTTTAGCCACTGGATTTTCAATGCTGTTATGTGATCTAGCCCATGTGATTATGGAAATAAGTAATAAAAATACATTTTGGGGCCAGGCGCGGTGGCTCACGCCTGTAATCCCAGCACTTTGGAAGGCCAAGGCGGGTGGATCTCCTGAGGTCGAGAGTTGGAAACCAGCCTGACCAACATGGAGAAACCCTGTCTCTACTAAAAATACAAAAATTAGCCCAGCATGGTGATGAGTGCCTGTAACCCTAGCTACTTGGGAGGCTGAGGCAGGAGAATCGCTAGAACCTGGGAGGTGGAGGTTGCAGTGAGGTGAGATCACGCCACTGCACTCCAGCCTGGGCAACAGCAAGACTCCATCTCAAAAAAATAAAAATAAAAATAAAAATAAATTTTTGTATTGGTAAAAGTTTCAGATTTTTAAAAAGGGCTTTAATACTGTGTCTCCCTCCCACCAAGGTTTTTCTGTTTGTACACATCTTGATTCTTCCTGCTCCCCAGGAAATACCCTAGGAAAACCAGTTTGTTTGTTTGTTTGAGACAGGGTATTGTTCTGTCACCCAAGCTGGAGTGTAGTGGCCTGATCACTGCTCACTGCAACCTCTGCCTTCTGGGCTCAAGCGATCCTCCCACCTCAGCCCCTCAAGTATCTGGGACTACAGGCAGGAGCCACCACACCAGGCTTTCTTTTTCTTTTTCTTTTTTTTTAAAGTATATGTGCTGCTGAGGCAAGCAACACACAAGGCTAATTTTTGTATTTTTTGTAGAGACAGGGTTTCACTATGTTTCGCAGGCTGGTCAAGAAAACCAGTATTTCTCAAAGGCTCCACTATTTCCAAAATTTTACATCTCTAGTCTCTACCTGAAATAGAATGCTTGTTCATGCCTACCTTCCTGCCTTAACGTAAACAATTCCTTAAAGCTCAGTCATGTTTTACATTTCTGACTGTAAAATCAGTTCCACAGACAAATGAAATAAGAACAGTAAGATCTCCAAGTTCTCTCTCAAACTTCTACTTCACTAGCAATCTACTCAAGCACAAACAATGCTTCGTCAAAAATCACACCACTGTTATCTGACAGAATAGCACTATAGTAGGCGTTGTAGCCAGATTAGGAAAGCCATGAAAATGAGAGATCCTTACTTAAGGCCTCCATCCACATCTGCCCCACTTAAATTTTATTGAGACCAAGAAGCCTCACAAACTAGAAACTTCAGGGAGAGTGTCTTTTCAGAATTATCAGTGACTGGTCAGCACTTAACGAGGTAGAGTGGGTAAAAAATGATACTAGGGAAGGTAGGAGCTTTGCCTACACTGAGAACTGCAGAGCCATCACTATGTACTCAGATGATGAAGACTATACATTCTAACAAGAGAAGGTAGTATTTATAAACCAAACTGTAATTCCACTAGACAATGAGGATTATACCAATTAAACACCTAGGGGGGAAAGGATTTACAATGGCAGTGCTTGTTCAGTGATTCTGCCTCATTGCTCTGTGAGTAGTAGTCTTCAGGATCCTTCACTATCCATTAGACCAAATGCTGCTGGAGCGCCTTTTCAGCCAGGATCTTGGAAAGTAGACCCACCTTAATTAGTAAGTTGGGAGTCATGCTGTACCTCTACATCATACAGTGGATCCATTAAGTGTTTACAATTCAGTCATATTCCATTATTCGGTAAGTATTTGATAAGTATCTGTGTCAGTCAATCCCTTGGCAATGGGGATAAAATGGTGAGTAAAGAGAGACTTGGGCTCTGCCTTCGTGGAGTTTATCATGTGACTAGAGACAATTTCTTTTTAAAAAGAAGAAAAGTAAACAAGGAAATAAAGAAAGGACAAGTGGTACCAAGGAATGCTACAAGATACTACTGAGAGTCTGCACATTGGGGGTCTGACCTGATTAAGAAAGTCAAGATGTGTGTGCCTGGTAGCCATAAAAAAGGCAGAGGCCTCTCATGCTCTCCTAGTGACCCTAGAAAGAAAATTGTTCCCTCATCACCTTAACTCTTAGGGCAGTTATATTCCAAATTCTGATGTCTCCAATTACCTCCAACTTTCACGTCAACCATGGAGCTCCTTGGCCTGACTAAAACATATATAAAACTCAGCTGGACCAGCAGATGGTCACTGCATCCTCTATCCACATCAGTGTCCTATTAATTGCCATTATCTCCACCATCTTTCATGCTTAATTTCATAAAGGCAAAGTTTAAAGCTTAGACCAGGAAAAAACTGGGGCTCCATATTCTTTTTACATGTTCTACACACTTCGACAAGGGAGTAAAAAGGAAGGTAACATAAAGGGACCCTTTCCAGCATCTTTTCAATTTCTCTGCCTCCAAATAAATGCTACCCATTCCTACCAACCAGTGCTGATTCTGGGTGGTCTGGGGAGTGATCACTAAGTGTGATTAGCTGGTTTGATGTTGTTTTGGTTTTTTGTTTGTTTGTTTGTTTTTTTGTTGAGACGGAGTCTCGCTCTGTCGCCCAGGCTGGAGTGCAGTGGCCGGATCAGCTCACTGCAAGCTCCACCTCCCGGGTTTACGCCATTCTCCTGCCTCAGCCTCCCAAGTAGCTGGGACTACAGGTGCCTGCCACCTCGCCTGGCTAGTTTTTTGTATTTTATTAAGTAGAGACGGGGTTTCACTGTGTTAGCCAGGATGGTCTCGATCTCCTGACCTCATGATCCACCCGTCTCGGCCTCCCAAAGTGCTGGGATTACAGGCTTGAGCCACCGCGCCCGGCCCGATGTTGTTTTTAAAAACTTGGTGAATAAAATGAAGTACAGAGAATAATTTATAAGAATAAAGTTGACTTTTTGCTTTATCTTTGGCTTTCTTTCAGTGATCTACTATGCCATGGAATTAAGAGCTCTCTATAATCCAGGCTGGATAGCAGCTTCCTAAGTTTATAAGGCAGTTCCCTGAAACTGCATTAGCCACAACTATCTGCTCAAGCACTGCTCTCTTTGCTATATTACTTCCTGCTCTCTGTCACCTGGTCTGCCCCCACACCAAGAGCAATGCTGGTACTGGGAGTCAAGACTAAGTATATAAAGTAATGAAATGCAAACAAAAGAAGTAAATTTACTTTGTCCTATCTCACCAATCTATAGAAACTGAATTTTTTTTTTTCTTATTAAGGAGCAACTTGGCCTACCTATGTCAAAAAGGAAGTCTAGACGTGCAAAGAAAGTTTGAAGTAAGGACCACAAACATAAAGGTTACTTTTCTGGCTTTCTCCTCAACCTCCTGCTCTGCTGCTTCTCTGGATAAATGCTGACATGGGTCATCTGGCCTGTTCACATTCACTGACAGCACTTCCCCCATCCCCTCTCCACAAAGGCTCTTACTCATTTTGCTCTTCTCCATCGACAAGCGAGTAATTTGAGTTAACAGGAACCTAGCCAGCCTCACATCTCCTCGGCCAAAACCCAGTTGCTTTTGGACTGAAGGGAAAGGTTGAGCTTTTCTTGTATTCACCTAGGGCTATCTCCTAACCTGGCACAGATAAATGTAGCTGTAGCAAATTCGCCCTTCCCTGAGATCATGTCTCAAGCTCTCATCAAAGCTACTAAGTTTTTTGGGCAGAGAAGGCCAAGTGCTACAGCTTAGCTGCTTGCTCACTGCATTCTTGACAAAGCCCTTGCTCCTAACATATGGTGGGTGGCCGTAAGAGCTACCAGGGACCCTTTCAGGATTTGGACGTCAAGGAGGCTGGGAGTGTAAACTGTTAACAACAAATAATCTTAGGAACCTGGGAAGAGACACAGGACCTTAAATCTCAAATGCCAAAGTCTAAAAGGCTTTGGGTAGTATCAGTAACTATGCTTATCTACAGAGACAAACTTTCAAAGTCAGAGAAGACGGTAACAAAGTATTCAACTTAAAGACAAAACAGGCTGGGCATGGTGGCTCACACTTGTAATCCTAGCACTTTGGGAGGCCAAGGCAGGCAGAACACCCGAGGCCAGGAGTTGGAGACCAGCCTGGTCAACATGGTAAAACCCATCCCTACTAAAAATACAAAAACTAGCAAGGTGTGGTGGCTCACACCTGTAATCCAAGCTACTCGGGAGGCTGAGATAGGACAATCACTTGAACCTGGGAGGTTGAGGCTGCAGTGAGCTGAGATCGCACCACTGCACTCCAGCTTGGGCAACAGAGTGAGACCCCATCTCAAAAAAAAAAAAAAAAAAAAAGTGCATGCCATTATGTTTATTTTGTTGCTTATCTCTAGTTGTTCATTTCCAGCATGGATGACTTACAGTAAATGTGTAACTAGATTACAACTAGTAAGTCTAGTTACAACCAGGCAGGGTGGCTCACGCCTATAATCCCAGCACTTTGGGAGGCCAAGGCAGGTGGATCACCTGAGACCAGTCAGACCAACATGGCCAAACCCCATCTCTACTAAAAATACAAAAATTAGCTTGGCATGGTGGTGCATGGCTGGAATCCCAGCTGCTCAGGAGCTGAGGCAGGAGAATCACTTGAACCTGGGAGGTGGAGGTTGCAGTGAGCCAAGATCGTGCCACTGCACTTCAGCCTGAGGGACAGAGCGAGACTCCATCTTCTCCTAGTTACAGCTTTACTGTAAGTCATCCATATTAGAAATTCAAAAATTCACAGACCAGATAAACTAGTAATAACATCCCTATAGATTCTCCCAATTCTAAGTCTATAACTTACAAAACCACAGAACAAGTCTTATATTCCTTTAGTTTTATTCCCAAGCCCTATGCTAATACGTATGCTCAGAATGGGAGAGATGTTATTTGAATTGTTGTATACTAAAGAAATACAATCCTTTCTACAAATTTATGGCTGGAAATTTTTAAATAATTATGATAACCCTTCATCCCATTTCTTATCTTCTTCCTGGCAGGAGGCTTTATTCTAAGATTCCTAACCTAATTAACATTAAAGAAATATTGGCGCAAATACAGGACAGAAGACATGTGCACAGCCTCTTTCTTCAAGCACCTTTGGACACCTGAGGATTCTAACCAGATGAAAATATAAATTTTCGTAGCAGTCAGGATAATAGATGGCCCCCAAAAATCTAAGTCGTGCTCATGCCACAAGTCCAACGTAGCTGTCAGCCAAGCTGTTAAAGTACCTACCATCTCTACCAACGACATGCAATGTAGCAGAGAAAACAAGACTATCTCACTGGCAACAAAGCTTCCATCCAAAAATGACACCATTCACTTCTCTCATTTTACTGACTAAAGTAGGTCACAAGGTCATACGTGTATAACCAAGGGAGTGAGGAAATGCAATCCCAACATGGGACCAGAAGCAGAATGAGCCAAGATGTTTTTAAAACATCTTTTACACAGACTAAACAGATTCAACTCTCCCATCCATTCATTACGTTTCATTCAACATTTTACTGAATGCTTACCATGTGCCAGGCATTGTTTTAGGCATTAACGTAGAGCAGAGGTCATTTTTTTTTTTTTTCAGTCTTGAGCTTATAGGAACACATTATTACTCCTGGAGCTCAGGGTGTAGTGGATTCCTCCCTATCTCACTAACATTTCACTTTTCTTTCTCTTCTTTCTAATAACTTTTCACTCCCTTTTCTTTTGCCATCCTTCCCCAATCTAATCTAATCTGATTCTTCAGAACCTCTACTCTTCATTTTCCAGGGCACCATTCCCCTCCTTTTTTCTGTGGCTTTATCTGTTACAAAAGGTGTGGGACTAAGTAGCTTTGGGGACATTTCCTAAGCATAGTACCTGGTAATTAGTAGGTACCCTAAAATATGTACTGAATGACTCAATGTAAATAGCATATGCTACCTGGCAGTAGAAAAGCTTTGGAGAAGGGAAGTCCTATCCTCAAATTTTTCAGAATCTGATCACATTCTGATCTACCACTAGAAAACATCAGTGAAGATTCCTAGATATGGTATTTTCCTTTCCAGGCATTCCACCAGGACCCTCACTCTATGCGAATGCATAGGTCTGCCAATAACATGAAGAAGGTAGCTGGTTTCAACCCACTCAGAATGAAGAAATAAAACACTTCAGCTTTGTTACAGCTCTCATCTTATTTTGCTGAGGTGGTGGGGAGGGACTGTGCCACTGAAATAGCATCCTATATAATCAGTCAAGCAGGACTCCTAAGTCCTATCAGCCCATCTAATACCAAAGAAGGTATAATGAAGATATGCAAGACCTTGACACTATTCTTCAATCCATCCTAGCAGGGTTTAGCACCACAGCTTTTCAGACTACAGATCAAACATGATTGCTATTGTTTTTGAGCTAACTCTGGTGAGGGTCTAAAGGAGGTCACATTATGCAAGGCCATATAAAACATCTCTGGACTCTCATCAAACGGAGAGAACCATACGCTTAGTTGAAGATTCCCTTTTCTCTCTTTAAGAGACAGGGTCTTGCTCTGTTGCCTAGGCTGTGGTACAGTGGTATGATCAAAGCTCACTGTAGCCTCAAGCAATTCTCCCAGTAAGCCTCTCAAGTACCTGGGACCTGTAGGCACACACCACGCTCTTTTTTTTTTTTTTTTTTTTTTTTTGTAGAAATGGGGTCTCACTATGTTACCCAGGCTAGTCTTGATCTCCTGGCCTCAAGTTATTCTTCCAGCTAAGTCTTCTAAAGCACTAGGATTACAGATCAGCCCTGCATCTGGCCAATTCCCTAATTTTAAAAAAATTCAGAATGGCATATAATTTTTGGAATATCCTTCCTCTTTATCTCTCATTTTCTCCAAACTGAAGAAGGCTTGCAAGATTTGGCTGCCCTGACTATGCAGTAGCCATTCTTTTATTCCTTTACTTTCTTAATAAACCTGCTTTCACAAAAAGAGGGGAAGGGGGGGGAGGGGGAGAAAGGAAAAGGAAAAGGAAAAGGAAAAGGAAAAGGAAAGGAAAGGAAAGGAAAAGGAAAAGGAAAAGAAAAAGGAAAGGAAGGAAGAAAAAAAGAAAGCTTATGAGATTTGAAAACAAAATTTTAAGTTTGTTTCCTATCAGACCCATCTGAGAATTTGGCCCTACTGAAAGAGTCCAGTCTGATTTCACTAGGCCCGTGTCATGCTTTGAATGTGTCCCCCAAAGTTCATGGGTTGGAAACTTAATCCTCAATGCAAGTGTTGAGAGGTGGGGCTTAATAAGTGGTCATTATTAATCACTAGTAAGAAGCAGATGGGTTAATGTTATTATTGTGGGAGTGGGCCTATTACAAAAGCAAGTTTGGCCCTCTCTTTCTCTTCCCCCATGGGATGATGCAGAAAGGAGACCCTTACCAGATGCCAGCACCATGGTATCAGACTTCCAAGCCTCCAGAACTGTAAGAAATAAATTTCTTTTCTTTATAAATTACCCAGTCTTAGGTGTTCTGTTCTAACAACACAAAACTAAGTGGGACAGCTTATATTAAAAGAAATAAACCGTAAGTTTAAAGATCTGGTGTCTACTCCAGGATCTGTGGCTAAATCAGCTGTGTAGTCAAAGAATTTCACATTTTTATGTCTCAGTTCCTCATCAGGAAAACAAAGTGGCTAAACTACAGGATTTCTTCTTTTTTAAGAGACAAGGTCTTGCCCTGTCACCCAGGCAGAGCCAGGCAGTAGTTAGGAGTACAGGCGTACAACACCCCACCTGGCTTAAACTACATGATTTCTATGGTCTCTTCCAGCTCTCAAATTTTGTAATTCTAACAAAAGGCTCAGGATTTCCACTTCTGACTAGAATGCTCAAAGTTGCAAGATACCAAGCCTTACTCTGTAAACTGCAACAAGCTGGATAAGCTACAAAAATCATAGTTTAAGAAAAAAAAAAAAAAACCATCAGAGAGCTAAGGATGTAAAGAAATCTAAATAATAAATAAGCTAAATCAGAGAAAATGGCAAACCCTTCAGAAGTGAAGAGACCATAGCTATTCTCATTCCTGGTGAAGTGGCAGAACCAGGAATCCACTGACAGGATTAAGGAGAAACCAGCCAAACCTATAATGAACCTAATTTTAATGGTTGCATGTGGACTCAGATAATATATTAGAGAATCTGGAGAAGGCCCAACTACAAGCCCCAATGCTAACTCTTCTCTATGGGGTTTTTTTTTTTTTTTTTTGAGATGGTGTCTTGCCGTCGCCCAGGCTGAATTGCAGTGGTGCGACCTTGGCTCACTGCAACCTCCGCTTCCCAGGTTCAAGCAATTCTTCTGCCTCAGCCTCCCAAGTAGCTGGGACTACAGGAGCGCACCACCACACCTGGCTAATTTTTGTATTTTTAGTTTCACCATATTGGCCAGGCTGGTCTCAAACTCCTGACCTCACGAGATCCACCTGCCTCGGCCTCCCAAAGTGGTGGATTACAGGCGTGAGCCACTGAGCCCAGCCCCCTAGGGGTTTTCAACGTGTGCAAGTCTGAGGGCAAGGAAGAAAAGTGGAGAGAATCCCATGAAAAGAGCCTCTACCATGTTCAAGGCAGCGGCCCTCTCTGTAGAAGGAGATCAAGACAGGAAGCATGGAATAAACACCTCTGAGGCATTCTGAGTCTTCAAGTCTTCAAAGAATGTAAGACAGATAGTCCTCCTAAGGCTGAGTCAAAGAATTAGGGCAAAATCAAGAGATAAGGAAAATCCTGAGTGAGACTAGAGAGCAAAGAGAATTTCCCAGCAGTCCAAAGAACCAGAATCTAGACTGAAAAGCAGAGCTTAAAGATTCAGTAAAGCAGAGGCATATGAAGAGATAACAAGGCCAGACGCAGTGGCTCGTGCCTGTAATTGCAGCACTTTGGGAGGCTGAGGCCAGCAAGCAGATCACTTGAGTCTGGGAGTTCGAGACCAGCCTGGGCAACATGGTGAAACCCCATCTCTACAAAATATACATAAAAATTAGCCAGGCATGGTGATGCATGCCTATAGTCCCAGCTACTCAGAGGACTGAGGCGGAAGGATCACTTGAGCCTGGGAGACATAGATTGCAGTGAGCCGAGATCGAGCCATTGCACTCCAGCCTGTGCAACAGAGTGGGACCCAGTCTCAAAAAAAAAAAAAAGATAATGGACAGCAACCCACAAATCTAGAAGTTCGATGAAACCCAAGCAGGATAAATACAAAAAAAAATCCATACCTGGTCCGGGTGCAGTGGATCACGCCTGTAACCCCAGCACTTTGGGAGGTAAAGGCAGGCAGATCACAAGATCAGGAGCTCAAGACCAGCCTGACCAACATGGTGAAACCCTGTCTCTACTAAAAACACAAAAATTTGCCAGGCCTGGTGGTGCGCACCTGTAGTCCCAGGTACTTGGAAGGCTGAAGCAGGAGAATCACTTAAACCCAGAAGGAGAAGGCTGTAGTGAGTTGAAATCACACCACTGCACTCCAGCCTGTGTGACAGAGGAAGACTCCATCTCAACAAACAAACAAACAAAAAACATACCTATGCACAGAGTGAAACTATTGAAAACAAAAAGAAAAGAGAAGGAAGGAAGAGAAAGAACAACTCTTGGCCAGGGCACGGTGACTCACGCCTGTAATCCTAGCACTCTGGGAGGCCGAGACAGGCGGATAGCCTGAGCTCAAGAGTTCAAGACCAGCCTGGGCAACAGGGTGAAACCCCGACTCTACAAAAAATACAAAAATGAGCCACGCATGGTGGCAGGTGCCTGTCCTAGCTACTTGGGGGGTTGAGGTGGGAGGACTGCTTGAACCCAGGAGGCAGAGGCTGCCGTGGGCTATCGGCCACTGCACTCCAGCCTGGGTGACAGAGCGAGACTCTGTCTCAAAAAAACAAATGACAAAAAAGAATGACTGTTAAAAGCAACCAGGAGTCCGGGCACAGTGGCTCACGCCTGTAATCCCACTTGGGAGGCAGAGGCGGGCAGATCACCTGAGGTCAGGAGTTTGAGACCAGCCTGGAGAACATGGTGAAACCCCATCTCTACTAAAAATACAAAATTAGCTGGGCATGGTGGTGCATGCCTGTAACCCCAGCTACTCAGGGGGCTGAGGCAGGGAAGAATCGCTTGAACCCAGGAGGCAGAGGTTGCGGTGAGCTGAGATCACACTACTGCATTCCAGACTGGGGAACAAGAGCTAAACTCCATCTCCAAAAAAAAAAAAATTAAAAGCAACTTGGAAAAAAAAGCAGCCAGGGAAAAGAGAGAAAGTATATACTAGAGAAGAAGAATAAGAATGATAACTGATTTATCACCAGAAACAATGAAAATCAGAAGACAATAGAATATTTTTCAAGTACCAAAAGAAAAAAAAAAAAAAAAAAAAAAAACTATCAACCCAAAAAGAAAATAAAGAAAAAACAAAATAAAAAACAAACCCTATCAACCCAGATGTATTAGTCACAGTTCTCGACAGGGACAGAAATAATAGGTTATATGTATATATGAAAGGGAGCTCATTAGCTTATTAGGGAGAATTGGCTCACAGAATCACAAGGCGAAGAAGTCCCACATCAGGCCGTCTGCAAGCTGGGGAAGAAATAAGCCAGTAGTGGCTCAATCCGAGTCCAAAAGCTTCAAAAGCAGGGAGGCCAACAGTGCAGCCTTCTATCTGCAGCAGGAGGCTGGAGAACCCCCGACAAACCACTGGTCTAAGTCTAAGAGTCCAAAGGTCAAAGAATCTGCAGTCTGATGTTCAAGGGCAGGAGGAACAGAAGGAAGCATCCAGTACGGGTGAAAAATGAAAGCCAAAAGACTCAGCAAGCCAGCCTTATCCCATCTTCTTCCGCCTGCTTTGTTCTAGCCTCAGGGGCAGCCAACTGGATGGTGCCCATTCACACTGATGAGGGTGAGTCCTCCTCTCCCAGTCCACTGACTCAAAGGTCAATGTCCTCCTGCAACACCCTGACAGACACACCCAAAAACAATACTTTACCAGCTATCTAGGCATCCTTCAATCCAATCAAGCTGACACCTAATACTAACCATCACACCAGAATTTTGTATCTAAGGGAAATAGCCTTCAAAAATGAAGACCTTTTCAAAAAGACAAAAGCAGAAAGATGCCAGGCACCGTGGCTTATGCCTGTAATCCCAGCTACTTCTCAGGAAGCTGAGGTGAGATAATCACTTGAGTTCAAGAGCAGCCTGACCAACACAGTGAGACTCTGTCTCCATTTAAAAAAGGAGGCTGGGCACAGTGGCTCACACCTGTAACCCCAGCACTTTGGGAGGCTGAGGCGGGCAGATCACCTGAAGTCAGGAGTTTGAGACCAGCCTGACCAACACGGAGAAACCCCCATCTCTACTAAAAATACAGAATTAGCTGGGTGCGGTGGCACATGCCTGTAACCCCAGCTGCTAGGGAGGCTGAGGCAGGAGAAACACTTGAATGTGGGAGGCAGAGGTTGCGGTGAGCCAAGATTGCGCCATTGCACTCCAGCCTGGGCAACAAGAGTGAAACTCCGCGTCAAAAAACAAAAAAAGAAAAAAAGTATTAAAAAAAAATGGACAGAATCTGTCTCCAGCAGATTTTCACTTCAAGAAATGCTAAAAGAAGTCCTTTAGGATGAAAGAAAAATGTAACTAACCCCAGATCTACAGAGAGGAATAAAAAACTCAGAAAGGGTAAACATCTCGAAAATATAAGAAGCCTATTAAAAATATCTATCCATGGCCAGGCACGGTGGCTCACGCCTGTAATCCCAGCACTTTGGGAGGCCAGGACAGGCGAATCACCTGAGATTGGGAGTTAGAGACCAGCCTGGCCAACATGCAGAAACCCCATCTCTATTAAAAATACAAAATTAGCCGAGCATGGTGGCACATGACTGTAATCCCAGCTACTCAGGAGGCTGAGGCAGGAGAATCGCTTCAACCAGGGAGTCGGAGGTTGCCGTGAGCCGAGATTGCGCCACTGTGCTCCAGTCTGGCGACAGAGCAAGACTCTGTCTCAAAAAAAAAAAAAACTTAAAAAATTAAAAATTATTGGGCAGGGCACGGTGGCTCACACCTGTAATTACAGCACTTTGGGAGGCCGAGGCAGGCAGATCATGAGGCCAGGAGATCGAGACCATCCTGGCTAACACAGTGAAACCCCGTCTCTACTAAAAATACAAAAAATTAGTCAGACATGGTGGCGGGCGCCTGTAGTCCCAGCTACTCAGGAGGCTGAGGCAGGAGAATGGCGTGAACCCGGGAGGCGGAGCTTGCAGTGAGCCGAGATCGTGCCACTGCACTCCAGCCCAGGTGACAGAGCAAGACTCCGTCTCAAAAAAAAAAATTATTTGTTCATATTATAAAGGAAGTCATAGTACTGAACATGAAAATAAAATGTTGAAATTTTTATTTTATTTATATCTTGAGGCAGGGTCTCGCTCGCCCAGGCTGAAGTGCAGTGGCATGAACATGACTCATTGCAACCTCCGCCACCAGTGCTCAAGGTGGGTGGACCACCTCAGCCTTTTGAGTAGCTATGCCCACGGTGTGAGCAGCCCCGCCTGGCTCAATTTTTTTATTATCTTGGTAGAGACAAGGTTTCACAATGTTGCCTAAGCTAGTCTTGAACTCCTGGGCTCAAGCAAACCTCCTACCTGGGCCTCCCAAAGTGCTGAGATTACAGGCGTGAACCGCCATGCCCGCAACATTTTCTAATATTTGAATTTTAAAAGAATATAAGCAAGGTTTTATTGAGACTGTATTATATGTGAAGCATTGTGTTGGACATATACCCTTACACTAAATCCTCCCAATAGGCAAAATAAATATTATAATCTTTATTTTAGAGAATTTAAAAAATACATTCAAGATCACACATAAATGAGAGAGCCAGGATTTGAACCAGGTTTGTAAACCAAATTCCAAGATCTCTCACTGTACCTTTTTTTTTATTGACTAGTACGTATCTCCCTTCACTCCCCAACCCTTTGAGTAGAGTATATTTCCTAAAGACAAAGACCTTCTTCTGGCCCAGCGCAGTGGCTCATACCTGTAATCCTGGCACATTGGGAGGACAAGGTGGGCGAATCCCTTGACATCAGGAGTTTGAAACCAGCCTGGCCAACAGGGGGAAACCCTGTCTCTCTACTAAAAATACAAAAATTAAGGCCAGGCGTGGTGGCTCACATTTGTAATCCCAGCACTTTGGGAGGCCAAAGCGGGTGGATCCTTTGAGGTCAAGAGTTCAAGACCAGTCCGACCAACACGGTGAAACCCTGTCTCTACTAAAAATACAAAAAACATGAGCCGGGCAAGGTGGCGCCTGTAATCCCAGCGACTCAGGAGGCTGAGGCACGAGAACTGCTTGAACCCAGGAGGCAGAGACTGCAGTCAGCCGAGATCGCGCCACTGTACTCCAGCCTGGGTAACAGAGTGAGAGCCTGTCTCAAAAAAAACCAAAAAAAAACAAACAAAAAAAATTAGCGGCTGGGCGCGGTGGCTCACGCCTGTAATCCCAGCACTTTGGGAGGCCGAGGCGGGCGGATCACAAGGTCAGGAGATCGAGACCATGGTGAAACCCTGTCTCTACTAAAAATAGAAAAAATTAGCCGGGCGCAGTGGTGGGCGCCTGTAGTCCCAGCTACTCGGGAGGCTGAGGCAGGAGAATGGCGTGAACCCGGGAGGCGGAGCTTGCAGTGAGCCGAGATTGCGCCACTGCACTCCAGCCTGGGAAACGAAGAGAGACTCCGTCTCAAAAAAAAAAAAAAAATTAGCTGGGCATGGTAGCGCATGCCTGTATTCCCAGCTACTCCGCAGGCTGAGCCAGGAGAATTGTTTGAACCTGGGAAGTGCAGGTTGCAGTGAGCTGAGATTGCACCACTGTACTCCTTCGTCCTGGGAAACAGACTGAGACTCTGTCTCAAAAAAAAAAAAAAAAAAAAAAAATTCCTTCTTCTGCATAACTAAAATACAATCATCAAAATCAGGAAATTAATGCTGGTATAGTACTACCATCTAATAATCAGACCCCATTTAAGTTTCTGCAATAATCCCAATCATGTACTTGGGACGTAAAGGACCCAGTCTAGAATCATGTTACACTGGGTACAATGCAATTATTAATGCAGTTTTTCCCTTTCAAGATTTAAAGGAATCAAACATTTTATACAGTCCACAAAAATTTACTGAGCACTTAGCATGTGAAAGGCACTGTATGACGATACAGTAGAGAATAAGACAGACAGGCCGGGCGCGGTAGCTCAAGCCTGTAATCCCAGCACTTTGGGAGGCCGAGACGCATGGATCACGAGGTCAGGAGATCGAGACCATCCTGGCTAACACGGTGAAACGCTGTCTCTACTAAAAAATACAAAAAACTAGCCGGGCAAGGTGGCAGGTGCCTGTAGTCCCAGCTACTCGGGAGGCTGAGGCAGGAGAATGGCGTGAACCTGGGAGGCGGAGTTTGCAGTGAGCTGAGATCCGGACACTGCACTCCAGCCTGGGCAACAGAGCAAGACTCCGTATCAAAAAAAAGAGAATAAGACAGACAAGGTTATTCTGCTTCCAAAGAGCTTGCAATCTAGTAAGGAGAGACCAACAAATAAGTTAGCTAATCAACAAATTCAGATTTGGCCTAGTAGCTGGGAAATGGCCCTCTGAGGAGCTGAAACCTGAATAAGAAGCTACCAGCATTGCTAAGAGATGGGAGAAGGGCATTCCTAACAGAGGAAACAACAAATTGAACAACCTAAGGCGGGACAAAACTTGGCATTTTGGAGCAAAAGAAATGCCAGTGTAGCCACAGCATCTCCAGCAAAGGGCGTAGGAAAGGAGGTAGCAATAAGATAGGAAGAACACATGAGGCAGGATTCTGAATCTCATAACTAAGACCAAAGAAAAACTAGGAAACCACTTTAAGCAGGCAATCTACACTATTTCATTTACATTTTTGAAAGAAGATTCTTGTTACTGGGAGAAAGAATGTCCGAACAAGGTAGCTGAGTGAAAGCAAAAACCAGTTAAGAGCTATTTCAGTGAGCCAGGTGACATAATGATGGCTGAAACTAGGGTGGTAGAAATAAAGATGTAAAACAGATCATTGAATAAATAGATTTCAGTGATATTCTGGAGATCAAAAGAACTTGATGGATTAGCTATGGGGATAAGGGAAAAACAGGATTCAAGGATAACTCCTAGGTGCCAGTTACGGAAGAGGCAAAGACTGGAAGAATATTATGGAAGAGAGTTCTATTTTGGACATGTGAAGTATATTTAGACAACTGACTACTAGGTTACTAAGTGGTAATGTCTAGCAAGGCAGTTGGATAATATGTCTGGAGCTCAGGCAAGAAGTCTAAACCAGAAACATAAATATGAGAATGATTCACATATAGATGGCATTTAAAACAATGAGTTGAATGAGACCACCTAGGGGACGAATTTAGAAAAAGAGGGTGAAAAAAAAACCCAGGAGTTTTATCCTGTCTTAGGTATGCCAATACTTAGATGCAGGTAAAGGAGAGAAGCCTGTTTAAAAAAAAAAAAAAAAAAAAGGCCAGGTGCAATGGCTCACACCTGTAATCCCAGCACTTTGGGAGGCCAAGGTCAATGGATCACCTGAGGTCAGGAGTTCCAAGACCAGCCTGACCAACATGGTGAAACCCCGTCTCTACTAAAAATACAAAAATTAGCCGGGCGTGGTGGTGTGCGCCTGTAATCCCAGCTACTGGGGAGGCTGAGAGGCAGGAGAATCACTTGAACCCAGCAGGTGGCAGTTGCAGTGGAGCAGACATTGCTCCACTGCACTCCAGCCTGGAGGACAGCGAGACTCCGTCTCAGGAAAAAAAAAAAAAAAAAAAAAATACAGCATAACAAGGAGTAAAGGAAAACAAGAACATATGTCTCATAAAGTGAGAAGTAGATGAACAGGCAGAAAACAGTGGTCAACTACACTGAATGTTCCTACAAGAGCCTGTAAAACGAATTTAGTAAATAGAAACCACTGGTAACCTTGATTAGAGTAGTTTTAGTGGTAAGAATGGAGGCCCATCTGTAGTAGGCTGAGAAGCAAAGGAAAGTAGAGAGAGCACAAAATGACAACTTTTGAAAACTGGTTTGGAGGAGAATCAGAAATGAGGCTGTAGCTAAAGAATAATGTGGAATGGGGAGAGGGCTTATAAAGAAAGAAGCCTCACTTAGAGCTGCTGTCCAATAGGGCTGTCTGCAATGATAGGGATGTTCTATATCTGCACTGTCCAATAAAGTAGCCATTAGCCATCTATGGCTACTGAACAACTGAAATATGGCTAGCATCACTGCGGAACTAAATTTTTAAAATTTTTCTTTAAACAGCCACATATTTCATTGCAGAAAGCACTGTTGGTTAGTAGCTACCATACTGGACAGTACAGCTCTAAAGCACATCTGTATACTAATAAAGATGATCCAGAAAGGGAAAAATTCATGATGCAGGCAAGAACGAGGTAAGTCCATAAGAAGTAAACAGGCTTGGCCGGGCACGGTGGCTCAAGCCTGTAATCCCAGCACTTTGGGAGGCCGAGACGGACGGATCACGAGGTCAGGAGATCGAGACCATCCTGGCTAATATGGTGAAACCCCGTCTCTACTAAAAAAAATACAAAAAACTAGCCGGGCGAGGTGGCGGGCGCCTGTAGTCCAAGCTACTCGGGAGGCTGAGGCAGGAGAATGGCGTAAACCCGGGAGGCGGAGCTTGCAGTGAGCTGAGATCTGGCCACTGCACTCCAGCCTGGGCGACAAAGCGAGACTCCGTCTCAAAAAAAAAAAAAAAAAAAAAAGAAGTCAACAGGCTGACAGGGTGCGGTGGCTCACACCTGCAATCCCAGCACTTTGGGAGGCCAAGGCAGACAAATCACTTGAGGTCAGTAGTTCAAGACCAGCCTGGCCAACAGAGACTAATCCTCATCTCTATTAAAAATACAAAAATTAGCCAGGCGTGGTGGTGGGCACCTGTAGTCCCAACTACTCAAGAGGCTGAGGCAGAAGAATCACTTGAACCTGGGAGGTGGAGGCTGCAGCGAGCCAAGATCATGCCACTGCGCTCCAACCTGGCCAACAGAGTGAGACTCCATCTCAAAAAACGATAAATACAAAAATAAAGAGAAATCAACAGACTGAGCAGAGTGGCTCATGCCTGTAATCCCAGCACTTTTTGAGGCCGAGGCAGGATGACTGCTTGAGTCCAGCCTAGGCAACATAGGGAGACCCCATCTACACACAAACAAAAATTAAGATTAAAAAAAAAGTCAAGAGAAGAAATCCAGAGCACAAGTGGCGAAATCTACATGGGATACAACATGAAAGAAGCAAGACATGAAATTACAGTAACTGGTAGAGACCAAGACTCAAAATATGTATTAAGCCTGATTCGAATCTTAAGCATGTAACTCAATTACAGAGGGCTATAAAATCCAAGAAGGAGGGGGAGGGTAGGTAACTCATATCTACTAAGGACCTATTATGTGACAGGCATTTTCTATTTTTTTTTTTTTTTTTTGAGAAGGAGTCTTGCTCTGTCGCCTAGGCTACAGTGCAGTGACATGATCTCAGCTTGCTGCAAACTCCCCCTACTGGGTTCAAGCAATTCTCCTGCCTCAGCCTCCTGAGTAGCTGGGATTACAGGCACCCGCTACCATGGCCAGCTTTTTTGTATTTTTAGTAGAGATGGGGTTTCACCACGCTGGCCAGGCTGGTCTTGAACTCCTGACCTTGTCATCTGCCCGCCTCGGCCTCCCAAAGTCCTGGGATTACAGGCGTGAGCCACCGTGCCCGGCCGCGACAGGCATTTTGTTTTTTCTTTTCTCAGGATGGAGTCTCGCTCTGTCGCCCAGGCTGGAGTGCAATGGTGCAATCTTGGCTCAAAGCAACCTCCACCTCCTGGGTTCAAGTGATTCTCCTGCCTCAGCCTTCAGAGTAGCTGGCAGTACAGGCATGCACCACCACACTTGGCTAATTTTTTGTATTTTTAGCAGAGACGGGTTTTCACCATGTTGGCCAGGCTAGTCTAGAACTCCTGACTTTGTGATCCGCCCACCTCGGCCTCCCAAAGTGCTGGGATTACAGGCGTGAGCCACCACGCCTAGCCATGACAGGCATTTTCTAAATGACAAATTATTTCTCTTCTCTAACTACAGTCTTGTAAATATCATTTTATAAACAAGAACAATGACGCTCTAAGAAAAGCAACTTCATGAAATTACACACACAGTAAATGCCGGGATTTGGACATAGGCCTGTGACTATAGGGTTAGAATTTTCCCACTGCATATGGTGGGAGGTTAAGGCCAGGCGTGGTGGCTCACACCTGTAATCCCTGCACTTTGGGAGACCGAGACAGGTGGATCACCTGAGGTTAGGTTACTTTATCTACTTCAAACATGGTTGAAACCCCATCTCTACTAAACATACAAAATTAGCTGGGCGTGGTGGCGCATGCCTATAATTCCAGCTACTTGGGAGGCTGAGGCATGAGAATCACTTGAACCCAGGAAGCGGAGGTTGCAGTGAGTGAAGATCACGCCATTGCACTCCAGCCTGGGCAATGAAGGCAAAACCCCCTCTCAAAAAAAAAAAAAAAAAAAGGTGGGAGGTTAAGAACCACTCTGTTTCTGCACCTGGAATTAACATAAACAGCAGATCAATCTGGAACCAACAAGTGCCAACAAGCCTAGAGGTACTAGGCCAGAGGCAAAAACTATCCTGTCAATGCTTTCCACAGAATAACTAAGCAAATAATAGCCACTTTTTAAAAATACAAGTGAAAATGCCTCTTAAGATGGGAAGGAATGGACTTTCTTACAACTTAGATTATCTACTTTATTGAACACAGATGTATCAATTAGAAAATCAGCACTGTTTTATAATACATACTAAAATAATATCTGGGCACATTAGAAAAACTAAGTCAACATACCCTCTCTCCAATTTGTACATTAGGAGAGAACAATTATTAAACTGAGTCTAACCCATTATTAAATTACAACTTATATTTAGAGTGGGCAAAGATCATCTAGATCTGTGTTGTCCATGTAACCACCAGCTACGTCCAGCTATTTAAAGTAACTAAAATTAAATAAAAAATTCAATTCCTCAAGTGCACTACTTGCTCGTCAAGTATTCAACAGTCACACATGGCCAATGGCTACCTCACTGGATAGCACAGAACACATCTATCATCACAGAAAGTTCAACTGGGCAATGATTAGCTTCTACATTTTCCATTTGACTTTTTTCAGAAGGGTCAGTGGAAAGAGCAACTCAGAAGACTAACGAGTTGAACAACCATGTATGCATCATTTCAATTTTTATTTATTTACGTATTTTTTTGAGACAGGGTCTCTTGCTGTTGCCCAGGCTGGAACACAGTGGTGCGATCAGGGCTCACTGAAGCCTCAACTTCCTGGGCTCAAGCAATCCTCTCATCTCAGCCTCTAAAGTAGCTGGGACTACAGGTATGCACACAACTGGCTCATTTTATTTTGTAGAGACAGGATCTCACTATACTGCCCAGGTGTATGCATCATTAAGCAGTGCTTCTCAAACTGAATGCGCACTGAATGACTTGAAAATCTTGTTAAAATCTTGTTAAAATCTTCCCAGCATGGTAGGAGGCCAGGAGTTTGAGAACAGCATGGGCAACACAGCGAGACTCCACTTCTAAAAAAAAAAAAAAAAAAGGCAGTGTATGATAGCACAAACCTGTATTCCAGCTACTGAGGTGAGAGGATTACTTGAGTCCAGGAGTTCCAGGTGGCAGTGCGTTATGATCACACCACTATACTCCGATCCAAACTGGGCAACAGGGCAAGATTGTGCCTCTTATTTACAAAAAAAAAATGTAGATTCTAAGATTCTAACTCAGTAGGACTGAGATGAGGTCAAGATTCTAACTTCTAACAAGTTCGCAGGTGATGCTAATACTGTTGGTCCAGAAATCACACTTTCAGTACCAAGGTCTTAGATCTCTCCAGGCCTTAGTTTCCTTAACTGTCAAATGATGTACATGAATGAAGCAAGACAATGCCCATGACGCCTCCAAAACAGTAATATTTTAAAAGTTTTATGATTGTACAGAATTAAATGCATATAGATTTGCACTCTGCAGAGGCAGACTTTTCTGAGGTAAATGCTAGGATTCTAAAAACAAGTTTTATGATACCATTTTTTTTCTGTGAAAAAAATACCAAATTTAATGAAAATTAATGGGAAAATTTTATTTGCTACATAAGCATTCAATCTCTGAACAAGTTTTTAGAAATGGACTTAGAAGACTGACATGTATAAAAGACAAAACTTTTAGAACTCTATGGGCTGGGTGCAGTGGCTCACACCTGTAATCCCAGCACTTTGGGAGGCCCAGGCGGATGGATCAGGAGGTCAAGAGAGCGAGACCATCTCGGCCAACATAATGAAACCCCGTCTCTACTAAAAATATATATATACACACAAAAATTAGCTGGGCATGGTGGCGTGTGCCTGAAGTCCCAGCTACTCAGGAGGCTGAAGCTGAAGAATCGCTTGAATGTGGGAGGCGGAGGTTGCAGTGAGCCAAGATGGCGCCACCGCGCTCCAGCCTGGCGACAGAATGAGACTCGTCTCAAAACAAAAAACAAAAAACAAACAAAAAAAACAACTCTATCAGAGAGCCACACAGTATTTTCCAAATAGGCAGTTCATGGAGATGAAAAAACCAGTGCTGGACTTGGCCCACATCACTGTCACCTTAAAAGCATCAGCTTCACATGAAAGCAACCCCTGGAAAATGCCATTAACTACAGTAACATTGGAGTTGTTTTCTTAAAGTCTCAGTCAAGGCTCTCAGCAATAAAAATGAGCAAAATTCCCATACCACAGGCAGGTTGTAGTGTAATGTAACAGCCCACAAAACAGGCCGAAGGAACTAATGAAGGCAGCCAACAATGCCACACAGAATTTACTTCTGAGGCATCTTCTTTCCATTTTAACGGGACCTAGAGTAACACAAGGTTCAAATGGTTCAAAAGTAACAAGGAATTGGATAGCAGTGGTGAGAAGGCTCAGCATTTCATAAAACAGTACCTTGGAAATAGGAAGCAAGCTAAGATATCCAGTTTTTGTTTGTTTGTTTGTTTGTTTGTTGGAGTCTCCCCTCAGCCTCCTAAAGTGCTGGGATTACAAACGTTAGCCACTGCCCTGGCTTCAGTTTGTTTTTAAACTCTGAATTATGCACACCACAGCTAATTACCTATATTTGAAAACAATGCTGGAAATGTGTTAAACCTCTAAGTAATGTGATGCTCTGAAAATTTTCAATACTTTGTATTTTTATGTTTCCTTTACTAGAAAATTTTAAGTTTGAATTAAACTTTATTTAAAAATCCCTCTAGATATAAAGCATGCAATACTCTTCCAAAATAGTTCCAAAAATTTAATTCACATTAACAATACATTTTACGGGCCGGGAGCAGGGGCTCACGCCTGTAATCCCAACACTTTGGAAGGCTGAAGCAGGCAGATTGCTTGAGCCCAAGAGTTTAAGAACAGCCTGGGCAACATGGTGAAAACTCATCTCTACAAAAAATACAAAAACTAGCCAGGCATGGTCGCACACAGCTGTAGTCCCAGGGACTCAGGAGGCTGAGGCAGGAGGATCACCTGAGCCCAGGAAGTAGAGGTCAGCCTGGGTGACAGAGCAAGACCCTGTCTCACAAAAACAACAACAACAACAAACACTTTACTGTACAAAAACTCCCCAAATCCATTTGGAAAATTAACAGTATACACAGAAAAACTACAGGATGGGTGGGAAATTTTTCTTTTATTTTAAAAATTGAGACAGGGTTTTGTTATGTTGCCCATACTGGTCTTGAATCCCTGGCCTCAAGCGATCCTTCCACCTCAGTGGAATCCCAAAGTGCTGGGATTACAGGTGTGAGCCACCGCACCCAGCCCCTCTCTTAAACTGCCATTCTCAATCTTTTTCCCTGTCTCAATCTTATTTTAAGCCAACTTACTAAACATTGCCTGTTTTAAAATCAGTCAAAAGATGTATCTTATTACCAAGTTTCAACTTAAAGTTTTAAATTTGGAACTGTGCATTCAGCTTATCTTTAAAAAAAATGAAAAATAGTGCCTAATACCTATTTCAAATTGTCTTTATTAAAACAGAAAATTCACATAAATCACAAAGCACAACATATAATCATGTTTTAATAATTCCGTGAAACTTTCATATTCAGAGCCATATCCGATTAAATATTAAATATAAAGATAACTCACATAACCAATAAAAACATAAGGTCAATTTCTAACGACACCATAAAAGTACTATCTGTCCTTTATAAATAACCTGTAACAAATCTCTCTCAGCAGTAGCCAAAAACCTGCTAGTATCAAACATTTAATTTCAGCACCTGACCAGCAATTGGTTTTACCTTTCCTCTCAGCAAACGTTACACAATTCCACCTGTAGGGTATATGATATCCTTTTAAAATGCAATTTAAGAAGCCATTACTTTACAGAAACTGCTGCTCCTCTTCAGAAAAAAATGAGAGAGAATTTCAATGTGGACAGGAACATTTTAGCCTATCATTTAAAAAAAAATACAATTAAAAAAAAAAAAGCCACGTAGCAGTCCGTGGGCAGCATGAGTCATCATCCAACTCAAAACTTGCAGCAGCACTTGTAAGCTTCCTCCTACCCGACCCCATCCCCTTCAGCAAAGTACCCTGAGTCAGCAAACCTTACTATTTTGTCAGTTATGATTCTCACGATGCTTTAAATGAATTTATGTAAAGCACTGCAACACTTTTAGTGCTAACATTTGTCTTTAGAATGTGTGCATTTTTTAAATTGCAAAATTAACTTACTTCAGATCACTCTTCTCTGGATTTTTTAATCACAAAGTAGCCAACGACTACTTCTAATCCTCTTTTGCAAATAACTGAATTCCAAAATATCCTCATACACGAAGTTTTTCCTAAAATATTCTTCATTTTCCAGTGTTTTCTTCTGAACAGTAATACCTAGGTGATCAAATATGTTCTGCTCAAATCTGGCATATTTTCTAGATTAACTGCAATTACTGAATTCAGGACATCAATAAATAATTTGACAAGCTTAACAAGGCAATTCTTAATAAATGATGTAAAGACTTTACACTCCCTGGCACATAGCAAACACTTCATAAACATGTTTGAACAATTACTGTCTAAAGACAAAGTTTCTTTCACCCAATTCAAAATTATTTTTTAAAAATTAAAATCTGACATTTCTATGAAGAAATTCCTGATTTCAGGGCCAGGCCCTGTTTGGACCCTACATTCTTCTGGTCAGATCATTCTTTCCATCTCAGTTTTCCAAAGACAGAGGACATGCCCAATCGGAACTGTAAGAGACAGGCTAGAAGAATCAGCCATCAGAAAATTACTCTGAAGCTGCTTGCTCTTCATTGTACGGCATGTTAATTTTTCCCCTTGACAAATCATCTGTATCCGTTAAAATAAAAAAAAAAAAGTCATTACTGAGACTGCATCTTTAGCAATGAACATGAATTACGCCGTTAATACAAATCGGCTTCTAATTCCAACTCACCAGTCCCTTTCACTGGACCTTTTCCAATGAACAAGCAAAAGAAAAAAATAAAACAGGAAAGGAATCGAGAAGCTCCTGCTGCACAGAGCTCCCCCGTAACACCTGAACCGGTTGGGTCCTACACTCGTCAATAAACAAAAGGTTGCCAAAACACCTTTACTTTTCGACACAACTCACAAGGCGGACTAAAATGCACAGCAAAGTGACAAAGCCCTTTCTGGTGAACCGACAAAACAAGCTTTCATTTGGGCACTTTCACAAAACACCACTTAAGGTCCCGAAAGAAGCTAAAGCAAGACTGCAGGGCCGGGGGAGGAAATTAGGAATTTCGTCTCCGAGTTTTCAGTACCTCATTCATGGCTAGACTCAAAACTTGGGCGGACTTCAGGGCTCTGAGGCGAGCCGGGAGAGCGCTGCGCGCTACGCCACTGGAGACTTTGCCCGGCCGGAGTCAGCTGAGGCCGAGTCACCGGGTGGGACGGGGGAGGAGACGCGGGAGCATTTCGAAAGGCAGAGTGCCAGGAAGGCGAGACTCCACGCCACCTCATGTTCCCCGGGCCGCCGCCCCTCGCTCGCCCGCCCTCCGGTCCGGCTGGGTTTCGAACCCGCGGAGCCGGGCGCAGGTGGCGGGGCGGCAGCCGGCGTGCGGGGCCAGGGAATGGGCGCAGCCCGGCAGGGCGACCGGCGAGGGGCGTGCCGGGTGGGAGGGGCCCACTGGCCGCCTCGCCTGCCCCACGCGGGGACCCCGGCCCGCCGCCCGCCGGCCCGCGCGGGGACGCGCCGGCCAGGCCCGAGAGGGCGGGCAGGCGGGCGAGCAGGGGGCGGGCGGCAGACCAAACAAAAGCGCCTTTGTTGAGCGGCAGCCGCCGGAGGGTCACACACAATGGAGGAGGGAGCCGGCTCCGCCGCTGCCGGGCCCGCCGCGGCGCCCTCCCGAGCCGCCCCGCCGGCGCACCCCGCACACGTACACACACACACTCACGGGACTTCTCCGACTCATCGAGAGAGTGCGGGGCCCGCGGACAGCCCCCAGTGTCGGCTCAGGTCTCCGGCTGTGCTGGCAGCAGCGGCGTCTCCGAGGCTCTCGCTTTGCCGCAGTCGCCGCCATGTAACCCCGACCCGCGAGAGAGGGCGAGGGAGAGGGGGCGGGGCCTCGCCGTGCCACGCCCCCTCACGTCACAGGCTCACTCCACGGGTTCTCCCGCCCCCGCCCTGCCCAGCGCGCCCGCACGCGCCGGAATTTCCAGCGCCCGTGACTGGGCTGCGCGCGCCGCGGGGGCGGTGGGAAAAGCACGCGGCTAGTCCTGCGCCTCCGGGGGCTTTGCCTGCGGGCGGGCAAGAAGGAAGACAGCCGGGGCTGTCTCTGCTCCACTACCTGCCCCGGCATTAAGGGAACAAAGTGACCAAACCCAGTGCGAGCGTTTACTAAGCACCTACTACGTGCAGAGCACTGGGCAATCCGAGAGGAAGAGGCCTCAGTCTCCAGGAAGGCTGGACCTCAAGATGGATTAGGCTGGAAGGCGGCAGCCCGAGCACAAGGCAGACGCGTCCGAGGCCAAGTACTAAGGTCATTCATTCTGCCAGAGAGTATGGAGGAAGGCTTTTAGGAGAAGTCGCCACGGGTGGCCTTTCAGCTGGATCTTGGAGGAGCGGATGTAACCAGGAGGTGAAGGGGAGGGTGTTTCTGCCGAGGGAACAGTGTGAGCAAAGACTGGGAGGCCAGAGTACCTGCCTTGTTGCAGGAACTGGGATAGGAGAATTTGAATTTGAAAAGGGATGCACTGTGAAACGTAGAAAGGTGGATGGGTACCTTCTTGGGCCCACTTCTTGGCTAAAAGCAAACTTACATTACTTTTAATGGCTTATTGAGTCCAAGGAGCCTTTCCAGTGTTTATATGAAATTTAAGTATTTATGAAATTAGAGACGCAGGTCAGCATATTTTTTCAGTGACTTCATCACCATCTCAATGAGAACCATACAACAGCCCCTTAGCCATTATTATGGGCATCTTCAAGAGTGAGGCAAAGACCACTTCAAAAAAATCACAAAGGGCCGGGCGTGGTTGGTACACGCCTGTAATCCTAGCACTTTGGGAGGCCCAGGCGGGCAGATCACCTGAGGCCAGGAGTTCGAGACCAGCACGGCCAACATGGTGAAAGCCCCGTCTCCACTAAAAATACAAAAACTAGCCAGGTGTGGTGGCTCACATCTGTACTCCCAGCTACTCGGGAGGCTGAGGCAGGAGAATCGCTTGAACCCCGCGGGGGCTTGCCGTTAGCTGAGATCGCGCTACTGCACTCCAGCCTGGGCGAAAGCGTGACACTCCGTCTCAAAAAAAAAAAAAAAAAAAAAAAAAAAAAAAATCACAGAGTAACGAAGTGGTTGGGGTGAGCTCGAATGCTTTCTATTTTTTAATATTTAAAACAACGTCAGCTGAGTACCAGGTGTGAAGAAGAGGTGATGAGTGAATAAAACCAAGAGAAAGGGGAGACTTATTGCAACCGCAGAATTTCCAACTTCTGCAACAAGAGCTCTTACCTTCAGCCCCACTGCCCCTGCTCTAGGCTCTCCTCTGATCCTCAGGACATTTTTCCTCTCACTGTTTGAGAACTCATTTACCTTCCTCTTCCGTCAATGTTTGATCACCCAGAGAAGGTGGGAGAATAAATACCAAGCACTGTGCCTTCCCTCAAGGAGCGTTTAATCCAGTGTCACTGCTGACTTCCGGTAAATAACCTGTGGATAATGCAAAGTTGGCTTACAATAGTAAGGGAGACCACTAAGTTGACAGAATCTTTGTACCTTTTCAAAAGGGGAGGTCAAGGATGGAATAATTACAAGATTTGGGGGATCTGGTTTTTGTTTGTTTGTTTTTGAGACAGAGCCTTGGTCTGTTGCCAGGCTGGAGTGCAGTGGCCCGATCTCGGCTCACTGCAACCTCGGCTCAAGCGATTCGCCTGCCTCAGCCTCCTAAGTAGCTGGGACTACAGGTGCGCGCCACCTCGCCCAGCTGATTTTTGTATTTTTAGTAGAGATGAGGTTTCATCATGTTGACCAGGATGGTCTCGATCTCCTGACCTGGTGATCCATCCGCCTCGCCCTTCCAAAGTGCTGGGATTACAGGCGTGAGCCACTACACCCAGCCCAGGGATCTGGTTTAAGACTGATTTTTCAGTGACGGTTTCTGACTGGGTTTGGGACAAATTTGTGATATCATAGTTTAGGATGGGCGGGCAGAGGATGGGGAGAGTTTAGAAGAGAGCCTAAAGGGATAAATAGTTGTTAAACTCAGTAGAGCAGAGGGCTGTTTACCCTGATGAAGGCAAATTCTGTCAGTAACTTAATGAGATAAATGGATTTTAGGAAGTTCCTGAAACCACGATCAAGTTATTTGCAACTCCACCATTTTGGGCAAGAGTTTCTTGGAATTCAAGTTATATTTATTGCAGATAGTTGAATTGTAAAGTCATGTTAATGTAATTGGTTTTAGTTTTTTGGGTTTTTTTTTTTTTTTGAGATGGAATTTTGCTCTTGTCACCCAGGCTGGAGTGTAGTGGCATAATCTCGGCTCACTGCAACCTTCGCCTCCCAGGTCCAAGCGATTCTCCTGTCTCAGCCTCCTGAGTAGCTAGGATTACAGGCTTGTACCACACGCCCAGCTAATTTTAGTATTTTCAGTAGAGACGGGGTTTCACCATGTTAAGCAGGCTGGTCTCAAACTCCTGACCACCCGCCTTGGCCTCCCAAAGTGCTGGGATTACAGGAGTGAGCCACCGGGCCCGGCCAGTTTTAGTTTAGTTTTGGGGGTTTTTTTGTGCGATGGAATCTGGCTCTGTGGCCCAGGCTGGAGTGCAGTGGTAGGATCTCGGTTCACTGCAAGCTCTGCCTCCCAGGTTCAAGCTACTCTCCTGTCTCAGCCTTCCAGTAGCTGGGATTCCAGGTGGCGCCACCACACCCAGCTAATTTTTGCATTTTTATTAGAGAGGGAGTTTCACCATGTTGGCCAGGCTGGTCTTGAACTCCTGACCTCAAGTGATCCGCCCACCTCAGCCTCCCAAAGTGGTGGGATACAGGCGTGAGCCACTACACCCAGCCCGGTTTTAGTTCTTAATCCTATTCTAGGCGGTGGCTCACACCTGTAGTCCCAGCACTTTGGGAGGCCAAGATGGGTGGATCACCTGAGGTCAGGAGTTTGAGATCAGCCTAACCAACAGGGTAAAACCCCATCTCTACTAAAAAATACAAAAAAAATTAGCCAAGCATGGTGGCGTGCGCCACCCAGCTACTCAGGAGGTTGAGGCAGGAAAATCGCTTGAACCCAGGAGGTGGAGGCTGCAGTGAGCCGAGATCGCGCTACTGCACTCCTATCTAGGTGACAGAGCGAGACTCCCTCTCCAAAAAATAAATAAATAAATCCCATTCTGTAGCTATAAAAAGTTTCAATGCTTGGCCAGGTGCGGTGGCTCAGGCCTGTAATCCCAGCACTCTGGGAGGCCGAGGCAGGTGAATCACCTGAGGTTAGTAGTTCGGGACCAGCCTGACCAACATGGTGAAACCCTGTCTCTACTAAAAATACAAAAATTAGCTGGGCATAGGCCGGGTGCAGTGGCTCACACCTGTAATCCCAGCACTTTGGGAAGCCGAGGCGGGTGGATCACTGGATGTTAGGAGTTTGAGACCAGCCAGACCAACATGGTGAAATCCCCTCTCTACTAAAAATACAAAGTTAGCCAGGCGTGGTGGTGCACACCTGTAATCCCAGCTACTCAGGAGGCTGAGGCAGGAGAATTGCTTGAACCTGGGAGGCAGAGGTTGCAGTGAGCCGAGATCACACCATTGCACTCCAGCCTGGGTGAAAAGAGTGAAACTCTGTCTCAACAAAACAAAAAAAGTTTCAATTCTCAGCATTTTTTCAAACTGCAGATTATGATCCATTAGTGAGTAGTGAAATCATTTTAGTGGATTACAATTTGCATTTTGTCTTAATAGAGCAAAAAACTAAATAAGAGAGCTTGCCCAGAAGAAAGGGCAAACATTGCTTTGTGCAACTTTTGTCTTGATTGTGTAACACATTTCAACAGATCTGAAAATGTCATTCATTATGAAACATGCCATTATTTTATGTACTATTAAAGTGAAAACTCTATCAAAATATGATACCTTATTGCTACATCCTTTTTTGTTTTTTTATTGGTTTTTTTTTTTTTTTTTTTTTGAGAGAATCTCACTTTGTCACCCAGGCTGGAGTGCAGTGGTGTGATCATGGCTCACTGCAGCCTCAAGCTCTCGGGCTCAAGCAATCCTCTTGCCTCAGGCTCCTGAGTAGTTGGGACTACAGGTGTGCACCACCACACCTGGCTAATTATTTTTTGTAGAGATTAGGTCTCACTTTGTTGCCCAGGCTGATCTCCAACTCCTAAGCTCAAGTGATCTGCCTGCCTCAGGCCTCCCAAAGTGCTGGGATTGCAGGGATGAACCACCGCACCTGGCCTAAATCCTGATTTCAGGCATTAAAATGGAGGAAGTACTTCTTAAAATTGATGAAATACATAGTTTATATGAATGTGTCTCTTGGAACATAATGTAAAATGTATTTCTAGTTATTGCTTATTATTGCTATGAGCTATGCTATTGCTGAAAGTTTGAAAGTCACTGCCATAGTGGAGGAACTCAGGAGAGAAAAAATAAGTACAGCGTGAGCTAGATGAGTGCTTCCTGAGCAGAGATGCAAATTACTTGCTCTTGTTGGACTATAATGGAAGGAACAATTGGTAAGAACTGGGGACACAGGGACAGAGAGTATTTGAACTGGGCTTGATTTCATCGGGTAGTATCTGGAAAAAAAGACGTGAGCATGCAGGGCACACTTTGGAAAATGGGAGAAGTCTGATAGGCCTGGGAGAATGAAGGCAAGTTAGCACCACATTGAGAAGGCCTTGATTACTTTTGGATTTTATGCTAAAGAGAGTAGGAGAGGAATGTAAAGGATACAACTAGTATTTTAGAATATAACACTGGCATTAATAGGAAGAGTAGATTGAGCAAGAGATTGGAGATCTGGAGCAGGTAGAAGAATCCATTGTTTTTTCTGCCCTGTATCCAATGTATGGTCTTCTGGTAACAAAACTCCCATGTCCTCTAAGGAGCCTCCCTTTCCTGTGTAAGTAAAAATTTTTTTCTGTTGCAAGTAATAGAGAAGTCAAACCAAACTGTATCTCATGAGAGAGACACAGTATATTTAGATGGTTATTGTACCTTTACTGGCTGAGGAAGAAGATGGTAATACAAGAAAGATTATTGGGTAAAGTGGACTTGGTGAATGCTTAGATTAGTCAGAGATGTGTGTTAAGTCACCCAGTTGCTCCCACATTACCTCTTTAAGTTCCCTCTTTAGGCTTCTTGTTTTATCTTCTTCCAGTTAAGTTACACTATGAAGATAAACTATCAAATACCTTGATTTTCAAAATGGATGGAAAATAGAGTTTAGCAATACAAACTGCTACATTTGATGGTAAACCCTGGAAAATGTCTGATATAAATCATTAAAGACAGTATGTTAGGGAAAATGTAACAGGTCATCATGACTTCTCTTCAAGTAAGTCATTACAGAGAAATACCACTTCCTTTCTTAATAGGATTTTTACATTACTTAACCAAGAAATTGGTCATTTCAGGAAGGCAAGACACCTTTGTGGATAAGATGGAGTGATGTGGGTTTAAATTATAGCAGAGAAAGGTTGATTCAGAGTGCCAATTGATGACATGACAAGGAATCTTGAGAGAGTTCTCTAGAAAAGCAACACAAATTTTCCCCTCTTTAGTCTTGTGTAATACACATATATTTTTTCAGGCAGAGTCTCACTGTGTCGCCCAGGCTGGAGTGTAGTGGCACGATCTTGTCTCACTGCAACCTCCGCCTCCTGAGTTCAAGGGATTCTCCTGCCTCATCCTCCCGAGTAGCTGGGACTACAGGCACCCGCCACCACGCCAGGCTAATTTTTGTATTTTTAGTAGAGACGAGGTTTCACCATATTGGCCAGGCTGGTCTCAAACTCCTGACCTTGTGATCCTCCCACCTCGGCCTCCCAAAGTGCTGTTATTACAGGTGTGAACCATTGTGCCCGGCCGGGTAATATTTTTATCAATGTTTTGAGTTAAGGTACTTATTAAACTTAAAGGAGATATAAAACAGTGTGATAGATTTCAGAATAATTACTCAGAATCATCTCCATAGGTTGCAAAGAATCTTTTTAAAAAGATGACATTTGACTGCAATAAAGTACAATATCTTTGTTCAGAAAAATCATTTGAAAAGGGCCAGGATTTGGGAGACTTGGCTTAACCTGCTATTGTGACAATAAGGGATATTAATGCAGTGTGAGCAGATGCCAAAAAAAAATGTAACAAAATGTGTTAATAGGAAACAGTGTCCAAGTCCCAGGGGGTACCACACCTATGCGATTCAGCTCAAGGTATCTGAACTTATGTGTTCAAATATAGACACCACATTTACAAAGGCTACCACACATAACAAATTAGAGTAATTCATTAGGAGACATTCAGGCAGGGTGTGGAAACCACGTTCTCTGAAGAAAAGATGTGAGAATTGGGTCTGATTAACCTGCAGAAGAGATTTGCTGAAGGGTTATTGTGTGCAGAGGAGAGAATGGTTGCTGTGGGAGTTCAGATCTAAAACCACTGAGAGGGCTGTTACCGAGAGGCATTGGCTCAGCATAAGAAAGGACTGTTTTGGACGCTGGAACTGAGCCACAGTGGACAGGACTTCCCCGTGAAATGAGTGCTACATCACTGGAAGCATTCAATCAGAAAACAATGGCCACCTGTCAAGGAGGCTCTAAAAGGAACTGCTGAGGAGAGGAGGGGCCTACAGCCAGCTGATAACTTCCATGGTCTCCAACTGGAAGCTTCTGTGTGTCTGTTTATACTCTTAATTTAAAATGACTGCTCTCCTAGACATGGTTTATAGAAGAACACATTGTAATTTGATTTGTAAATAAACAAAACAGCCTTCCACTGAAGAAATTCATTGCCAAGTACAGTTCATCCTTACAGTGGATTCTCATTATTTGTGAACAGTAAATTAGTGAAAACTGAACCCTTGCTCCTACGGGAAATACAAGGTTAGGTTCCTGCCAACCTCTGGCACAACATTCTTATCAGCCAGTGAATATATAATCTTGTCTCGTGTATTTCTGTTTAAAGACACCTTTTTAAATACTTATTGTTGATTCATTAGCACTGAACTCACTGCCAAAAGCACTGGAACTCATGCCTGAATAAAGCTTATCTAACATGTATTTTCTCTGTAGGGCACTTCACAGCCTTCTGTGCTTAGGAACTCCATACAGCACTTCAGCAATACATTTGGCGGCCACTTTAACAGCAAAATCACCAACAGAAAGCAAAAAAATGTGATGGCTGGGCACAGTGGCATGAGTCTATAGTCCCAGCTACTCAGGAGGCTGAGACAGGAGGGTCACTTGAGCCCAGGAGTTTGAGTCCAGTCTGGGCAACATAGATCCTGTTTCTAAAAACAAAAAAAAATCATGGCACCAAATAGACCATGGAAAGGATACTCATTTACAGTACAAGAGTTGAAACAAGAAGGCAGAATCTTGTCTTATTTGGCCTCAGCTGGCAATGTTCATGTAGGGTGACTCAAATATCTCATTACTGTGCATGTTCAAAAGTGACTACAAAGGTGCTGTGACTACTTTGGGATTACAAATAAGTTTCAGCAATAGGCAAATTTGCAAACAGAATCTGTGAATAATGATGACTGGCGATAGTTAAAGATGATGGAGAGAATGTTTTCAGTCAAAACCCATCAAACCTGTACATACATTTTGATGAGAGGCAGATTATAGGAATGCTTTTTGGAAATGGAAGACTACCTGCAAACAAAACTAGTATCCCACATTTAACTGGATGGGGCAACAAGAGTTTATCCCCTCTGCCAGTCGCGGTGGCTCACGCCTGTAATCCCAGAACTTTGGGAGGTCAAGGTGAGCAGATCACTTGAGGTAAGGAGTTCGAGACCAGCCTAGCCAACATGGTGAAATCCCATCTCTACTAAAAATACAAAAATTAGCCTGGCCTGGTGATGTGTGCCTGTAGTCCCAGCTACTCAGGAGGCTGAAGCAGGAGAATCGCTTGAACCCAGGAGACGGAGGTTGTAGTGAGCCAAGATCGTGCCACTACCCTCCAGCCTGGGCGACAGAGCGAGACTCTGTCTCAAAAAAAAACAAAAAACAAAACCAAAAAAACAAAAGGCCACTCACAGTGGCTCATGCCTGCAATCCCAGCGCTTTGGGAGGCTGAGTCAGGTGGATCACCTGAGGTCAGGAGTTCAAGACCAGCCTGACCAACATGGAGAAACCCCATCTCTACTAAAAATACTAAAATTAGCCGGATATATATATATCCTTCAGGAGGAGAATGGTAATAGCAATCATTTACCAAGTTCCTACCAAGTAACCCGTTTCAGGTACACACTTTACAAACGTTCTATCATTTTCTCAGACTATGACAAATGGGATTTCATAAAAAAGCTGTAAGAAATTACTTAAGGCCAGGTACAGTGGTTCATGCCTGTAATCCTAGCACTTTGGGAGGCTGAGGCAGGTGGATCATGAGGTCAGGAGTTCGAGACCAGCCTGGCCAAGATGGTGAAACCTCATCTCTACTAAAAATACTAAAATTAGCCGGGCATGGTGGTAGGCACCTGTAATCCCAGCTACTTGGGAGGCTGAGGCAGGAGAATCACTTGAACCCAGGAGGCAGAGGTTGCAGTGAGCCGAGATCATGCCACTGCACTCTAGCCTGGGCGACTCTGTCTCAAAAAAAAAATTACTTATTTTTAGACAAAACCTGGCTTTCCTTGTAATAAAATCAATTTATGAGACAAAAACTATACATTTACTTTTTGAATAATGGTTATATAATTAAACATTTGAATGTACTGGGAAATATCTATTGGGATAAATTTATAAAACCAAATAAATAATCCAAAGAGCCCCTCTACTTTGTCTTCTTTGGAAGTCAGTATTTTCTGCAAGCAGGGCAAATTTGTAGAAATGGTAGAATTAAACTAGTAATACAAAACTTACAGCCTCCCCCAACACACACTTTTTAAGAGAAGCATAGAGAGAATGACACTTTCTAGCTTTAGAGAAATTTAGTCCAAAGGTTTTCTTATTGCATTCTGTCCTTCCTTGTATCTTGAGAGGCCCAATAGCTTGAGGAGAACAGATACTCCTAATTTCTGAAGACAGTGTCCAACTTGAACCTCTTGAGACCCCAAAGCCTTCTATAACTAGTCTCAGATTTTGAGAACAACCTGGGCCTCTGCCACAGGACCAGAGTAAATAAAAGGAAAGAATAGACATGATGTTCGTCAGCCCGTGCACCGGGAATGAGAAATATTTTGAGTTGTGGAGACAAAGCAGCTTTCAACTCACAAGGGTCATGCTCCTCCCCTTTACACTTCAGTAGTCAAGCTATCCTGTCCTTTGGGGAAGAAGGTAATCACTACCTCTAACTAAACCTGTACCCAACATTTGCTTTCACTGGTCATTCTGAGTGATCCATTTATCAATTTGTGTATAATATGGTAGGCTTAGTAGGTCTGCCTTCCACAATCCCGCCTCTCACCCGCCATTTGCCACTTGAT
The DNA here is from genome assembly GCF_047675955.1 of Chlorocebus sabaeus. Lineage (NCBI taxonomy): Eukaryota > Metazoa > Chordata > Mammalia > Primates > Cercopithecidae > Chlorocebus > Chlorocebus sabaeus. Next base: position 27,630,621 of record NC_132929.1, on the reverse strand, counting down.
AACTACTGCCACTGGAACTCCCTTCCCAGAGGATGTCATCATCCCCAGAAACTGATAACTACTTCTGCAGTCTTTATCTGCACTCATCATTGTCTCTGGCAATCCCCTAGCTCTGGTGTCCTGGAAGAAAAACAGCCACGGGCTCAAGAGGCCTAAGATTCACCTGCCCATCCTGGCCTCTAAACCTATGAATGCCCATCCCATACTGCCACAGTTCTCTCCTTTCCCTCCCACAACCAGGGCATTACACAGGGCCCTGTGTGCAAAAGGACCCCATGCTTGGTTTAATGCTCTGCTATGACTATCTTGACATTCCTGATGATTTTTTTTTTTTTTTTTTGAGACGGAATCTCGCTCTGTCACCCAGGCTGGAGTGCAGTGGCCATATCTCGGCTCACTGCAAACTCCACCTTCCGGATTCATGCCATTCTCCTGCCTCAGCCTCCCAAGTAGCTGGGACTACAGGCGCCCGCCACCACACCCGGCTAATTTTTGTATTTTTAGTAGAGACGGGGTTTCACCAGGTTAGCTAGGATGGTCTCGATCTCCTGACCTTGTGATCCGCCCGCCTCAGCCTCCCAAAGTGCTGGGATTACAGGCATGAGCCACCGTGCTCGGCCGACATTCCTGATGATTTTGTCTTTGAACTCACGTTGTGTAGTGAAATCAGATGTGGCAGTGAAGCCGCAGGTGAGCAGAGGAGATAGATGCAATAAGTATGTTCACTATTTCTTGCCACTCCATTCATATATATCATTCTCCATGACCCACGTGCACAGGATTCTGGTGAGCCCGCAGTGCATCAGAATTCAATGAGACAAAGCAAATAAGTATTTATACAAGGTAAGCCTGTTTTGTCTACAACTGAGTAAGTGGGGGTCCTGATAGTTCTGAGAAGTCATGCTTTCCATGGAACCAGAACTTCAAACAGAAAGAAGGCAATGGCCTCCTAAGACATTAAAGTCCAAGGTACCGTATCGTATCTTTTCTTTCTTGTGTCACTTCCCTGTGTTAGCTGACTGCTTGTGCTGAGGACATTGCCTTTGCCTTTTAGTACTTTCTTACTCCTCAGTAAGTCAAAGGTGGAGTGTGAGTACAATGTGTGTGCATCAAGAAGTGAAATAAGGGCTGGGCACGGTGGCTCACACCTGAAATCCCAGCACTTTGGGAGGCTTGAGGCAGGTGGATCACCTGAGGTCAGGAGTTTGAGACCAGTTTTCCCAACATGGTGAAACCCCATCTCTCCTAAAAATACAAAAATGTGGCGGGCACCTGTGATCCCGGCTACTTGGGAGGCTGAGGCAGGAGAATCATTTAAACCTGGGAGGTGGAGGTTGCAGTGAGCCAAGATCACACCATTGCACTCTAGCCTGGGTGACGGAGTGAAACTCCATCTCAAAAAAAAAAAAGAGGTGAAATAGCAGTTGAGGTAGTTTTGTGTAGTTTTTCTACTGTTCTGGTAATAACCAACTATATATGTATGTAAGAGCTAAAAAATAGAAATTGTGTCATTTTGGTGAGTCCACAAAGGAGTTAATTTTTTTTTTTTTTTTTTTTTAATTTTTAGATAGAGCTCTAGCTCTGTTGCCCAGGCTGGAGTACATTGGTGCAAACACAGCTCACTATAGCCTTGGCCTCCTGGGTTCAAGCAAATCCTCCTGCCTTGGGAGTTAAATGATCTTATATTTGTATTTAAAACTGGTTTTGCACAGTATAAAAATGAATTATAACATTCATGCTAATCATTTAAATTTTTCTTTTTTCTTACATAGAATAACATTAAATCACATATTTAAAACACTGTAACAAGTCGAGAGAGAGAGCAGAAGAAAGGAAAAAAAGTTTTATACTTCACTAGCTTAGCAGCATTTTTATTTTTCTGCCTTTTGAACAAAGGGCCCCAGAAATTATGTAGCCAGTCTTGCTAGAACCCCACCCACCAGAAGCCCTGAGGAAGATGGGTCAGGGACAGACTCCCGACCTGCTCCCACTCCCCTCCCTGCCAGAGCTGGGGCAGGAGAAGTGAGAATATCTCTGCCCTTGGGGATAAGTGTCCAAGGCTGCCTCAAAGCCCAGCCGCCCACTCTTGGGAGCAGCACTTCCTGTAGTAAACACACAGGCTTCATTACACAGGGAGGTAGGAAGTGGGGTAGGAAGGAAGACCTTGTTCCTTCTGGGGCACATTTTCCCATAGAAACAATGTCGTAGGTCACAATTCTATAGTCTCAAAGCTAAATGGCCTTCTAAGAGTTTGCCTGAGAACAGAACCAGTATTTCTAACATTAATTCTCTGGGGAAAAAATGCATTTTCAGTTTCAAACAACCAAGTTAGAAATCAACTTTTGGGAACATAATTCAGTCACAAGCAGGGACTATCTGCACCTTCCTAGCTCAGAAGTGCTGAGACCACAGAGAAGGATGGTATCTGTTAGACCCAGGTAAACAACTAAATGTTAACGACACTGTTAATAAATCATAACTTCACTTTATTCTCTGGCTGATATGAAGGTTCCAGTCCTTCAGACTTGCTGCTTGAAGAACTTGATTGCAGGTTTACCAGGGTTGATTGGCCCCGGCAACCAACACATACCAACCAAGTTCAAGAGACTGCACCCTAAACCAGCTGCCAATTCATTAAGCACACAAGAATAGCTGTGCTGAGTTGGACTCATGATTCATCCCGGCTGGTATTCTCACACAATGATTGTGAACTTCTGTGTTTTAGTCATTGTAAACTCTAGTGTTGAGCATAGTGTCTGAATATAGTAGTTTCTCAAATAAATGTTTGTTAAAAACAAAAGGTGAATGGGGTTTCCTTCAAATTTCCCCTTATTTAATTCTACTTTTAAAGCAACTTTCTTCTTAGGAAATCTATTTGGTCATTTTAGTTACCTCTTTCTATGACCTGGTATATCTATGAAATACTAGACTCTTTTTTACGGTTTCCAGGGAGAATTAAATGCATGATTCCACGTATAACTTCATTACCATTTTGTCAAATGTAAGACAAAATAATGCTTTCAGTTCTGTTTTCCAAGTTCTTAGCAAAGAGGCCTAGCATATTGTTATATGACTTTAGGAAACAGTCAACAATAACTCATGGGTCTCTTTCTTAGAATAAAACACAGCTCCAAACTCATCTTTTAAGTGACTTTAGACTAACAATACTAAATGCATTATTCCAATTCAGTACAGAATGAAACTCATTTGCCATATTTTTGTCCACTCACATAAGCTGTGTGAAGCTTATCTTTTCAATTTAGATCCATCTGCTTGGTGTTTACTCCTCTGGAGAGCTTAAGGCCATTTCAACCGTGTGATGTTTCCTACATGGGTCTGCTTCCACACAGTCTATGACAGTTTTAAGTAAGACAAGTCCCCCAACAGTAACCCTTGGGGGCTCCACTCTGAAACCAGAAGAATCTCTCTGGTGTCTTGGCGCCAGTGGTAGTCAGCAGACCTAGGTGTTGGCCTCAGTTCTGCCACTTAGTTCTTTGATTCCAGGCAAGTCATTTAATCTCAACTTTAAAATGGTATAAATAGCACCTGCTCCCCTCCCTCGCAGGACAGGGTCTGTCCAAGGAGTACATGAGATAATATGTGTGGAAGCACTCTGAAAAGGCTAACCTACTCTAAATAAGGGTTGTTGTTAGTATCTTCAGCCAGAAGCTTGCCTGTTTAAACTATCATTCACCTAAGTTAAGCCAGATCTTTTTTTTTGGTTGTTTGTTTGAGATGGAGTTTCACTCTTGTCGCCCAGGCTGGAGGACAGTGGTGCGATCTCGGCTCACTGCAACCTCTGCCTCTCAAGTTCAAGCAATTCTCCTGCCTCAGCCTCCTGAGTAGCTGGGATTACAGACACCCACCATCACACCTGGCTAAGTTTTGTACTTTTTTAGTAGCGATGGGGTTTCGTCATGTTGGCCAGGCTGGTCTTGAACTCCTGACCTCAGGTGATCTGCCCTCCTTGGCCTCCCAAAGTGCTGGGATTACAGGCAATGAGCCACCCCACCTGGCCCAGATCTCTCTTCATTCATTCAATTCATTCAACAGATAGCCTTTGAGTGCCTATTTTATCCAAGATAGAACTTTCTGCCATCTTTTGGGGTAACTTAGTGGCGGGGTTTTGTTTGTTCTTCCTTGTTTCCTCAGTGTTTAATGTGTAAATTGGTAGAGATGTTTTCTACAGTGTAGCGTTCACATGCTTATTTACCCTTCAAAGAAATGTGGTCCAACAGTGAAACATGACGCATGCTCAAGCGTGTTGCTGCAAAGGAAGAAGGTCAAACACAGTCTTTGCCTGCATCTCTCCACAGAAAGCAGGAGTGCCTTCCACACTCAGCCTCGGAGGGACAGAAGGGAAAATCCAGAGTGGGGTTGCTATGGTTTGGATGTGTTCCCCAAAAAGGGTATGTTGGCAACTTAATCCCCAATGCAGCAGCGTTGGGAGGTGGGGCCTAATGGGAGGTGTTTAGGTCATGGGGCTGCACTCCCATGAATTGATTAATGCTGATTATAATAAAGCTGGAAGCTTCGAGTTCAGTATCTTGCCCTCGTGAGATCACTCTTGCCCTTCCGCCTTCTACCATGGGATGATGCGGCAAGAAGGCCCTTATTAGATGCCGTCCCCTCTTAGACTTCCCAGCCTCCACAACTGTGAGCCAAATAATTTTTTTTCCTTTATAAATTATTCAGTCTTAGGTATTTTGTTATAAAAAGCACAAAACAGACTAAGACAGGGGTATAGCTGAGGGGGCCAGTGAGAAAGGGAAGCAGGGGCAACTATATAACCCCTCAGATCCCAACAACCGCTATAATAATAAATGGATTTACTTACATGAAAGCAGCTTATAGCAATCTCCTTTAATTTAGCCCGTGGTCCATTCTAACAAAGAAAAATTCCTTCCACTTTTAGAAGCTTCTGATGAAGGCTTATGGATACTGTTTCCAAAGGAAAAATAAAAGGCAAAGCATTCCTAGGGAAAAGGAGGAAAGACGTATTTGTAAAACGATTTAGCCGTACAGCAGGTTATGAAGGAGTGAAAAGGAAAAGATTAAAATGGTTCTTTCCCTCCTCCCTCTGTGACTCAGATTAATCCTAAAAATAATCTTCATCCCAGTATGAGAAGCTTAGGAAAGACTCAGATCTCCACAGACCAATTTTCATGATGGTCGTGAGGAGGAAAGGAACAAAAGGAAGAGGGAGATAGGGAACAGGAACTACTAAAGGCAATCTAGAAGAGACTTCACCTACTCAGAAGAGGTGAGGTGAAATTAAAGGCCAGTGTAAATGTGAGGCAATAAGCATTCTGCATTCTTGCCCTTTTCTGAAGGCCTGGAATTATATTGCATCAGCAAAGATGAAGCTTCAATTTACTGTTTCACTGTTACCTCTCACTAATTCTTCTGGCCATCCATATTTTATTCATTCGAATGAATTTTCATCTTTTCAACATCATGCTCCTTTCTTTGTGTCAGCAACAGGAGGCTCAGGCCGGGTGCAGTGGCTCAAGCCTGTAATCCCAGCACTTTGGGAGGCCGAGGTGGGCGGATCACGAGGTCAGGAGATCGTAGACCACCCTGGCTAACACGGTGAAAGCCCGTCTCTACTAAAAAAATACAAAAAGCTAGCCGGGCGTGGTGGCAGGCGCCTGTAGTCCCAGCTACTTGGGAGGCTGAGGCAGGAGAATGGCGTAAATCCGGGAGCTGGAGCTTGCAGTGAGCTGAGATCCAGCCACTGCACTCCAGCCTGGGCCACAGAGCGAGACTCCGTCTCAAACAACAACAACAACAAAAAAACAGGAGGCTCTTTTTCAGACATTTTTTCAGTCACATTTAATTTCTGTAAGTCTGTTCATTTGTTTTAAAAGCATTTTATTTTTAAAGTATTTCAAACTAACAGAGAAGTTGCATACATAGCATAATTAATTTTTACTTGAACAATTTGAGAGTCAATTGCTGACATGATACCTGTGGTGGATGTTGAGATGTTTTGACCAGATCCCCCTTCAAGGAAGGTGCTGCCCTGCTGTGGGGACTGTGCTTAGCACACAGCTGTCAGCTACCATTTCCTTCTGGGCTTGCCTCATGTGCAGGGAGCTACCTTGCCCAAGAAGATGTGCCTTTTCTGGGTTGCCCAAATCTGATGAGTGATCAAGGCAGAAGTAGAAAGGTGATATGGTTTGGTTCTGTGACTCCACCCAAATCTCATCTCAAATTGTAATCCCCATAATCCCCATGTGTGGAGGGAGGGACCTGGTGGGAGGTGATTGGATGATGGAGGCGGGTTTCCCCCATGCTGTTCTCGTAATAGTGAATCAGTTCTCACGAGATCAGATGGTGTTTTTTTGTTTGTTTGTTTTTTGTTTGAGATGGAGTTTCACTCTTGTTGCCCAGGCTGGAGTGCAATAGTGCGATCTCGGCTCGCTGCAACCTCTGCCTCCCAGGTTCAAGCAATTCTCTTGCCTCAGCCTCCTGAGGAGCTGGGATTACAGGCATGCACCACCATGCCCGGCTAATTTTTGTATGTTTAGTAGAGACGGGGTTTCACCGTGTTAGTCAGGCTGGTCTCGAACTCCTGACCTTGTGATCTGCCCACCTCAGCCTCCCAAAGTGCTGGGATTACAGGCATGAACCACCGTGCTCAGCGATCTGATGGTTTTATAAGTGTTAGACAGTTCCTTTTTCACACACACTCTCTCTCTATCTCACCTGCTGCCATCTAAGATGTGCTTGCTACCTCTTCCGCCATGATTGTAAGTTTCCTGAGGCCTCCCTAGCCATGTGGAACTGTTGAGTCAGTTAAACCTCTTTTCTTTATAAATTACCCAGTCTCAGGTATTTCTTTATAGCAGTGTGAAAAAAGACTAATATAAAAGGCCTAGCTATTTTGTCCTGTCAGAAGAGCTCCGATGATCCATTTCCTCTGGAGAGATTCCTGTGTGGGGTTAACTGAGGCTATCAACCTACATCTCAGATCGACTTCACCCTCTGCGCAATCTTATTTCGTTTCCCTCCCATATCACAGATGTTGATCCCAAGGGCCCTCCCTAATAAATATCCTGTACGCTGAAGTCCGTCTCAGGATCTACTTCCTGGAAAACCCAAACTACCACAATCAGAGCCAGGAGAGGTCTGAGAAAGCACAGATAAGATGGAGTTTTAGAACTGGGTCACTCACCCACCTAGCTGGTAGGGAGGACCCTGTTACTGGTAACAGATGGAACCCAGATAACCCCTGGCACAAGGTGGCGGCCAGATATTAAAACTTTCACCAGTGGTGAACTGGGATGGTATACCAATGAAAGAGAATGTACTAGCTCAAGCAATATATGGCAGGAATAGTAATTCTAAGGACAATGGTATTGTATGGTTATTGCTTACCTCTGTGGAAGCTCTAGGAAAAGAAACCAAAAGGCTGAGAGAGTAACCACCAGGCAACTAAAAGCCAAATGAAAGCTTTCACCAGAGGGTCTCTGGTAGCATGTAAAGAGACTTTTGTGACCTAAGGTGGGAAGGCAGAGATGCTGAGGACAAGACCCAGACTAAATCATCAGTGTAGCCAAACTCCAAAGAAGATTAAACTACCAACCAAATTAGGTCAGGGCTCTGGTTGGGAAAGAGAGAGGCTCTGACACATGGGATAGGGACATCTTGGTTGATGCCCCCCAAAATCTTGAATTCCCAGATTCTTCTTGACCCTCTGAGTCTACAGAAGTGAGTCATTCTTCCCTATTAAGGGCTACATGTGGCCAGGAATGGTGGATAACACCTGTAATCCCACCACTTTGGGAGGATGAGGTGGGCAGATCATTTGAGGCCAGGAGTTCGAGACCAGCCTGGCCAACATGGTGAAACCTGTCTGTACTAAAAATACAAAAATTATCTAGGTGTGGTGGGTCATGCCTGTAATCTTAGCTACTCAGGAGGCTGAGGCAGGAAAATCGCTTGAACCCAGCAGGCGGAGGTTGCAGTGAGCTGAGGTTGCACCACTGCACCCCAGACTGGGGGACAGAGCGGGACTCTGTCTCAAAAAAAAAAAAAAAAAAAAAAAAAGAAAGGAAAAGGCCAAAGGTATACCACTCAATTCCCAATTTCAAAACTTACTACAAAACTATGGTAATAAAAACTGTGGCACTAGCAAAAGGATAGACATACAGACCAACAGAATAGAATTGAGAGTCTAGAAATAAACATGTTTATCTATGGCTGTCTTAATTTGCCTGTGTGCTATAACAAAATACTTGAGACTGGGTAATTTATAAAGAACAGAAACTTATTTTCTTGCAGTTCTGAGCTTGAGAAGTCCAAGATCAAGGTACTGGTAGGTTTGGCTGTTTGGTGAGGGCTGCATCCTCTGGAGAGGAGGAATGCTGTGTCTTCACGTGGCAGAAAGTGGAAGGCAAGAGACTGAACACTGCATGAAACATTTTTCATAAGAGCCCTAATTCCATTCACAAGAAAGGATCCCTCATAGCCTCAATCACCTCTTACAGTCCCCACCTCTTAATGCTATCACATTGGCAACACCTGAATTTTGGAGACGACACATTCAAGTCATAGCAATGGGCAATGATTTTCAACAAGAGTGCCAAAACAGGAAGGGTGGTAGCAGGGTAAGGGATAAAATATCACCCACTGGAGACAAAGGATGCTAGTAGTGTGATAGGTACACTAAAAGCCCAGACTTCATCACTATACAATTGATCCATATAACCAAAAAACAACTGTACCCCTAAAGCTATTTAATTTTTTTTTTTTTTTGAGATGGAGTCTCCCTCTGTCGCCCAAGCTGGAATGCAGTGGCGCAATCTCAGCTCACTGCAACCTCCACCTTCTGGGTTCAAGAGATTCTCCTTCCTCAGCCTTCCGAGTAGCTGGGACTACAGGCGCATACCACCATGCCCAGCTAATTTTTGTGTTTTTAGTAGAGACGGGATATCACCATATTGGCCAAGCTGGTCTCGAACTCCTGAACTTGTGATCTGCCTGCCTCAGCCTCCCAAAGTGCTGGGATTACAGGCGTGAACCACTGTGCCCGGCTATTGAAAAGTTTTTTTTAAATGCCAAAACATTATATGAGAAAAGAATAGCCACATGCAAAAAAATGAAATTGGACCTTATCTCATATAGTACACTAAAATTTAACACAAAACATGTCAATGCAAGAGCTAATACTACAAAACTCCTAGGAGAAAACTTAAATTAGGCAATGGGTTCTTAGATATGACACCAACAGCACAGGCAACCAAAGAAAAATAGGTAACTTGGACTTCATATAAATGAAAAACTTTTGTGCTTCAGAAGACCCCATCAAGAAAGTGAAAACGAGGCCAGGTACAGTGGCTCACGCCTGTAGTTTCAATATTTTGGGAGGCCCAGGCAGGAGCATAGCTTGAGCCCAAGAGCTTGAGACAACCCTGGGCAACACAGGGAGACACAATCTCTTAAAAAAAAAATACAAAAACAAACAAAACACCGTTGTGGCCCCAGCTACAGGGAAGGTGAAAGCAGGAGGATCACTTGAGCTGGGAAGTCTGGGCTGCAGTAAGCCATGATTGCAGCATTGCACTCCAGCCTGGCAACAGGGTGAGACCCTATATCAATAAATAAATATAGGTCAGGCATGGTGGCTCACGCCTGTAATCCCAGCACTTTGGGAGACCAAGACAGGCAGATTATCTGAGCTCAGGACTTCAAGACCAGCCTGGGCAACATGGTGAAACGCTGCCTCTATAGAAAATACAAAAATTAGCCAGGCATGGTGGCATGCACCTGTAGTCCCGTCTATTCACGCGGCTGAGAAGGGAGGTTGGCTTAAGCCCAGGAGGTGGAGGTTGAAGTGAGTGTGTTTGCACCGCTGCACTCCAGCCTGGACAACAGAACAAGACCCTGTCTCAAAAAAATAAAATAAATACATAAATAAATAAAAAGAGGGAAACTAAAATAAAAAGGAAACCTTAAAAAAGGAAAGTTAACAACCCAAAGTGTGGGAGAAAATATTTGTAAATAATATATCTGATAAGAGTCTACTAGCTAGAATATATTACAAAAACTCTTCACTCAATAAAATACATAACTCATTTTTACAATAGGCAAAAGATTTGACAGATATTTCTCCAAAGAAGATATATGAATGGAAAATAAGCACATGAAAAGATGATCACCGTAATTGGTTATTAAGGAAATGCAAATCAAACCTACAATGAGATACCACTTTATACCCATTTAAATGGTTATAATTTTAAAAATGGAGGCTGGGCGCAGTGGCTCACACGTATAATCCCAGCACTTTGGGAGGCTGAGGGCGGATGGATCACTTGAGGTCAGGTGTTCGAGACCAGCCTGGCCAACATGGTGAAACCCCGTCTCTACCAAAAACACAGAAAAAAATTAGCCAGATGTGGTGGGGCACACCTATAGTCTCAGCTGCTTTGGAGGCTGAGGCAGGAGAATTGCTTGAACCTGGGAGGTGGAGGCTGCAGTGAGTCGAGATGGTGCCACTGCACTCCAGGCTGGGCAACAGAGTAAGACTCCGTCTTAGGAAAAAAAAAAATTAACCAGGCATGGTGGCGTATGCCTGTAATCCCAGCTTCTTGGGAGGCTGAGGCAGGAGAATCTCTTGAACCTGGAGGCAGAGGTTGCAGTGAGATCACGCCACTACATTCTAGTCTGGGCAATAGAGTGAGACTCTGCCTCAAAAAAAAAAAAAAAAAAAAAAAAAGCCCAGTGCGGTGGCTCATGCCTGTAATCCTAGCACTTTAGGAGGCTGAGGCGGGTGGATCACCTGAGGTCAGGAGTTCAAGACCAACCTGGCCAACATAGTGAAACCCCATCTCTACTAAAAATACAAAAATTAGCTAGCTGTGATGGTGGGCACCTGTAATCCCAGCTACTTGGGAGGCTGAGGCAGGAGGATAATTTGAGTGCAGGAGTTGGAGCCTGCAGTGATCTATGTTCGTGCCTCTGCACTCCAGCCTGGGTGACAGAGCAAGACTCTGTCTCAAAAAAATAATAAAAAAATAAAAAATAAAAGGGGAATATTTCCACCAGGGGACGCAGCCAAAATCTGAATTACTAGCAAAAGCTGCCACCTGGGCATTGAGGACTCCTAGAATCCAGAGACAAGCAGGCTAGAAATAGACCAACAATCTTGGCAAGGGTATTGACCCTGGTCATCAGAAGGAGTTAGTTCTTCTGTTATACAATAAGGGGAAGGAAAAATATTTCAGTGCTCTGAGGATCTGCTTGAATGCCTCGTGTTATTCCCTTGCCTTGTTGTGAAGGTAAATGGATAATACAGCAACTCTGTGCTCAGAAAGAAAGGCCTGGTGACCAGGAACTCAAACCTTTCTGAGATGGGAATCTAAATCGCCTCTCAAGGTAAGTTACCAAGGCTGAAAGAGGTGGTAGCTGAGAATGAGAGGAATTTAGAAAGCCTGTAAGTTTTTTTGTTTTGTTTGTTTGTTTGTTTGTTTGTTTGTTTGTTTTTGAGACGGAATCTCGTTCTGTAGCCCAGGCTGGAGTGTAGTGATGTGATCTCAGCTCCCTGCCACCTCTGCCTCCTGGGTTTAAGCGATTCTCCTGCCTCAGCCTCCCGAGTAGCTGGGACTATAGGCGTGCACCACCATACCTGGCTAATTTTTGTATTTTTAGTAGAGACAGGGTTTCACTATGTTGACCAGGCTGGCTCGAATTCCTGACCCCAAGTGATCCGCTCGCCTCCGCCTCCCAGAGTGCTGGGATTACAGGCATGAGCCACCGCGCCTGGCCTAGAAAGCCTGTAAGTTTTGACTATGGCCCCAGGACCAGCTATAGCAGAGGCAGCTATAGTTTGTCCTACAAGTCTTCCTTTCCTAAGTTTCCCCAGGGAGAGAGGCCTATCAGAAATCTTGCAGGAGTTACTACTCAAACATATATGAAGAAGTGGATGTGGGGTGAAGCCACTGAGCTTCCCTTTATGGAAGGACTTCTTGTCCCCTCTACTTGGAGTGCTGTCAGCAGACAGCAATCAGTCATCAACTCCTACAGTTGCAGAAAGCAGCCTCACCCAAGCTCATGCCCTTTTGGGAACAGTCCTCATCCAGTGGCTGATCAAGGTATAATTTGAAAGTCTAGCCCTTTCAGGCTGGTTTGGGACAATGCCCAAGGGTCACTGTAGCTCCAGAGCTCCTCATGAGGTCAGCTGAGGCTGCTGGGCCTTCCTTACATACAGTTTATTTTTCCTTCTGTCTAAGCCTGCTTCCGCCTCTGCCCTGGCACAGGTGTCGATCCCAAAGACACTCCCTAACAAACATCCTGGACACTAAACTCTGACTCAGAGACTTCTTGCAAAGCTTCAGCGGTGAAAATGCCCCATCATGCCCAAATACTTTAGTATTTCTTACTAATAAGAATATTCCTCCAGCGCAATTATCAGAATCAGCAATGTTCAGAAATGATGGCTGTATTTAGTTATTACAGGTCTTCAGTCTTTTTCAATCTTGAATGGTTCCTTAGACTCTTTTACTTCTATGACTTTGATACTTTTCTAGATTACAGGCCATTTATTTTTATAGAATGTCTTTCCATGTAGGCTTGTCTGAGGTTTTATCATGATTAGATTCATGCCCCTTTGGCAGAACAATCAGAGAAGTGACGCTGTGTTCTTCCGATAGCATGATGTCAATTTGTCTCATCACTGATGTGGCTAATTTTGATCACTTGAATAAGATGGTGTCTTCCAGACTTTTCCATTGTAAAGTTACTCTTTTTCTCTTTGTAATTAAGTATTTTGTGAGGAATACCTTGAAGCTATGTAAATATTCCATTCCTCATCAAACTTCCAGTTTTAAAAAAAATCTTTTTTTTTTTTAGATACAGGGTCTCGCTCTGTTGCCCAGGCTGGAGTACATCACTCACTGCAGTGATAATCATGATGAAACCTCAGACAAACCTAAATTGAAAGACATTCTATAAAAATAAATGGCCTGTAATCTAGTCTTAAATTCCTGGGTTCAAGCAATCCTCTGTCTCAGCCTCTGGTACGAGCCACCATGTCCAGCATCTGCCTCAGCCCTGGAATCAGCCGTTCTGCAAGGGGTCCCTGGTTCCTTTCGGTGGAGAATGGTATTTGGAAACCAAGAGCTGGCCAGGCATGATGGCTCACACCTGTAATCCCAGCACTTTAGGAGGCTGACGCAGGCAGATCACCTGAGGTTGGGAGTTCGAGACCAGCCTGACCAACATAGAGAAACCCCATCTCTACTAAAAATACAAAATTAGCCAGGCATGTTGGTGAATGCCTGTAATCCCAGCTACTTGGGAGGCTGAGGCAGGAGAATCGCTTGAACCCAGGAGGTGGAGGTTGCGATGAGCCAAGATCACACCATTGCACTCCAGCCTGGGCGACAAGAGCGAAACTCTGTCTCAAAAAAGTATAAATAAATGAATAAAAAGAAACCAAGAGCTAAGCTGGGCATGGTGGTGTGTTCCGGTAATCCCAGCTACTTGGGAAACAGAGGCAGAGGATTCCTCAGTCCAGGAGTTTGAGACTAGCCTGGGCAACATAGTGAGACCTCATCTCAAAAAAAGGAAAGAAAGAAAAGAAAAACCAAGATCTGGGCATTATGTGTATGCGTTGCTGTTAGGTGTCACTGTTCTCAGGCCCTTTTTGTCAACAGAGCTAGAGAATATATGAAATATGTGTATGTGTGTACATATATGTGAGCATTTATATATATAAACTTTTACATATACACACATTTACATCTATATTTCTATATCCATGTATATTTAAAATTATGAATTTGCATTAATACCTTTCTAATCCAACACCAAATAGTTCTTCTACTTTTTTCACTTTCCATATGTATAACTCCATTTCTGCCAGTGAGAAACTTGATTCCTGTTATCCTCAATATGATTATTTATTTAATCAATCCATCCATATGCAAACAATCTCCGGTGTCTGTCTGTGACATTGTAAGGTACATATTTTGATCTTCATTTGCAGTTCCTGATGTGGCGCTCCTAAAACCCTTCTAATTTCCTGAGCAATAGTGGTGCTAGGAGGATCTTTTGTTCTAATATTTGGTCTTTGACCTTGGTTCCTGACTCAGAGCTCTGAACACTTGTGTAATTTCCTGAGTGATAGGTGCATATGATACAGAGCTCCTAAAATTCCCTGGAAATTCCTGTAATCGGGGCATCTTTTTCTAATGAGGTAACTTTTGGTATGCTCCTGAATAGCCTCAGAATGGGGGCTGGTTGCCAGGGGAACCAACCATGTGATTGGAGGGTTAGAAATTTTACCCCCCCACCAACCACAGACCTCCAGGGAGGGGAGAGAGGCTGAAGGTTGAGCTGACCAGCAAAGACCGATGATCTAATCAGTCATGAGTACATAATGAAGCCCCCACAAAAACCCAAAGGGACAGGGTTTAGAGAGCTTCCAGATAACTGAACACATGGAGTTTCCTGGAGGGAGGCGCTCCCAGAGGTGGCATGGAAGTCCTACACCCCTTCTTCCATACCTCGCCCTATGCATCTCCTCCATCTGACTGTTCATCCATATCCTTTGTAATATTCTTTTAGATAAATGGGTAAACATAATTTAAAAGCATTTCCCTGAGTCTTTGAGCCACTTTAGCAAACTAATTGAACCTAATGGGGGAGTCATGGGAACCCCACTTTATAGCTGGTGGGTCAGAAGTACAGGTCAGAACCTGGGACTTGTGATTGGCATCTAAAATGCCACACACAATTTACAGGCTCACACCTGTAATCCCACCACTTTGGGAGGCTGAGGTAGGCAGATCACTTGAGCTAGGAGTTCAAGATCAGCCTAGGCAACATGGCAAAACCCTGTCTCTACAAGAAATACAAAACAAGGGGCAAGCATGGTGGTGTGCGCCTATAGCCCCAACTACTCAGGAGTCTGAGAAGGGAGGATCACTGGAGCCCGGGATGTCAAGGCTGCAGTGAACTGTGATCAAGCCACTGCACTCCAGCCTGGGTGACAGAGCGAGACCCTGTCTCCAAAAAATAATAAATAAATTAATAAATACATACATACATGCATACTTAGTTGCCTCTAATTTTCTCCTAGACTTTTTCCTATACAAAGATACTTCAAATGCCCTAAAGCTGTATAAACCCAGATCTCAGTAAGAATGGATTATTCACTTTTTCTCAAATGTGCTCCAAGCTGTTCTCCAAGCTCTGTGCCAGATTCTTCTACCTGGCCCATCCTCCCATTGCATCTCCAAAGGTCCTTTGACCTACATATCGTTCAAGTCACATTTCAGACGCTGTGTCCTCCCTAAAGCCTTTGCCGATGTCAGCAACCCCGGACCCTCAGAGAACTGTGTCTGTATCTATGACATGGCCTTTTCTGATTTATATTCTAATGACCATTCCTAGGAAACTAGAAACTAGTTCCCTGGAGACCAGTACTGTTTCTGTTTCATCTCTTCACTCCCTGGAGGCCTTGCACATTGTAGAGGCTCTGAATACATTTGTCGAGTTATATAATAAAGGTTTACACGGTTTGTATTAATTTCTCTTTATGTGATACACTTTCCAGAACAATTCAACTTCCTAGTAGTCCTTTCTGGCATAAGACCTAAATTTTCTGTCTCATAAAAGAGAAAGGTGTTTACTTTTCTCATCTAAAGGACAGCAAAGTGAAGATGTTTGTCTTTTTTCCAACGTGATGCCGTGGGTTATGTTAGTACCAAGAGATAAAATCTAGTCTCAACATAATTTCATATTTGCCTATGTAAGCCTATATATATGTATTTTTTTTAGACAGAGTTTCTCTCTTGCTGCCCGGGCTGGAGTGCAGTAGTGCAATGTCAGGTCACTGCAACCTCCTCTTCCCAGGTTCAAGTGATTTTCCTACCTCAACCTCCTGAGTAGCTGGGATTACAGGCGTGTACCCTCACGCCTGGCTAATTTTGTTTGTTTGTGTATTTGTTTTGAGAGGGAGTCTCGCTCTATTGCTGGCTGGAGTAGAGTGGCGTGATCTCGGCTCACTGCAAGCTCCACCTCCCAAATCATGCCATTCTCCCGCCTCAGCCTTCTGAGTAGCTGGGACTACAGGCTCCCACCACAATGACAGGCTAATTTTGTTTTTGTATTTTAGTAGAGACGAAATTTCACCATGTTAGCCAGGATGGTCTCGATCTCCTGACCTCGTGATCCGCCTGCCTCGGCCTCCCAAAGTGCTGGGATTACAGGCATGAGCCACCCTGCCAGGCCTAATTTTGTATTTTTAATAGAGACAGGGTTTCTCCATGTTGGTCGGGCTGGTCTCAAACTCCCAACCTCAGGTGATCTGCCTGCCTTGGCCTCTGAAACTGCTGGGATTACAGGCTTGAGCCACCGCGCCCGGCCGCAAGCCGATATTTTTATCCTACCCGAATCATATGCCATTCTAACTTTTAAAGTTATGAAATATTGACATTTTCTCATTTTTGCTACAATATGTGCATTACTTTGCATATTGAATGCAATCATATTTTTATCTGCAGAGAGATGGCCCCAATTTCTCACTGCCCATAGCAATTATGTAACTACAGCAGGAGATCAACCTGCTTCTTTTGTGTTAGTCTTAGCATGGATTTGCATAATCTGTTCCAAAGTTGGGCATTATCGAAAATCTAGGCTACTTTGTATTTTTTTCACTATTAACTCTTTAGTGCAAAAGGAATCATTAGACAGTAAACACTTTGACTCAGAGGTGTCTTCTAACTTCTTTGTGTCCTCACAAGTCTTAGGATAGCAGCACACCATAGATGTGCAATCAATGATTTCACCAAATTAGTTTTAGAGTGCTTCCCTTGTTTAGGCTGTTCCTATTAATCTTGCTCTGTTTAGTAGCCAAAACAATGGACTTCTGGTGTTTTTTTCCTCATGCTTGATTCTACTGCTTTTAGACTTGTATTAGTCTCTAGTAGCCTGCTAGACATTGCTAGACAAATTATTTTAGTTGGCAGTTTAAAGAATTTTAAACTGGGTGTGATGGCTCATGCCTGTAATCCCAGCAATTCAGGAAGCTGAGGTAGGAGGATCCTTTGAGACGAAGTGTTTGAGACCAGCCTGGGCAACATAGAGAGACCCTTTCTCTACAAAAATAAAAAATAAAAATGAGCCAAGTACGGTGGCACATGCCTGTAGTCCTAGCTAGTTGGGAGGCTGAGGCAGGAGGATTGCTTGAGACCAGGGGGGTTGAGGTTACAGTCAGTAGTGATTGTCCCATTGCACTCCAGCCTGGGCAACAGAGTGAGATTCGGTCTCTAAAAATATAAAAAATAATAAAAAATTTAAGCTCCTGTTCATATAAGGTGCCTTGAAATAGAAAGAATTGAGTGAAGAAAGAAGGGTTAGGGACCATCAAGAAGCTCTCCTGTGTATTAACAGACACTTTTACTGGCAGTTATCTGTGGTAGGCTATGTATATCTCCCCAAAAGCTATCCATGTCTTAATCCCTGGAATCTGTGACTGTTACCATATACGGCAAAAATGGATGTTACATTATGGATTTTGAGGCTGGATGCTGTGGCTCATGCCTGTAATCTCAGCACTTTGGGAGGCTGAAGCAGGCAGATCACCTGATGTCAGGAGTTCAAGACCAGCCTGGCCAACATGTTGAAACTCAGTCTCTACAAAAATACAAAAATTAGCCGGGCATGATGGCGGGTGCCTATAATCCCAGCTACTTGGGAGGCTGAGGTGGGAGAATTGGTAGAACCCAGAAAGCAGAGGTTACAGTGAGCAGAGACCGTGCCATTGCACTCCAGTCTAGGCAACGAAGTGAGATTCCATCTCAAAAAATAATAATAATATGGGATTTGAGATGGAATGATTATCCTGTATTATTTGGTGGGCCCTAACTGGAATTACATATGTCCTTAGAAGAGGGAGGCAAAGGGAAATTTGATAGATGAGGAGAAGGCTATGTGACCACAGATGCAGGGATTCGAGTGATGTGGCCACAAGCCAAGGAGTGCCCAGGAGCCACCAGAAGTTGAAGGAGGCAATTAACTTATGCTAGAGTCTCTGGAGGGATCACAGCCCTGCTGATACCTTTATTTGACCCAGTGATATTGATGAACTAACTTCTGGCCTCTAGAACTGCAAAGGAATACATTTCTGGGTTTTTTTTTGTTTGTTTTTTTTTTTTTTGGACAGAGTCTCACTCTGTCACCCAGGCTGGAGTGCAGTGGCAGGATTTCGGCTCACTGCAAGCTCCGCCTCCCGGGTTCATGCCATTCTCCTGCTTCGGCCTCCTGAGTAGCTGAGACTACAGGCACCCGTCACCACGCCCAGCTAATTTTTTGTATTTTTAGTAGAGATGGGGTTTCACCGTGTTCGCCAGGATGGTCTCGATCTCCTGACCTCGTGATCCGCCCGCCTCAGCCTCCCAAAGTGTTGGGATTACAGGCGTGAGCCACTGCACCCAGCCAGTTTTTTTTTTTTTTTTTTTTTTTTTGAGACAGAGTCTCGCTCTGTCACCCAGGCTGGAGTGCAGTGGTGGGATCTCAGCTCATTGCAATCTCCACCTCCCAGGTTCAAGCAATTCTCCTGCCTCAGCCTCCTGAGTAGCTGGGATTACAGGCATGGGCCACCACACCCAGCTAATTTTTGCATTTTTAGTAGAGATGAGGTTTCGCCATGTTGGCCAGGCTGGTCTCAAACTTCTGATCTCAAGCGATCTGCCCACCTTGGCCTCCCAAAGTGTTGGGATTGTAAGTGTGAACCACTGTGCCTGGCCATGATATACAGTATTTTATTTTATTTATTAAAGATGGAGTCTCGCTCTGTCACCCAGGCTGGAGTGGAGTTGTGTGATTGTGGCTCATGGTAGCCTGGAACTCCTGGGCTAAAGCATTCCTCCTGCCTCAGCCTCCTGAGTAGTTGGGACTACAGGTGCATGCCACCACACCCAGCTAATTAAAAATTTTTTTGTAGAAATGGGGTCTCACTATGTTCCCCAGTGTGGTCTAGAACTCCTGGGCTCAAGGGATCCTTCCACCTCATCCTTCCAACGTTGTGAGCCACCACACCCAGCCAACGATTTTTGCCTGGCAATATGTTTTTTTTTTTTTTTTTGAGACGGAGTCTTGCTCTGTTGCCCAGGCTGGAGTGCAGTGGCCGGATCTCAGCTCACTGCAAGCTCCGCCTCCCGGGTTTATGCCATTCTCCTGCCTCAGCCTCCTGAGTAGCTGGGACTACAGGCGCCCACCACCTCGCCCGGCTAGTTTTTTGTTTTTTAGTAGAAATGGGGTTTCACCGTGTTAGCCAGGATGGTCTCGATCGCCTGACCTCGTGATCCGCCCGTCTCGGCCTCCCAAAGTGCTGGGATTCCAAGCAAGAGCCCTGTTGTCCTGTGTGTGTGTGTGGTTTTTTTTTTTTTTTTTTTTTTAGGAGTTTCGCTCTTGTTGCCCAGGCTGGAGTGCAATGGCGTGATCTCCGCTCACAGCAACCTCCACCTCCCGGGTCCAAGTGATTCTCCTGCCTCAGCCTCTGAGTAATTCCTCAGCTGGAATTAGAGGCATGTGCCACCACACCAGGCTAATTTTGTATTTTTAGTAGAGACGGAGTTTCTCTATGTTGGTCAGGCTGGTCTCGAACTCATGACCTCAGGTGATCTGCCAGCCTCAGCCTCCCAAAGTGCTGGGATTACAGGCATGAGCCACTGTGCCCGGCCTAAAAAAAAAATTTCTAAAGGTTAATTTTTTTTTTACAAATAGAAATTTATGACCCTGGGATATTTTTTGGCTGTTTTCCTATTAGTTACTTCTTTTTGACATTTTAGGCCCAGGATTCTACCCTATTTCCCTACCCAAATTTTGATTCTGTGTTAAGTAGCAGATAAAAAGTAGGTATGTGTGTGTTTGCACATCTGAAAGTTAAACTTATCCATATATCACTATGATTCATTATTAACCTAAAATGTCACACCTATTTAAAGAAAGGAATTAATCCTGCCTGTCATTTCCTCAGTGAGTAAGGAAATAAATTGCAGTGAAGGAAATAAAATCTTCACTGGACTCTTTAGGGAAATTTCATCTTATGGAGCCCAAGAAAAAAATTAAAAATTTCCTTAAAAGGTGAACGTTACTTTATATAAATGAGTTACTTTATCAGCAGATGCATACAAATCAGAGTGCCTATAGTTGAAAAATAGTTCCTTAGTGTTTTCTAGTCTGAAAAATACTGCTTTTTTTTTCACTTGGGAAAAACACAAAAACAAATGAATAAACACTGCCTGATTTTATCATAAGAAGTGTTTTGATTACTATCTAACTGCAGTATTCTTCAAATCTCCTCTTCTCTCCTTAAGACCTCCTTCACCACCACCACACACATGACAATTTCTTGCTAAAGAAAAATTAGTAAGTGTATGGTGTATGTGTGAATGTGTGTGTGTGTACCTCATTTTACATATGATTGAGATCTCTTTAGGGTATACCATCACCATCTTGTGGCCTTTTGCCATATTACTGTTAAGGATTTTAATACTGCAATGTTTTTTTTTTGCCATTGCAAGCATGAAATTCAGCATTATCTCCTCTTAGTAGTCCTCTGTGGGTGAGATGAAATATACTGAGGGCCAGATGCAGCCTGCATGCCAGCGGTCCCCACCCGCTGATGAGATAGTATCTCTGCACTTATGCTGTGTTCTCACATGATTCTAAAACAGCCAGTTGAATAAGGAAATCCAGTGAAAGATCTAATCAGAGCTGTTTTGCTGTAACGTGAAAATTTTCAGTTTTGCTTTGTGTTTGAGCCGGATCTGCTTTAGTGGTTCCTTTCTATTTGTAAAATTTTGGTTGGCAGGGAAGTCTACATTTCCTGATGTTTCTCTCTGTCTCTATGTTTGTGTTGTTGGGAAGTTTTCATATTTTTCTTTCAATATTTCCCCACCTCGGTACTATTTTATTATGTGCCTTAAACAACTATTTTTCCATCCTTTTCTCTCACTCCTTTCCCTTTGTCTTCTTAATCTATTTTTTCTGTCTTTGCTTTCCTTCCTTATACTTCTCATTTTCAGTTTCTTTGATATCTTTTCTGCATATCATTTTTCTTATTCAGCTTCCTCCCCTAACACCCACAGCACCCTCCGTACCCCATCCTCCTTTCTTTGTTCCTTCTGATTCTTTCCTCCAGTAGTTGTTCCTGCTCTGGTGTTAAGTACGCTGACCTCATCCTGCCTGCTGCAAAGGTCTTTTCAGGACATAGCTCTCTGGTAACCCTCAAGCTTCAGGAAGGAGCCTAAAGTCTACCTATTCCAGGAAGCGGGTTCCTAAAACCAACCCTATATTTAAAAGGTTCCAAAAGGACAAACTTTGCTTCTGTCCTAAGAAACAATTTCTGACTCATTACCTTTATTCTGTTCTTTCTTTCTTCACATAAGTCTGACTTTTCATAGGAAGCATACTGGAACCTTTTCCAAGCTTATATTTGCATGTCCAAACTCTCATTTCCATAGGGAGTAATTTACATACTAGTGCTTTGGAGATGACACTTGAATCTTAGAAACGCAAGTTGGATTAATGGTAGTGGAGGAAAGAGGTTCGGGAAAGGGGTTTGCTGTCGTTTTAGAAAACAGCTTACATTGAATAATGGGAAGTATGTTTTCGGACTTTTTCTGGATACCCTGCAAATGCTTCCATGAGGTAATCAGCTCTACATTCAAATAGCTTTTGTGGCTGGGTGCGGTGGTTCATGCCTATAATCCCAACACTCTGGGAGGCTGAGGCGGGAGGATCACCTGAGGTCAGGAGTTCAAGGCTAACCTGGCCAACATGGTGAAACCCCATCTCTACTAAAAAATATAAAAATTACTTGGACATGGTGGTGTGTGCCTGTAGTCCCAGCTACTTGGGAGGCTGAGGCAGGAGAGTCGCTTGAACCCAGGAGGTAGAGGTTGCAGTGAGCCAAGATCATGCCACTGCACTCCAGCCTGGGCAACAGAGAGAGACTCTGTCTAAAAAAAATACCTTTTGTAATTCCAACTGGGTAAATAGCTCCAAACACACAAAAAATACTTGAGGCAACTAATGTGATTCCCAGTTTATGATGTATTATGCATCCTAGATACCAAACTAGTAGGAAAATTGTAGTTGAAGAAAGGATATGCTACCTAAACAAAGGTTTTTTTCCTGCTTATTCTAAAACAAATATATGTTCATTGTGGAAACGCTAGAAAATATTAAAATGAGTAAAAAAATAAAATCTCGGCATCCAGAGTTAACTAAACACTACTGACATTTTGGTATTCACATTTTCTTTCTTTCTTTTTTTTTTAAGACGGAGTTTCATTCTTGTTGCCCAGGCTGGAGCGCAATGGAGAGGCCTTGGCTCACCGCAACATCTGCCTCCCAGGTTCAAGCGATTCTCCTGACTCAGCCTCCCAAGTAGCTGGGATTACAGGTGCCTGCCACCACACCCGGCTAATTTTTGTATTTTTAGTAGAGATAGGGCTTCACCATGTTGGCCAGGTTAGCCTTGAACTCCTGACCTCAGGTGATCCACCCACCTCAGCCTCCCAAAGTGCTGGGATTAGAGGTGTGAGCCACTGTGCCCGGCCCTTCTACTTCTAATTTTAATTTTGAATATGCTCGTTTAGTACAAAATTCAAAAGGTAGAGTGAAAAGTGATGTTTCTCTCCTCCCTCTCTCCTCCAGTTCCCTAGCTCCTTCTCTTGGAGGCTAGCGCTGGGTCTAGCTTCTGATGCAGTCTTCCAGAGATAGTCTCTCTGTTTACATGCTAGACACACACACATATTCACCTTGTTTTACTTTTTATTTTTTTGGAGACAGGGTCTCACTTTGTCACCCAGGCTGGAGTGCAGTGGCGCAATCTCTGCCTCACTACATTCTTGACCTCCCGGGCTCAAGTGATTCTCCCATCTCAGTCTCCCAAGTAGCTGGGACTACAAGCACACGTCACCACACCCAGTTAATTTTAGTATTTTTTGTAGTGATGGGGTTTCGCCCTGTTTCCCAAGTCGGTCTCAAACTCCTAAGCTCAAGTAATCCGCCCACCTTGGCCTCCCAAAGTGCTAGAATTACAGGCATGAGCCATCATGCCCAGCCTCTATTTAAATTTTAATGGTAACTTTATATAAATATTATTCAGATTTTTTTTCTCCACCTTACCATGTGTCTTGGAAATAAAATATTCTTTACTAAAATTATTAGTGTGTGGTGTTATGTTTTAAAAGTCAAATAATCCTACTAAACAGAAAATATGTTTATGTTATTATGTCTGAGCAAGTCTTCTTAGCTGTGTAGCTTAGGGCAAAGTCTCTTAGCTTCTCTGTTTTTCCTTCTCTCCTCTTTTCTTTTCTTTCTTTCTTTTCTTTCTTTCTTCTTTTCTTCTCCTTCCTTCCTTTCTTCCTTCCTTCCTCTTCCTCCCTCCCTCCCTCCCTCTCTTTTTCTTTCTTTCTTTTCCCTCCCTCCCTCCCTCCCTCCCTCCCTCCCTCCCTCCTTCCTTCCTTCCTTCCTTCCTTCCTTCCTTCCTTCCTTCTCTCCCTCCCTCCCTTTCTTTCTCTCTCTCTCTCTCCCTTTTTTTTTTTTTCCCCCAAGGTCTCACTCTTGTCACCCAGGCTGGGGTGCAGTGGCATGATCATGGCTCACTGCAGCCTTGACTTCCCTCATGCCTCAGCCTCCCAAGTAGCTGGGACTACAGGGGTAAGCCACTATGCCTGGCTAATTTTTTTGTTTTTTTAGAGACCAGGTCTCACTATGTTGCCCAGGCTGGTCTCAAACTCCTGGACTCAAATGATCTGCCCACCTTGGCCTCCCAAAGTGTTGGGATTATGGGTGTGAGCCACCGTGGCTGACCCTTCAAATTCTTGACATGTAAAATGGGAGGAATGTAATATAATCTATGTTATAGGGTTGTTGTGAAAATGGAATAAGTTAGTTCTAGTCCACAATCCCTTTTTCAAAATTCTGAAATCCAAAAATCTCTGAAATTGTTTTCTTTAAAAAGTTTTTTTCTTGTTTTCTTTTAATGGTGTTTTAAGGTACCCCCCCCCCCAAATCTCTGAAATTGAGCGTTCTTTCATAACTCATTTTGGTGGCAAATGCTGACCCAAACTGATCTAAACCTATTTAAAGTTTGTTTATCACTCTTAGTTTGAAATGGCGTACATTTTACTACAGAAATCTCATTTTGATTATAGGATGCTGGTCACCCCCTGCTGGGTGTGGTAATAGAGTTTAGATACTGTATTACTTTTTGAAATCTGAAAAAAAATCTGAATTTTAAAATGCGTATTGCTCCAGGGGTTTTGGGTAAAGGGCTATGGACGTGTACATAAAAAACCTCCTGGGTTCAAGCCATTCTCCTGCCTTAGCCTCCCAAGTAGCTGGGACTACAGGCAAGTGCCACCATGCCTGGCTAATTTTTTTTGTTTGTTTAGTAAAGACGGGGTTTCGCCATGTTGGCCAGGCTGGTCTTGAAATCCTAACCTCCAGTGGTCTGCTTGCCTCGGCCTCTCAAAGATGGGAGACCCCGTCTCTACAAAAAATTAAAAAGTAAATTTGCCAGGAGTGATGGTGCACGCCTATAGTTCCAGCTACTCGGGAAAGAAACCTTTGCTGACTAACCTCCATCTACGTTGATCATTTTCTGGCTTTCAATTTTTAGCACCTCTTCATAGTTTATAATTAACTTCTAAAACTGAAATTGTTTAGATGTTTTAGAATATTTGTTTCATTTCCCCCAAACTCTTTTTTTATTATTATTATACTTTAAGTTCTAGGGTACATGTACACAATGTGCCGGTTTGTTACCTATGTATACATGTGCCATATTGGTGTGCTGCACCCGTTAACTCGTCATTTACATTAGGTATATCTCCTAATGCTATCCCTCCCCCCGCCACCCCACGACAGGCCACAATGTGTGATGTTCCCCACCCTGTGTCCAAGTGTTCTCATTGTTCAATTCCCACCTATGAGTGAGAACATACAGTGTTTGGTTTTCTGTCCTTGCAATAGTTTGCTCTGAATGATGGTTTCAGCATCATTCATGTCCCTACAAAGGACATGAACTCATCCTTTTTTGTGGCTGCATAGTATTCCATGGTGTATACGTGCCACATTTTCTTAATCCAGTCTATTATTGATGGACATTTGGGTTGGTTCCAAGTCTTTGCTATTGTGAACAGTGCCACAATAAACATAACGTGTGCATGTGTCTTTATAGCAGCATGATTTATAATCCTTTGGGTATATACCCAATAAAGGGATGGCTGGGTCAAATGGTATTTCTAGTTTTAGATCCTTGAGGAATCGCCACACTGTCTTCCACAATGGTTGAACTAGTTTACAGTCCCACCAACAGTGTAAAAGTGTTCCTATTTCTCCACATCCTCTCCAGCATCTGTTGTTTCCTGACTTTTTAATGATCACCATTCTAACTGGTGTAAGATGATATCTCATTGTGGTTTTGATTTGCATTTCTCTGATGGCCAGTGATGATGAGCATTTTTTCATGTATCTTTTGGCTGCATCAATGTCTTCTTCTGAGAAGTGTCTGTTCATATCCTTCGCCCACTTTTTGATGCAGTTGTTTGATTTTTTTCTTGTAAATTTGTTTAAGTTCTTTGGAGATTCTGGATATTAGCCCTTTGTCAGATGGGTAGATTGTACAAATTTTCTCCCATTCTGTAGGTTGCCTGTTCACTCTGCTGATAGTTTTGCTGGGCAGAAGCTCTTTAGTTTAATTAGATCCCATTTGTCTATTTTGGCATTTGTTGCCATTGCTTTTGGTGTTCTAGTCATGAAGTCCTTGCCCATGCCTATGTCCTGAACAGTATTGCCTAGGTTTTCTTCTAGAGTTTTTATGGTTTTAGGTCTAACATTTAAGTCTTTAATCCATCTTGAATTAATTTTTGTATAAGGTATAAGAAAGGGATCCAGTTTCAGCTTTCTACACATGGTAGCCAGTTTTCCCAGAACCATTTATTAAATAGGGAATCCTTTCCCCATTTCTTGTTTTTGTCAGGTTTGTCAAAGATCAGATGGTTTTAGATGTGTGGAATTATTTCTGAGGGCTCTATTCTGTTCCATTGGTCTATATCTCTGTTTTGGTACCAGTACCATGCTGTTTTGGTTACTGTAGCCTTGTAGTATAGTTTGAAGTCAGGTAGCGTGATGCCTCCAGCTTTGTTCTTTTGGTTTAGGATTGTCTTAGTGATGCAGGCTCTTTTTTCGTTCCATATGAACTTTAAAGTTGTTTTTTCCAATTCTGTGAAGAAAGTCATTGGTAGCTTGATGGGGATGGCATTGAATCTATAAATTACCTTGTCCCCCAAACTCTTTTATATGAAAATAGTGTCTGGGCCAGGTGCAGTGGCTCATGCCTATGATCCAGGCACCCTGGAAGGCCAAGGTGGGAGGATAACTTGAGCCCAGGAGTTTGAGACCAGCCTGGGCAACATAGAGAAATCTCATCTCTACAAATAATTTAAAAAGATGTGCCGGGCATGGTGACTCACGCCTGTAATCCCAGCACTTTGGGAGGCTGAGGTGGGCAGATCACCTGAGGTCAGGAGTTCGAGACCAGACTGACCAACATGGAGAAACCCATTCTCTACTAAAAAAAAAAAACAAAATTAGCTGGGCGTGGTGGAACATGCCTGTAATCCCAGCTACTTGGGAGGCTGAAGCAGGAGAATTGCTTGAATCCGGGAGGCAGAGGTTGTAGTGAGCCAAGATCATGCCACTGCACTCCAGCCTGGACAATAAGAGTGAAACTCTGGGGGGAAAAAAAAAAAAAAATGGCCACGCGTGGTGGCATGCATCTGTGGTCCCAGCTACGTGGGTGGCTGAGGCAGGAGGGTTGCCTGAGCCCAAGATGTCGAGACTTCAGTAAGCTGTGATTGTGCACTCCAGCCTGGACAACAAAGTGAGACCCTGACTCAAAAAACAGCAGCAACAACAACAACAACAACAGTCTCACTGTGTCACCCAGGCTGGAGTGCAGTGGCATGATCTTGGCTCACTGCCACCACGCCCGGCTAATTTTTTGTATTTTTAGTAGAGACGTGGTTTCACCATGTTAGCCAGGATGGTCTCGATCTCCTGACCTCGTGATCTGCCTGCCTCAGCCTCCCAAAGTGCTGGGATTACAGGCATGAGCCACCACGCTCGGCCTATAATTAACTTCTAAAACTGAAATTCTTCAGATGTTTTAGAATATTTGTTTCATTTCCCCCAAACTCTTTTTTTTTTTTTTTTTTTTTTTTTGAGACAGAGTTTTCCTCTTGTTGCCCGGGCTGGAATGCAATGGCGTGATCTCAGCTCACTCCAAAATCCGCCTCCCAGGTTCAAGCAATTCTCCTGCCTCAGTCTCCTGAGTAGCGGGGATTACAGGCATGCGCCACCACGCCCAGCTAATTTTGTATTTCTAGTAGAGACGAGGTTTCTCCATGTTGGTCAGGTTAGTCTCAAACTCCCGACCTCAGGTGATCCGCCCTCCTCAGCCTTCCAAAGTGCTGCGATTACAGGCGTTAACCACTGCGCCCAGCCCCACAAACTCTTTTATATGAAGAAATATGTTTGTTATTATTTTTATATCCGTATAGCACCCATTGTGGGAACCTAATTCAGTAATTCAGTAAGGAATCCAGTAAAGGCAGCCTGTTAGTGAATATCCTGTGTCTTCCAAGAAATGAGCTGAGTATTCACTTACTGCTATAGAGAGAAACTACAAGGTTCCTCTCTTGCTCTCTTTAATTCAGATCAGCCTGTTCCCTTCTAAAGGCCAACTCCTTCCACAAAGTACTCAGAAAAGCCACATGATCCTCCTGTGGAGTGGCAGTTTACCATAAATGGAGTGAATTTTCAGTGAATATATTCTGTTTAATCAATCTGTTGTTTTTCCTCTAAGTCTTTAAGGTGTTACACAAATTTAAAAAGACATATTCCTTTTTGTGTGATTTGGTGTAAGTATATATTTTATACATCTTTTTTTTTTTTTTTTTTTTTTTTTTTTTGACGGAGTCTTGCTCTGTCTCCAGGCTGGAGTGCAATGACGTGATCTTGGGTCATTGCAACCTCCGCCTTCCGGGTTCAAGTGAGTCTCCTGCCTCAGCCTCCTGAGTAGCTGGGATTACAGGCGCGTGCCACCACCCCCAGTCAATTTTTTCATTTTTACTAGAAACAGGGTTTCTCCATGTTGGTCAAGGTGGTCTCGAACTCCCAACTTTAGGTGATCTGCCCGCCTCGACCTCCCAAAGTGCTGGGATTATAGGCGTGAGCCACCGCGCCTGGCCTCACCCAGACCTCTTTTAAAAATTAAAATATAATTGTGTTTTCCTTAAGACACCTTCTTCTTTAACCTGTGCAAATCATTTCATTTTTTTGAGCCCCTTTAAAGTGAGGGGCTTACCTAGCATTGACCATTTATGAAAACTCGATTACCGTCTGACTTTATAATGTACAACTAACTGTAGCAACATTTCCTAGCAAAATCAAGTTTTTCCTTGCAAAACAAAAAAGCCGATGGAACCCTCTGAATAATGTTTTTCTAGCTGCAGGTTGCAATCCATTTGTAAGTAATGAAATCAAATTTAGTGAGTTGCACTGCCTGACAGCACTACAAAAAACTGAAATAGAATTAAATCGAATAGAAAATCTCAGAATGCATATTAGTAGAAAGGGAAATGATGCTTTGTGGAATACTTGCTTCAATTTTATACGTAACGTATGTAAACATAAAGTGTTCACAAAGTGTGTTAGAATGTGCCTTTTCTGCTGCTGTAACAGAATACCACAAACTGGGCAATTTATAAACAGTATGTTTACTTGGTTCGTGGTTTTGGATACTGCAAAGTCCAAGAGCATGGCACTGGCATTTGGCAAGGGTCAGTCACTCCATGGCAGGACACAGAAGTGAGATGAGAAAATGGGGACCAAACGTATTCTTTTATTAGGAGACCACTCCTGCAATAACTAACCCACTCCCATGATAATGGCATTAATCCACACGGGAGGGCAGACCACTCACGACCTAATCGCCTCTTAAAAGTCCCACCTCTTAACACCTTCACAATGGCAATTAAATTTCAACATGAGTTTTGGAGAGGACATTCAAACCAAAGTAGGAAGGAAAATCTATGATGTTTGAGAATCACTGCTCCAAAGCTGTGGTTGGATGGAGACTCTTTCAGGGGATCTCAGACAGCCCTGAGAGAGCCTCCCTTTTCCAATTACAAATGTATGTATGCAAGACCAGATTTTCGTGTGCTTCAACTACATGTCTCAACAGATTGTAGAAACAGGTATGACAAATAAGACGTCTTCTTTTAACCTAGGCATTAAAGATATTTTCAAAACTAAAACAATTCCACTCTTCTAAATTTTTTTTTTTTTTTTTTTTTTTTAGATGGAGTTTCACTCTGTCTCCAGGCTGGAGTGCAATGGCATGATCTCGGCTCACTGCAACCTCCACCTCCCAGGTTTCAAGTGATTCTCTTGCCTCAGCCTCTCGAGTAGCTGGGATTACAGGCATGTGCCACCACGCCCGGCTAAAATTTGTATTTTAGTAGAGACAGGGTTTCACCATGTTGGCCAGGCTGGTCTCGAACTCCTGACCTCTGATGATCTGCCCACCTTGGTCTCCCAAAGAGCTGGGATTACAGGCGTGAGCCACCGTGCCCGGCCTAAATATTTTTTAGAAAATAATGGTCTTTTCATTTATTTTTATTTTTTGAGATGGAGTTTCGCTCAGTCGCCCAGGCTGGACTGCAGTGGCACGATCTCGGCACACAGCAACCTCTACCGTCTGGGTTCAAGCGATTCTCCTGCCTCAGCCTCCCGAGTAGCTGGGACTACAGGCGCCCGCCACCACACCCGGCTAATTTTTTGTATTTTGGTAGAGACGGGGTTTCACTGTGTTGCCCAGGCTGGTCGCAAACTCAGGAGCTCAGGCAATCCGCCCGCCTTGGCCTCCCAAAGTGCTGGGATTACAGGTGTGAGCCACCGCGCCCGGCCAAAAAAATGGTCATTTAAAGCTTAAAAAAGTTATTTGTTAACATGGATATTATTTTTAAATGAATTAACTTAAAAATTTATTACCGTATTAGTAAGAATACAGTAAACATCAATAGCTGTACCCCACGTAAACAAAAGCTCTTTGGCGTCCTCAACAGTTTTTAAGAGGGTGAAGGGGTTTGGGATGAAACAACTGGAGAATAGCTGCTCAGTAAGAAACAAAGGGCTTCAGGCCTGACTCGCGATAGGTTTAATCCAGCCAGAGGCCCTTCCCCAGGGAGCCCCAGTCACCGCCCAAACCATCCGCACCCGCACCCACATCCGAACGCAGGACGCCCAGCCCCCCGGTAAGAATCCTGGCAAATAACAGACATTGACGAAATGGCCTGGCTCGTATACCATACACACCCGGGACAGGCTAGGTTCACTGGGCAAGCGAAAACTAGGTCACAGAAGGAAAAGAGTGTCTTCAGCGAATCTTTGCGACACTGTCGTGTTTCGGTGGTTCCGTGCCGTAAAGAGAGGCCGGGAGCTGCCCCTAGCCGAGGCAGCAGCGAACGTGAGCGACAATGGCGGATATGGAGGATCTCTTCGGGAGCGACGCCGACAGCGAAGCTGAGCGTAAAGGTGGGTTCACTGGGCTTCGGAGGATGGGTGCGTGGCAGGCCTTCCGCTGTGGGAGCCAGACAACCGTGGAGGCTCCGGCGCCGCGGGCAAGAGGTGGCATTTCCTCCACTCCTGCCTCAGCGCCCCCTGCACTCCCGGAGGTGCCATCCTCCTCCGGCGGGCGGGATGGAGAGTCAGACACAGTCTGCGCCTCGAGGCTCTGGGTGTCGGTGGAGTTGATGGTGCCTGGGAGCTTGTGGAGCGAAGGGGGCGCAGGGCAGTGGTGGAGGTGCAGGCGAGCCTGCGCAGCGCGGGTAGGAACGTTGGAGTCCTGTTCCGCCTTGCCTTGCACAGGCCAGCGCAGGGTAAGAGCTGTTTGTGAATGAATGGAAATGAATGCAGGAATATGGGATGGGGTAGGCGAATTTACAGAGGACCTCAGAATGCCCTCTTGAATGAAACCAGAGCATGGTGTGATAGGGTGCTTGAGATGTCTGGATGAGGGGTCTGGGACGGATAATGGGATGGGGTTACAGATAGATGTTTCACATTGGAGAGTGTATGTTCTCTAAGAGCTTGTACAGAAACTACAGAATTTCCGGAGTCTGTGATGTTAGATTGGGGAGTGCATGGGGTCTGTGTGCAGAGAGGAGGAATGAAGGATTTGTTGATGAAATGAATGAATTAGTCTATGTGCATGGTGCATGGAAGTATTTCTGGCACAGGATTGTGGGTGTTTTTTTTAAAGTTTACTTTTTTAGAGACAGGATCTCACTTTGTTGTTCAGGTTGGCCTTGAACTTCTGGGCTCAGGCCATCCTTCTGCCTCAGCCTTCAAGTAGTTGAGACTACGGGCACTTGAAATATGAATAGGCGCTATTTGAAGTGAGAAAGAACCCAAGACCAAGTTCAGAATTCTTGCAACCCTCTAGGCTCCAAGTAGTGTATCTGTGTACTTTGTTTCCTTAGTAAAATGCATTGTTTGGTGGTTCTTTTTTTTTCCTCCTCCATTTTCTCCAACTCCAATTTATTCATCATTTCTAGAGTGTAGTGAAGGCAGCACTAGGTTGAGGTACAGAGAACTAAATTCTAGTGTGAAGGCTTTACAGGGATGGGTATCCAGGAGATGCTAGTCAGAATAAGTATGGAAATGTAGAGCTCCGTATACTAACTCTTGTTCTACTACCTTTGCTCATGTTTTCATTGTTTCCTCATTTTTACTTGTGTATATCCCATTCACCCTTCAAGGCACAGTTCTATGTGAACCCTCCCATGGCTAATTTCCATGAAGTTATGAATTAATTTGATAAGTATTGATCCCCTATTGTGTTCCAGCTGTTTTGCTAGATTTTGAGGGCACAATGAAAAGATGATCCCCTCACCTCCCAGCTTACATCAGTGCTTAATACATAATTGATTAACTAGATGAGTAGAAACAATAGCTTCATAAAGTGTACCTGGCAGTGCTGTTGCATTGCAAACTCGGTGTATAGGGAGGTGAAGAGTGGAGCTGGTTGCGTCTCTGGGCTTCATGTTTTACCTTCTTGTAAGTCCATTGAGACTTTCTTCCAGGATTTACTTCCAAATCTGGTATGCTATCCTTGAAGATTGCTGTTGGTCCTGAAGATTGTATGGATATGATTCCTTTTATGCCTAGCATATTTCATTATCTCCCTGGTCTGTGGGAGTTGTGGAAAATAACTACATCCGATAACTCTTGTTTTTTTAGATGGAGTCTTGCTCTGTCGCCCAGACTGGGGTGCAGTGACCGATCTTGGCCCACTGCAAGCTCCACCTCCTGGGTTCACGCCATTCTCCTGCCTCAGCCTCCTGAGTAGCTGGGACTACAGGCGCTGGCCACCACGCCTGACTAATTTTTTTTTTTTTTTTGTATTTTTAGTAGAGACGGGGTTTCACCGTGGTAGCCAGGATGGTCTCGATCTGACCTTGTGATCTGCCTGCCTCGGCCTCTCAGAGTGCTGGGATTACAGGTGTGAACCACTGTGCCCAGACTACATCCAATAACTCTTATTTTAACAATGAGTAGAACTTCTACCTAGGCCTAGCATGCTGCTTCCATGTATAAATATGCCAGTTCTTAATTTCTTTCAACAATGTTTTGTAGTTTTCATTGTGTAAGTCCTGCATTTCTTAGGTTAAATTTATTACTAAGTATTTTATTCTACTGGATACTATTGGAAGTGGAATGGTTTTCTTTTTCTTTCCTTTTTTCTTTTTTTTTGAGGAGTTTCGCTTGTTGCCCAGGCTGGAGTGCAATGGCGCGATCTCAGCTCACTGCAGCCTCCACATCCCAGGTTCAAGCAATTCTCCTGCCTCAGCCTCCCGAGTAGCTGGGATTACAGGTGCCCACCACCATGCTCAGCTAATTTTTGTATTTTTAGTAGAGACGGAGTTTCTCCATGTTGGCCAGGCTGGTCTCGAACTCTTGACCGCAGGTGATCAGCCTACCTCAGCCTCCCAGAGTGCTGGGATTACAGGCGTGAGCCACCGTGCCCGGTTGCAAGTGGAATGGTTTTCTTAATTTCATTTTGAATTATTTAATGCTAGTGTATGGAAATACAACTGATTTTTGTATGTTGATCTTATATTCTGCAACCTTGCTGAATGTGTGAGCTGTAATCTTCTTTTTTGTGTGTGTGCGTGTATTCTTTAGGATTTTCTATATATAAGATCATGTTGGCTGGGTGCAATGGCTCACACCTGTAATCCAGCACTTTGGGAGGCCAGGACAGGAAGACCACTTGAACCAGGAGTCCAAGGCTGCAGTGAGCTATGATTGTACCAGTACATTCCTGCCTGAGCAACAGAGCAAGACCCTGTCTCTTAAAAAAAAATCTTGGGAGGTGGAGGCGGGTGGATTACTTGAGGTCAGGAGTTTGAGACCATCCTGGCCAACATGGCGAAATCCTGTCTCTAGTAAAAAGACAAAAGTTAGCCAGGTGTGGTGGCACACGCCTGTCATCCCAGCTACTTGGGAGGTTGAGGTACAAGAATCACTTTAACCAGGGAGGCAGAGGTTGCAGTGAGCTGAGATCACACGACTGCACTCCAGTCTGGGTGACAGAGGAAGACCCTGTCTCAAAAAAGAAAAAAAAAACCAAACATATCTATGAAAGAGATAGTTTTACTTCCTTTCCAATTGGTATGCTTTTAATTTCTTTTTCTTGCCTAATTGCCACAGCTAGAACTTTTTGTAAAATGTTGAATAGGAGTGGTGACAGTAGACATCATTGTGTTGTCTCTGATCTTAGGAAGAAACCATCTAGGGTTCCACCATTACATATGATGTTATCTGTGAGTTTTGTTTTGTAGATGCTTTTGATCAGGTTGAGGAAGTTCACTCCTGTTCCTAGTTTGTTGAATGGCATCAAGAGAAGGTGTTGGATATCAGATGCTTTTTCTGCGTTGATGATCACATGATTTTTTTCTTTATTCTTTATATGGTGTTTCGCTTTGATTCATGTTTAGATGTTGAACTACCCTTGTAATACTAGGATAAATCCCACTTGGTCATGATGTATATTCCGTTTTTTTTTTCTCTCTCTTTTTTTTTGAGACAGGATCTTGCTCTGTTGCCCAGGCTGGAGTGCAGTGGCGCAACCTCCGCTCACTGCACCCTCTACCTCCAGGACTCAAGCCATCCTCACACCTCAGCCTCCTGAGTAACTGGGACTACAGGCACATACCACCACACCCAGCTAATTTTTGTAATTTTAGTGGAGGTGGGATGTTGCTATTTTGGCCACACTGGTCTTGAACTTCTGGGCTCAAGTGATCTGCCCACCTCAGCCTCCCAAAGTGCTGGGATTACAGGTGTGAGCCACCTCACCCAGCTTGGTATATATTCTTTTAATATGCTTTAGGGTTTGATTTGGGAGTATTTTTTTAAGTGGTTTTTTCATCTCTATTTTGGTGGATAATTTGTCTGTAGTTTTCTTGTGATGTCTTGTTCTGGCTTTGGTAGAAGGGTAATATTGACCTCATAGAATGAGTTAGGAAGTGTTCCTTCACTTCAGTTGTTTGGCAGAGTTTGAGAAGGATAGGTGTTAAATCTTTTAAAAACATTCAGTAGGATTTACCAGTGAAGGCATCTGGTCTTGGGCTTTTCTTTGGTGGAAAATTTCCCATTACTGATTCAAACTCTTGGTTATAGGTCTATTCAGATTTTCTATTCCATTTTGAATCAGTTTTGATAATTTGTGTGTTTCTAGGAATTGATCAGTTTCAGTTGTCTAATTTGTTAGTATATTGTAGTTTATAGTATTCTCTTATAATCCTTATTATTCATGTAAAGTTGGTAGTAATGTCCTCACTTTGATTCTTGATTTTAGTAATTTTAGTTTTCTTTTTTTTTTTTTTTTTTTGAGACCAAGTCTTGCTCTGTTGCCCAGGCTGGAGTGCAGTAGCTGGATCTCAGCTCACTGCAAGCTCCGCCTCCCAGGTTTACGCCATTCTCCTGCCTCAGCCTCCCGAGTAGCTAGGACTACAGGCGCCCGCCACCTCGCCCGGCTAGTTTTTTGTATGTTTTTTAGTAGAGGCGGGGTTTCACCGTGTTAGCCAGGATGGTCTCGATCTCCTGACCTCGTGATTCACCCGTCTCGGCCTCCCAAAGTGCTGGGATTACAATAGTTTTCTTTTTTTTTCTTTGTCATTCTAGCCAAAGCCTTGTCTGTTTTTTGATGATTTCAAAGAACAAACTTTTGGTTTAATTAATTTTCTTCATTGTTTTTCTATTCTCTATTTCATTTATCATTGCTCTAATTTTTTTTTTTTTGAGATGGAGTTTCGCTCTGTTGCCTAAGCTGGAGTGCAACGGCATGATCTCGCCTCACTGCAACCTCTGCTTCCTGGGTTCAAGTGATTCTCCCGCCTCAGCCTCCTGAGTAGCTGGGATTATAGGTGGCTGCCACCACGCCCGGCTAATTTTTGTATTTTTGTAGAGATGGGGTTTCAGCATGTAGGCCAGGCTGGTCTTGAACTCCTGACCTCAGCTGATCCACCCGCCTCGGCCTCCCGAAGTGCTGGGGATTATAGGCGTGAGCCACCGTGCCTGGCCTCTAATTTATTATTTCCCTCTTTCTGCTTGTTTTGGGTTTAGTTTTCAGTTTATTAGTTTTCTTTTTCTGATTCCTTAAAGTGAATGAATGGTTAGGTTATTGACTTGAGATTTTTTTTTTAAACAAAGATTTTTACATATATATATGTGTGTGTATATATATATATTTTTTTGTTGTTGTTGTTGTTGATTTTTGAGACAGAGTTTCACTCTGTCACCCAGGCTGGAGTGCAACGGCATGATCTCGGCTCATGGCAACCCCTGCCTCCTGGGTTCAAGCAATTCTCCCGCCTCAGCCTCCTGAGTAGCTGGGACTACAGGCATGTGCCACTACACCCGGCTAATTTTTGTATTTTTTGTAGAGATGGGATTTCACTATGTCGGCGAGGCTGGTCCCGGACTCCTGACCTTGTGATCCACCTATCTCAGCCTCCCAAAGTGCACTGGGATTACAGGCATGAGCCACCATGCCCAGCCTAATTTTTTTGAGCACCTTGAGGACTGTTTTCATTGTATCCTTAAGTTTTTTCCCCTCAACCTCTGGGAGCACAGAACATGTTTCCTTACGTATTGGTATGCTGTGTTTTCTTTCTTTCTTTTTTTTTTTTTTTTTGGGATGAAGTCTCGCTCTTGTCCCCCAGGCTGGAGTGCAGTGGCACCATCTTGGCTCACTGCAACCTCTACCTCCCAGGTTCAAGTGACTCTCGTGTCTCAGCCTCCTGAGTAGCTGGGACCACAGGCATGTGCCACCACACCCAGCTAATTTTTTTGTTTTTTAGTAGAGACTGGGGCTTAACCATGCTGGCCATGCTGGTCTCAAACTCCTAACCTCATTGTATCCACCTGTCTCGGCCTCCCAAAGTGCTGGGATTACAGGCATGAGCCACCGTGCCTGGCCTGTGTTTTCATTTTTATTTGTCTCAAAATATTTCCTAATTTTCTTTGCAATTTCTTTATTTTTTTATTTTTTGAGACAGAGTCTTTCTCTGGTTGCTCAGGCTGGAGTGCAATGGCGCGATCTTGGCACACTGAAGCCTCAACCTTCCTGGCTTAAGTGATTCTCCCACCTCAGCCTCCTGAGTAGCTGGGACTACAAGTGCATGCCACTGTGCCTGGCTATGTGTTTTCTTCTCTTTTTCTTTTTCTTTCTTTTTTTATGGTATTTTTAGTAAAGATGGGGTTTTGCCATTTTGCCCAGACTGGTCTCAAACTGCTAGACTCAGGCAATCTGACCCCTTCAGCCTCCCAAAGTGCTGGGATTATAGGTGTGAGCCACTGCACCTGGCCCTCCATGTGATTTCTATGAGTCCTTAGTTGTTTTAAAGTGTGTTGTTTAATTTCCCCAAGTTTATGAATTTTTCAGATTTCTTTTTGTTACTGATTTCTAATTTTAATTCACTTGTGGTCAGAGAATGTATTTTGTATGATTTCAGTTTTTCAAAATGTTTGAGACTTGTTTTGTATCCTAGCATGGTCTATCCTGGAGAATGTTCCATATGCACTTGGGAAGATGCTATTGTTGGATGCAGCGTCCTGCTGATTGTCTGTTATGTCTAATTGGTTTATAGTGTTGCTCAAGTCCTGTGTTTATTGATCTTTAATCTAGCAGTTCTATCCATTATTTTATTTTTTTGAGACAGGGTCTTGCTCTGTCACCCAGGCTGGAGTGCAGTGGCGTGATCTTGGCTCACTGCAACCTCCGCCTCCCAGGTTCAAGTGATTCTTCTGCCTCAGCCTCCCTAGTAGCTGGGATTACAATAGGTGCGTGCCACCACACCTGCTTAATTTTCGTATTTTTAGTAGAGACGAGGTTCACCATATTGGCCATGCTAGTCTTGAACTCCTAACCTCAAGTGATCTGACCACTTTGGCCTCCCAAAGTGCTGGGATTACAGGCGTGAGCCATCATGCCTGGCCAGTTCTATCCATCATTGAAGTCTCTGACTATTATGTTGAATTGTCTATGTTTCCCTTCAATTCTCTTGGTTTTGTTTTTAGGTGCATATGTGTTTATAATTATTATATCTTCATGATGGATTTAATGATCCTTTGTCTTTTGTAACAATTTCTGTTATAAAATCTGTTTTGTCTGATATTAGTATACCTACTACAGCTCTCTTTTGGTTACTGTTTACATGTAATATCTTTCTGTCCTTTTGCTTTCAACCTGTTTGTGTATTTGGTTCTAAAGTGAGTCTCTTGTAAACAACATATATCTAGTTGTTATTTTCATCACCCCCAAATAAAACACTGTGCTCATAAAGCACTTACTCCCCATATGCTCCTTCCTCCAACCCCTGTCTGCTATTGTTTCTGTACTTCTCTGTTCTGGGAATTTCATACAAATTGAATCATGCATTGTGGTCTTTTGTATCTGGCTTCTTTTACTTAGCATAATGTCTTCAAGGCAGTGTAGCTTTTATCAGTACTTCATTCATTTTTAATGACTTAATGATATTCCATTGAATGTATATATCCTAAATTTGTTAATCTATTTATCTGTTGATGGACTTTGGGTTGTTTGAATTGTGCTACTGTAAACATTCTTGGTTCAGGCAGGCGGATTTGCCTGAGCTCAGGAGTTGAAGACCAGCCTGGGCAACATGGTGAAACCCTGTCTCTACTAAAAATACAAAATGTTAGCCAGGTGTGGTGGTACTTGCCTGTAGTCCCAGGCACTCAGGAGGCTGAGGCATGAGAATCACTTGAACCCGGGAGACAGAGGTTGGAAGTGAGCTTAGATTGTGCCACTTTACTTCAACCTGGGTGATAAAGTGAGACTCTGTCTCCAAAAAAATAAACCAATAAATTCATGTACATGTTTGGGTGCCTGTTTTTAATTTTGGGAGGAGGGTATTATATAGGAGTGCAGAGTCATATGGTAAATCTTTAATATTTTGAGGAGCAGCCAAACTGTTTTCCATAGTGGTTGAGCCATTTTACATTACCACCAGCAATGCACCAGGGTTCCCTTTCCCCACATCTTTGCCAACAGTTATTTTAAGTTTTTATTTCTTTCTAAAATAGCCATCCTTGATGTTATCAAGTGGTGTCTCATTGTGGTTTCAGTTTACACTTTCCTGAAGGCTAATGATGTTGAACATCTTTTTTTTTTTTTTTTTTTTTTGACAGAGTCTCAGTCTGCCGCCGAGTAGCTGGGATTACAGGCACCCGCCACCATGCCCTGCTAATTTTTGTATTTTAATTAGAGATAGGGTTTTGTCATGTTGGCCAGGCTGGTCCCAAACTCCTGACCTCAGGTGATCTGCCTGCCTGGGCCTCTCAAAGTGCTAGGTTCAAGCGATTCTCCTGCCTTAGCCTCCCGGGTTCAAGCGATTCTCCTCCCTTAGCCTCCCGAATAGCTGGGATTACAGGCGCCTGCCACCACACCCTGCTAATTTTGTATTTTTAGTAGACATGAGGTTTTGCCATTTTGGCCAGGCTGGTCTCAAACTCCTGACCTTAGGTGATCCGCCTGACTCGGCCTCTCACAGTGCTGGGATTACAGGTGTGAGCCACTGCGTCCGACCGTTGAACATCTTTTCATATACTTATTGGCCATTTGTGTAACTTTGTTTGGAGAAATGTCTATTCAAGTCCTCTGTCTGTTTTAAAAAAATTGGTTTTAGGCCGGGTGCGGTGGCTCACTCCTGTAATCCCAGCACTTTGGGAGGCTGAAGTGGGTGGATCACCTGAGGTCAGGAGTTCGAGACCAGCCTGGCCAACATGGTGAAACCCCATCTCTACTAAAAATGCAAAAGAAATTAGCCAGGTGTGGTGGCGTGTGCCCATAAACTCGGGAGCTGAGGCAGGAGAATCGCTTGAGGGAGGCAGAGGTTGCAGCGAAACAAGATTGACCACTGTACTCCAGCCTGAAGGATACAGAGAGACTCAATCTCCAAGAAAACAAACAAAAAACACAAAAAAATTGGTTCTATTGTTGAGTTATAAATGTTCTTGGTATATTTTGGGTAATAGACACTTATCAGATACCTGGTTTGCAAATATTTTCTTCCATTCTGTAGGTTGTTTTTTTTTTTTTTGAGATGGAGTCTCACTCTGTCGCCCAGGCTGGAATGCAGTGGCGTGATCTCGGCTCGCTGCAACCTCCACCTTCCAGGTTCAAGTAATTCTTCTGCTTCAGCCTCAGGCTCCCAAGTAGCTGGGACTACAGGCGTGCACCACCATGCCTGGCTAATTTTTGTATTTTTAGTAGAGACAGGGTTTCACCATGTTGGCCTGGCTGATCTCAAACTCCTGACTTCAGGTGATCTGGCCAGCTTGGCCTCCCAGAGTGTTGGGATTACAGGCATGAGCCACTGCCTTGGGCCTACTTTCTTAATAACGTCCTTTGCTACACAAAAGTTTTTCATTTTGTGGAAGTCCAATTTATGTTTTCTTTTGTCTTTCATATCACCTTAGTTTTTGAAGCATAATTGTACTGAATATAAAATTCTTGGTTGACAGTTTTTTAGCACTTTGAATGTGTCCTCTTATGGTTGCCTCTGGGTTTCCTTGGTTTCTGATGAAAAATAAGCTGTTACTCTTATTGAGGATTCCTCATATCGGATGAACTGCTTCTCTTTTGCTGCTTTTGGAATTGTTTTTTTGTCTTTGACAGTTTGATAACAGTGTATCTAGGTGTGAACCTCTTTAACTTTATCCTATTTGTCATTTGTTGAACTTATTGGATGTGTAGATTTATATTTTTCATAAATTTGGGAGGTTTTCAGCTATTGTTTATTTATTTATTTTTTTGAGACAGAGTCTTGCTCTATCACTCAGGCTGGAGTGCAGCGGTGTGGTCTTGACTCACTGCAACCTCCACCTCCCAGATTCAAGCGATTTTCCTGCTTCAGCCTCTCAAGTAGCTGGGATTACAGGCTTGCACCACCATACCCAACTAACTTTTGTATTTTTAGTAGAGATGGGGTTTTACCATGTTGGCGAGGCTGGTCTTGAACTCCTGACCTCAAGTGATCTGCCTACCTTGGCCTCCCAAAGTGCTGGGATTATAGGTGTGAACCACCGTGCCTGGCCTCAGCTATTATTTATTTAACAATTTTTTCTGCCCATTTCTCTTCTTCTGAGACTCCATTATGCATACAATGGTATAACTTAAGGTGTCCCATAAAGCTTTTTTTAGGTTCTGTTCATTTCTCTTTAGTCTTTTTTCTTTCTGTTTCTCAGACTGGACAGTCAAGTTGACGTATCTTCAAGTTTACCAATTCTTTCTTTTTCCTGTTCAAATCTTTGGTTGAGCCCCTCTAGTGACTTCTTTGATTTTAGTTATTGTATTTTTCCTTTTCTTTTTCTTTTCTTTTCTTTTTTTTTTTTTTTTGAGACGGAGTCTCACTCTGTTGCCCAGGCTGTAGTACAGTGGCACTGCATCTTCCGCCTCCAGGGTTCAAGTGATTCTCCTGTCTCAGCCTCCCGAGTAGTTGGGATTACAGGTGTGCACAACCACGCCCGGCTAATTTTTGTATTTTTAGTAGAGATGAGGTTTCGCCATGTTTGTCAGGCTGATCTCGAACTCCTGACCTCAGGTGATCTGCCCACCTCGGCCTTCCAAAGTGCTGGGATTACAGGCGTGAGCCACCGCACTCAGCCTTAGAATGTTAGTTCTAACAGTTTTTTGCCAGTTTCTTTATTGCTTTTATGTTGGGATGGACTTTGGGACTGCCTTACTCTGCCTTTTTTTGTTGATGTTATCCTATGTTTATATGATCCCATAGATTCTGATTCTGGATCTGACTCAGATTCTGATCAAGAGAATGCTGCCTCTGGCAGTAATGC
The DNA here is from genome assembly GCF_047675955.1 of Chlorocebus sabaeus. NCBI lineage: Eukaryota > Metazoa > Chordata > Mammalia > Primates > Cercopithecidae > Chlorocebus > Chlorocebus sabaeus. Next base: position 27,589,140 of record NC_132929.1, on the reverse strand, counting down.
CTCTGGAAGTGAAAGTGATCAGGATGAAAGAGGTGATTCAGGACAACCAAGTAATAAGGAACTGTTTGGAGATGACAGTGAGGACGAGGGAGCTTCACATCATAGTGGTAGTGATAATCACTCTGAAAGATCAGACAATAGATCAGAAGCTTCTGAGCGTTCCGACCACGAGGACAATGACCCCTCAGATGTAGATCAGCACAGTGGATCAGAAGCCCCTAATGACGATGAAGACGATGGTCACAGATCTGATGGAGGGAGCCATCACTCAGAAGCAGAAGGCTCTGAAAAAGCACATTCAGATGATGAAAAATGGGGCAGAGAAGATAAAAGTGACCAGTCAGATGACGAAAAGATACAAAATTCTGATGATGAGGAGAGGGCACAAGGATCTGATGAAGATAAGCTGCAGAATTCTGACGATGATGAGAAAATGCAGAACACAGATGATGAGGAGAGGCCTCAGCTTTCTGATGATGAGAGACAGCAGCTCTCTGAGGAGGAAAAGGCTAATTCTGATGATGAACGGCCGGTAGCTTCTGATAATGATGATGAGAAACAGAATTCTGAGGATGAAGAACAACCACAGCTGTCTGATGAGGAGAAAATGCAAAATTCTGATGATGAAAGGCCACAGGCCTCAGATGAAGAACACAGGCATTCAGATGATGAAGAGGAACAGGACCATAAATCAGGTAATACGTTTATGAGAACCAGAATGGCTCAGAAAGAAGCATTCAGCTACAACAGGGACCCATTTAGTCATCTTTCATTCCCATCTTTGTTACCCTGTTTTTTCTCTTCTGTCCCTCCCTTTCAAACTTTTCTAACTCTAGAATACATTTTGCTTCTTTTAAATCTTTCTAATCTACTTATTCTTTCTTACTGCTTTCCCTTCCATTTGTTCATTGATGGGTCTGGGGAAAAACAATTTAAAGAGGACTTAAAATTGAGTCTTAGAGAGACGGATATGGTGTAAGAAGAGCTATATAATGAGTTAAGTTGGTTCTGTTTCTGTGGATAACTGAAGAGCATGCCTCATGTGAGAGAATAGATTAGCCTGGGGAAAAAACAATCCCATTGAAGTGTCCCCACAGAGCAGCTGTACTGAGATGTGGGCACCATTGCTGCCGTTCAGCTTTTTGAGATCCAAAATTTGATCATCCAGAGATGGTCAAGCTCTAAGGAGTTTACTCAAACTAGTCAAATTTACAAGATATTAATATATAAACTCGAATTGCAAAATTGTTTCAAGAGGCTCAGTTATTTCTCCCTTATCATCATATGTTTCCCCAGGGGCAAATATACAGTGGATGCCAAATTATGATAATCAGGAGGTTGCCTGGGGAGTATAATATGTAGAAAGTACAAACATGGCTGGGTGATCTTAGTGGACAGTGTCACTGAGCCAAGACAGATTGATGTGCGTATCCTCACCCTACAGAGACGAGCTAGGATTAGAGCACTCATTCCCAAAGACTACAGGAGGCATACACCTGAACTGTGGTCCTGGACCCTGCTTTTATCATTGCCATTTAGACTATTCTGCTCAAGTTAACACATTCTTCATATAGAATGTATAAAAAATTAGAGATCATATTTCTTTGTATTATATAAAAGTTACCTTAATTGAGTTGAAGTCTTCCTGAAGTGATACCTGGATTGCTTCATTTCCATAGGTGATTGATTATATTAATTATATTTTGATCCTATCTTCTTAGCTTAAATAACATCTAACACACACCTCACAGGACAGCATTCAAAAACCACATCTTGGTGTTACTAGAAGAGGAGGGCAGCATATTTCCAGAGATGAATACAGATCTGTGTAGACTATGGGACTGCAGTAAGTTTTGAATAATTAAATCAGAGTAGAGGCTTTTTTTTTTTTTTTTTTTAATACTTTAAGTTCTAGGGTGCATGTGCACAACGTGCAGGTTTGTTACATAGGTATACATGTGCCATGTTGGTTTGCTGCACCCATCAACTCGTCATTTACATTAGGTATATCTCCTAATGGTATCCCTCCCCCAGCCCCCAACGCCCCGACAGGCCCTGGTGTGTGATGTTCCCCACCCTGTGTCCAAGTGTTCTCATTGTTCAGTTCCCACCTATGAGTGAGAACATGCGGTGTTCGGTTTTCTGTCCTTGTGATAGTTTGCTGAGAATGATGGTTTCCAGCTTCATCCATGTCCTTCATGTCCCTGCAAAGGACATGAACTCATCCTTTTTTTTTTTTCTTTTCTTTTTTTTTTTGAGACGGAGTCTCTCTCTGTCGCCCAGCCTAGCCTGGGAGTGCAGTGGCGCCATCTCGGCTCGCTGCAAGCTCCACCTCCCAGGTTCACGCCATTCTTCTGCCTCAGCCTCATGAGTAGCTAGGACTACAGGCGCCTGCCACCATGCCCGGCTAATTTTTTGTGTTTTTAGTAGAGATGGGGTTTCACCGTGTTAGCCAGGATGGTCTCGATCTCCTGACCTCATGATCCGCCTGCCTCAGCCTCTCACAGTGCTGGGATTACAGGCGTGAGCCACCGCGCCCGGCCACTCATCATTTTTTTTTTGAGACGGAGTCTCTGTCACCCAGGCTACAGTGCAGTGGCACGTTCTTGGCTCACTGCAACCTCCACCTCCTGGGTTCAAGCAATTCTTCTGCCTTAGCCTCCTGAGTAGCTGGGATTACAAGCATGCACCACCACACTCAACTAATTTTTGTATTTGTAGTAGGAGGTTTCACCATGTTGGTCTGCTTGGTCTCAAACTCCTGACCTCAGGTGATCTGCCCACCTTGGCCTCCCAAAGTGCTGGGATTACAGGCAAGAGCCACCATGCCCGGCCAAAAGTAGGGTGGTTTTTACTGTTATCAGAAAGAATCTTTAAGGCTTGTGTACTACATCCCAAATACTAGCAGACCAAGTCAAGGGCAGGGTCATAGTAGGGAACCTTGTAGCTGGTCATCGTGCTTATCTCTTACTAGTTCAACAGTGGTTCCATTGATTTTTGTGAAGTTTTTACGTAAACAATTGGACCTTCTAGAAATAATGATATATATGTCAGTTCCTTTCTAATATTTTTACGTTTTTTTCTCTGAAATTTGTCTTATGTAAATTTGATAATAAGTTTTAGTGCTACTTTTCTCATTTCTACCAAGTTTTTCTATTTGCAGAAGCCAGTATTTATTTATTTATTTATTTGAGACAGAGTCTCACACTATCGCCCAGGCTGGAGTGCAATGGTGAGATCTTGGCTCACTGCAACGTCCGTCTCCCATATTCAAGCGATTCTCCTGCCTCAGCCTCCTGAGTAGCTGGGACTACAGGTGCCCGCCACCACACCCGGCTAATTTTTGTATTTGTAGTAGAGATGGGTTTCACCATGTTGGCCAGGCTGGTCTTGAACTCCTGACCTCAAGTGATCCACCCACCTTGGCTTCCCAAATTGTTGGGATTACAGGAGTGAGCCACCACGCCTGGCACCAGTATTTATTTTAAGAATTCTGTTTTTTAAATCAACACACACTAGAGTTGATTTTCTTTTTTTGGCGGGGGGGGGGGGGGAGTTCTTCATGTACAGCTCTAATTCATGTTAACATATCTATAGATTTGTATAACCACCATCACAATCAGGATACAGAATAGATGTTACCCTGAAAAACTCCCTTATGCTATCCGGTTTGAGTCACATCTTTCTGCTATCCCTAAACCCTGGCACCTACTGGTGTCTTTTCTGTCACTATACTTTTGGCTTTTTGAAAATGTCATATAAATAGAGTCATACGGTAAATATGTAGTCTTTCAGATTGGCTTCTTTAACTTGGCATATAGCATTTTTGATTCATCCAGTTGGTTACATGTATCAGTAGTTCATTCCTGTTTATTGCTGAGTAGTAGTCCATTGTGTGGGTGTATCACAATTTGTTTATCTCCAATATTGCTTTTAAAACACAAAATTCAACTAAGGTGACTGATTATGCAGAACTTCTAATTCTACCCTTATAGAATCCGCAAGAGGCAGTGATAGTGAAGATGAAGTTTTACGAATGAAACGCAAGAATGCAATTGCATCTGATTCAGAAGTGGATAGCGACGCTGAGGTGCCAAAAGGTACCCCTATTATTATTATTTTATATATATATGTATATTTCCATACCTTTCTGCATTTAATTGTAGTGCATTTCTAACCCTGAGTGTGTTTATCTCAGATCACAAGACCCACAGAAAAGAGTGTGGATACACTCAGTGTACCCGGAGAAGTTATATAGCTATGAGAAGCTGCTCATGCTTAATTAGTTGAATAAGAACCTGCTTCTTTGTAGTTTTTGTTTTTTTTTTTCTGAGACAGGGTCGCGCTCTGTTACCCAAGCTGGAGTGCAGTGGCACAAGCTCAGCTTACTGTAACTGGGTTCAAGCAATTCTCCTCCCTCAGCCTCCTGAGTAGCTGGAATTACAGGAACGTACCACCATGCCTGGCTAAATGTTTTGTATTTTTAGTAGAGATGGGGTTTCACTGTGTTGGCCAGGTTGGTCTCGAACTCCTGATCTCAAGTGTTCCACCCACCTCAGCCTCCCAAAGTGCTGGGATTACAGGTGTGAATCACTGCGCCCAGTCCGTTTATAGTTAGAGTGAATTCATTATTAGGGGGCTGACCTTCTTATTGGGGTGGAGGTTACAATGTCCATTCTTCAGTTTGAATAATGACAGTCTCAGTGTTTTGTTCCTAAGTTCTTAGCAGATGAAAAAACTGATTCTTTGAGCTGTGAGTTAGATGAAGAGCTCATAAAAACCCAGTGTTGGCCAGGTGTGGTGGCTCACGCCTATAATCCCAGCACTTTGGGAGGCCAAGGTGGGTGGATCACTTGAGGCCAGGAGTTCAAGACCAGCCTGGCCAACATGGTGAAACCCTGTCTGTACTAAAAATACAGAACATTAGCGGGGCGAGGTGGTATGCATCTGTAGTCCCAGCTACTCGGGAGGCTGAGGCACGAGAATCGCTTGTACTTGGGAGGCGGAGGTTGCAGTGAGCCGAGGTCACACCACTACACTCCAGCCTGAGCAACAAGAGTGAGACTCTGTCTCAAAACAACAACAGCAACACCACCACCTACCACCACCACCACCACCACCACCACCACCACCACCACCACCACCACCTGGTATTGTAAGTTGGAAGGATGAAAGTAGTTCTACCAGCCAGGTGTGGCAGCTTCCTTTTTCCTGCCTCAGCCTCCCAAGTAGCTGGGATTACACGCACCCATCACCACGCCCGGCTAATTTTTGTATTTTTAGTAGAGATGGGGTTTTACCATGTTGGTCAGGCTGGTCTCAAACTCCTGACCTCAAGTGATCCACCTGCCCGGGCCTCCCAAAGTGCTGGGATTACAGGCGTGAACCACTGTGCCTGGACTGTAATTTTGAATCTGGAATAGATGTACGGAAAATAGGTGTCTGTGGAGTGCTTCAGCCCCAGCTTTGAGCATCTAGACTGTAGGAAACATTTGGGCTCCTGGGGAATAAAGGAAGGTGGGAGAACAAGGATAGTGAAAATGAAAGGAGAAATAAGTGCCTCCTGTGCAGCTTGCCTTTCACTAGATTTGCCCCCTTCCCTCTCCCCATACTGTCTTTTTGGGTCTTTTGAGAGCCAGGCTCAGCATTATGTTTTGGGTGGTTTTCTGATGCTGGTCCATTAAACCTTGGGAATGTGCTGAAGTGATGAGCTGTGAAGAACCTTAGTTACAGATAGTAACACTAATGCCTTTTTCCTTCTGCATTGAAGATAATGGGGGAACCATGGATCTGTTTGGAGGTGCAGATGATATCTCTTCAGGGAGTGATGGAGAAGACAAACCGCCTACTCCAGGACAGCCTGTTGTAAGTCAATTACTAACATGAACTTATTCAAGGCCAAGTATAAAGTTTCAAAGGTGAAGAGTCTCCTTTATTCTAAGAAAGCAAGTTGATAACCGAATTCTAGTACAAAAATACAATGAACAGATGACTTTCTTCATTATGTAGGGAACTCTTGGTTATAAGGAGAATGGAAATAATTGCCAAACACGAGGTTGGTGTCATGCCTTAGGGGACTGAACTGTGAGGACTTGTGATTTGAGAACCATTGACTTGAATGTTTTTCTTGGTCATGCCAAGAAGTGTCTGCTGTGTTGATAATCTTCTCTGGTTTTAATTGATAGAGTGACTTCATATTAAAGTGTTAATTTCACACTTTTGTTGATGAGTATTTGGAAGATAGATTTATCATAAAGGAGATAGTTTCTTGAACTGAGGTATCCAAATTGATCTTGTTTCCCATTTTGTGTGTGGGTGGGTTTGGATGGGGACTGGGGGCTTCTTTAGTCTTAAAGTGATATCTAATTATGTTTCTTGCACCCCAGAGTAATTAAAGAATAATGTGGAGGATGAAGGAAGCCATTTCTAAGGTCCCATCAAGCTCCAAACTTCTGATTCTTTCACTAGGATGAAAATGGATTGCCTCAGGATCAACAGGAAGAGGAGCCAATTCCTGAGACCAGAATAGAAGTAGAAATACCCAAAGTAAACACTGATTTAGGAAACGACTTATATTTTGTTAAATTGCCCAACTTTCTCAGTGTAGAGCCCAGGTAAGGAAATCCATTAAAATTTTTTCAGGATGTTGAATAGAAATACATAGAATGTTTATTTTTCTTACTTCGCATTGAGTTTACAAATCACAAAAATGGAAAATTGATCATGTATCTGAAAAAATTAGTCAACCACATCCTGAGATAGAAAAAATATGTATTGGTAGGGGAGGCTTTTAATGCTATAACTGTTTTGAGCAGTTTGATACTTTCTTATGAATTAACAGACACCACAGGTCTTCAAGATCTTTTTTTAAGTAGTACAACCTTGAAAAGGCTGAAATTGAAAGTGATGAAATTTGCTAGAGAAATGCCAGTGTCCACTGTAGCAACTATTGTTGGTCTAGAAAAGGTAATGGTTTTGGACAATTAGACAGTGTTTGATGGGTATTATTTACTAAGTTTATTCAAACTCTTGTGCTTTAAAAATTTTTTTTTCCACAGGCACGATGATGTGGAAAACTAGAGTATATGTTGCCTATTCTTTGGCAGAATTACATAATAAGAAGAAAGGATATTTTGAATATTTACCCTTGCTTGTACTTTATTTCAACCAATATGTATTAACAACAAGTTTTAAGAAGTAAAATTATTGGCTGGGCATGGTGGTTTACGCCTGTAATCCCAGCACTTTGGGAGGCCGAGGTGGTGGATCACCTGAGGTCGGGAGTTTGAGACCAGCCTGACCAACATGGAGAAACACCCTGTCTCTACTAAAAGTACAAAATTAGCCAGGCATGGTGGCACATTCCTGTAATCCCAGCTACTCGGGAGGCTGAGGCAGGAGAATCGCTTGAACCCGGGAGGTGGAGGTTGCAGTGAGCCGAGATCGTGCCATTGCACTGCAGCCTGGGCAACAAGAGCAAAACTCATCTCCAAAAAAAGAAAAAAGTAAAATTACTACTTCTTTGAAGTTAAGCATGAAGATATTGATCATTATGATTTTTTAAATTATATTATGGTTTTTTGATATAATGGTATTTATTAATAGAGATGTTATTACCTAGCAGTAATATTCTTTATAAAATATGATTAATAGTTTATTTGGAAAACAATTTGTAGACCTTTTGATCCTCAGTATTATGAAGATGAATTTGAAGATGAAGAAATGCTGGATGAAGAAGGTAGAACCAGGTTAAAATTAAAGGTACCATTTCATGCTTTCTCCTTTTTTTTTCTTTTATAAAGTAAAACCTGGAGAACTAACTTGAAACTTGAGCTTTTGAAAGTGATTTCTTTAGGCCGGGCGCGGTGGCTCAAGCCTGTAATCCCAGCACTTTGGGAGGCCGAGGTGGGCGGATCACAAGGTCAGGAGATTGAGACCATCTTGGCTAACACGGTGAAACCCCGTCTCTTAAAAATACGAAAGATTAGCCGGGCATGGTGGCGGGTGCCTGTGCTACTCGGGAGGCTGAGGCAGGAGAATGGTGTGAACCCGGGAGGTGGAGCTTGCAGTGAGCCGAAATCCAGCCACTGCATTCCAGCCTGGGAGACAGTGAGACTCCGTCTCAAAAAAAAAAAAAAAAAGAAAGTGATTTTTTCACCTAACACTTCACTATATGGCTGTGTTCTTTTGATTGCTTTTGTTGACTATTAGGAGAAAATTTTATTGTACTAAATTCCCATTAATGCTTCTCTTTGATACCTCATACCATCTGGTCACACTATCCAAGGAGGGCCTCTAATCTTTTAAGTAAGGAGGCTGTAGGTTGAGTAGAAGTTTCATCTTTTTATTTTGAGACATGGTCTTACTCTGTCATTCAGGCTGGAGCACAGCGGCACAAACACAGCTCTTGGCAGCCTCAATGTCCTGGGTTCAAGTGATCTTCCCATCTCAGCCTCCTGAGTAGCTGGGACTACCGAAAACATGCCACCATGCCCAGCTTTTGTTTTTCTTTTTCCCATAGAGATGAGGTCTTAGCTGTGTTGCGCAGGTTTATCTTGAACTTCTGAGCTCAAGTGATCCTCCCGCCTTGACCTTCCAAGTTGCTGGGATTACAGGTGTGATCGCTACTGCACTTGGCCAAGCAGACATTTTAGAATTGAGTTGTACCAGGGAACAAGAGGTGGTTGAATGCATGATACTGAAACTGGAATTATGCATTTTCAGTTCTTAAATCTGAAGGATTTCCCATAAATTTCTTATTTTCCAGTGGGTATATATATATATTTTTTGAGATGGAGTCTCGCTCTGTCGCCCAGGCTAGAGTGCAGTGGCACAATCTCAGCTCACTGCAACCTCTGCCTCCTGGGTTCAAGTGATTCTCCTGCCTCAGCCTCCCAAGTAGCTGAGATTATAGGTGCACCACCATGCCCAGCTAATTTTTGTGTTTTTAGTACAGACGGGGTTTCACGATGTTGGCCAGGTTGGCCTTGAACTCCTGACCTCAGATGATCCACCCACCTTGGCCTCCCAAAGTGCTGGGATTACAGGTGTGAGCCACCACACCCAGTCTTGGTACCTTAAATAGTATTAAATTGTTAGAAAGGGATAGTCTGGCATTTTTTAGGTGCTGAATTTTTATATTTTTAATAGTACCATCTCTTCAATGTGGTGGATTAACAACTACCTAAATAACCTTGGTATAAGATGGTTTCTATCCAAAAACTTTTCAGTAGACTTCACTATTCCTCTTAATGGAAATGCAAATCAAAGAAGAAAATTGAGATAAACAGATGCCAAGAATTTGTTCAGGATCACACAGTCAACAGATATAGTGCTTACACGGTTTTTTTTTTTTCCCTGTCCTCCCTCTACCACCCATCTACTCATCTCTGTTTATTAGCCCATCTGTTAATATTATTTTCTTGGGACATGTGGATGTATTGATTTAGGCTTGTATCAATATATCTATTATATTTTTAGACCATGTGATACCAGATGCTAGTATGGGTATCAAACTTCGTGAATAAGGCTGGACATGGTGCCTCATATCTGTAACCCCAGTACCTTGGGAGGCCGAGGCGAGAAGACTGGCCCAGGAGTTTGAGACCAGCCTGAGCAAGACTGGAACAAGAGAAAGACCTTGTTTCTACTAAAAATAAAAAAAATTAGCCGGCAGAGATGGTGCGTGCCTGTAGTCACAGCTACTCCAGGAGGCTGAGGTGGGAGGATTGCTTGAGCCCAGGAGTTTGAGGCTGCAGTGAGCTGTGATTGTGCCATTGCATTCCAGCCTGTGTGGCACAGCAAGACCCTGTCTCCCCCCCCAAAAAAATTTATAAATATGTATTTCACCCTAAAATTTCAGTGCATCAGACTATAAAATATTGGTGTTTAACATAAACTGTTGTCTTAAAACCTTGATGTGTGATAGAAAATAACCCTGGACCCTTATTTTCTTGAGTGATGTTTAAGAATAGGCTGACCAGTCTTAAAGCATGTTGTAGTTAATTCTTTAAGAACAAGAAACCATGGAACCAGGTACAGCTTATGTACCTCTCTGAGGTTCCCCTGTCTTCAGAAATACTATTATGTGTCCTTCATCCCGATAGATTAGGACCTAGCAATATGTCCTATTATAGAAAAATTACTATTTGAATCACTTTATATAATAGGAAGCATTTTTTTAGAATGGCTTCTCGATTAATAATGGCCTATTCGTTTTTTTGTTTTGTTTTGTTTTGTTTTTGAGATTGAGTCTTGCTCTGTCGTCGCCCAGGCTGGAGTGCCGTGGCGCAATCTTGGCTCACTGCAACCTCCGCCTCCCGGGTTCAAGCGATTCTCCAGCCTCAGCCTCCCGAGTAGCTGGAATTACAGGCACGTGCCACCACACCCGGGTAATTTTTGTGTATTTTTAGCAGAGATGGGGTTTCACCATGTTGGCCAGGCAGGTCTTGAACTCCTGACTTCAGGTGATCCGCCTGCCTCGGCCTCCCGAAGTGTTGGGATTACAGGTGTGAGCCCCGTGCCTGGCGTATTTGTGTATTTATATGTGGCCAACCTATTGTATGAGAGAGAAGACAGGAATAGTGACAGATTATTTTGTTTTCATTCCTTACTAAGGAAAATTTCAAACATACGCCAATGTATTAAGAACAGTATAATGAACTCTCTCATGTGCCCATGACCCACTTCAACAGCCGTCAAGTTAACAATCTTTTGTCATCTCCATATTCCCCACCCCAGCTTCCCCAGACTATTCTGAAACAAATTTCAGGTATGACGTCATATTTAATTCATGAATATTACGGAGTTATTCGGTCAGCATACTTTATAGCTATTTGTGAGGAATAAATAGGGAAAGAGGAAAAACCGGAAGGGGGAATCATGAGGACCCAGTTGCACAGACATTTGCAACTAAGGGAGTGGAGATGCAGACGATCTCCTTGGGACTGGGAGCAGCTGTGTTTAGGATTGACACTGGGGGAACAGGCAGAGGGAAGCACGGTCTTGGCATTGACAGTTTTCACATTGTTGGCTTCTGTCTGTCTGTTGCCAGCTTCATTCTCATTCCTTCTATCCTTGTCTGTCCTGTTTTGACTCTTCATTGTCATTTTAGTGGGTTTCCAGGAGGCAGCAGTGATAGACGGCATGCGTTTAGCATGCTGTGTTTTCCTGGAGGTCCCACTGACGTTAATTTCAGTAACAGTGGTTTTCATTTGCCAACTCTGTCAGGTGTTTCCCCACCATGCAGGTAAGATAGGCTCTAAAACTATTGAAATCTGGGATTTTAATTTTCATAGGGCACTTATTTATCCTTGCTCATATATGGGAAATTTTTCTCTTTGTGTCAATAGGCAGAGTTTTTGGTCTCATTTTTCTAGAGTTTTTAGCTCTGTGAGAGAACCTGCTTCATATAGGGGTTTCAATTCAAAATTTCTGCCTCACATGGACTCAAGTTTTATCGCCTGTCCCTTGTAATTCTTACTGTGTCTTAGCATATCTCGGGGTTACTGTACATTTAGTATCTGCCATCTGCTCAAATGCTCTAAGCTTTCTCTATGATTCTGATAACTGGGAGTTCAGAAATTCACTTAAGCATATTTTTTCCCCTGCTTTTAATTTATCCAATATCTCTAGGTGATTAAGAGGGTTTCAGTGTTGTTCATTTTCCTGCCACACATACATCTGTCACCTCTGTATGCTTATTCTGTGATTACGTGCCTCTTGAGGAAAAAAAAGATGCATAGAATCATTTAAACTGTAATTCTCTAAAGTACTTGTGCTGTGAAACAGGTAGAAAATACTATAAGATGGAGGATACGCCGGGACGAAGAAGGAAATGAAATTAAAGAAAGCAATGCTCGGATAGTCAAGTGGTCAGATGGAAGGTGAGCACAAAATGTCTGAAGAGTATTGACATACCCAGAATGGGTCAGAGGGATCAAGTTTTGAAATACTTTTTATTTTTAAATTTATTATTATTAGTTTTAGAAATGGGGTCTCACTCTGTTGCCCATGTTGGAGTGCAGTGACATGATAATAGCTCAGTGGAGCCTCAAACTCCTCGTCCTAAGTGATCCTTCCACCTCCCAAGTAGCTGGGACTGCCTGGTGTGCACCACCCTGCATGGATTATGGGGAAAAAAAAAACAAAAAGCCTGCGCACAGTGGCTCACGCCTGTAATCCCAGCACTTTGGGAGGCCAAGGCGGGTGGATCACGAGGTCAGGAGTTCAAGACCAGCCTGGTCAAGATGGTGAAACCCCGTCTCTACTAAAAATGAGCTGGGTGTGGTGGCAGATGCCTGTAATCCCAGGTACTCTCAGGAGGCTGAGGCAGAGAATTCCTTGAACCCAGGAGGCGGAGGTTGCAGTGAGCTGAGATCGCACCACTGCATTCCAGCCTAGGCAATAGAGCAAGATGCCGTCTCACAAAAAAAAAACAAAAAAACACTTCGTAGACACAGTTCTCCATATGTTGCTTAGGCTGGTCTTAAACTCCTGGGCTCAAGCGATCCTCCACCTCCCAAAGTGCTGGGATTACAGGCGTCAACCACTGTGCCCGGCCACAAATTGACATTTTAGAAAAATTGCCCTTCACCGGGACTGTAGTAGAGCCTGGTAAATGTCCCAGCATGTGTTACTTCTTTGTAGTCAGTCAGTTTTTCTCATTATGACTTCTTATTTTCTTTCCTTCTGAATTCTATTTAAAGAGAGAGAGCAGCAGTTGAATCACCTGTTTTGTTTTGTTTTTTCCTGAGTCTTGTCTTATCACCCAGGCTGGAGTGCAGTGGCACAATCTTGCCTTACTGCAACTCCACTTCCTGGGTTCAAGCAGTTCTCCTGCCTCAGCCTCCCGAGAGCTGGGACTACAGGTGTATGCCACCACGCCCAGCTGATTTTTGTATTTTTAGCAGAGACAGGGTTTCACCATGTTGGCCAGCCTGGTCTCAAACTCCTGACCTCGTGATCCCATCCGCCTCAGTCTCCCAAAGTGCTGGGATTACATGTTTGGGCCACCATGTCCAGCCTGAATCACCTTTAAGTGAAGTAAGATGGTTGAGTGAAAGCTTTATGACTTTAGTATATGAAATGTTTCTTCTTTCCAGCATGTCCCTGCATTTAGGCAATGAAGTGTTTGATGTGTACAAAGCCCCACTGCAGGGCGACCACAATCATCTTTTTATAAGACAAGGTACTGGTCTACAGGGACAAGCAGTCTTTAAAACGAAACTCACCTTCAGGTAACTGTTATTATTATTATGTATGATTTTTTATGATAAAAGCAGTGAAACATAGATGTTTCTGTAATGCCTGCCACCTGACTGATGTAACCCCACGGTATGATTCAGCAAGAACCAAGATCTTGTGCATAGTTCTGATGGTTCAAAGGTTATTTTGTCAAATACACTGAAAGTTGCTATTTCTTAGGGAACCAGGTCATGCTAACCAGACTTACAAGAGAATGTCAATGTATTTAATTCCAGTGGCTATTATAACTGCCTTGGGTAACGCTTATCTTTAGAGGGGGCACAACAATACTGGTTATGTTGTAGCTTTTTGAAATTGTAAAGGTCAACGTACAGGCTTTGGAATCAGTTAGGCTCATATTTGAATTCCGATTCCACTTGTGTGACCTTGTGCCACTTTCTCAATCTCTTTTTGCCTCAGTTTCCTAAATCTATAAAATAGGATAGTTATATTAACTATATGAATACTAATTAAAAGTAATGGCAAAAGCCGTAATTACTTTTGCACCAACCTGTAGTATCTAATTAATGTTGCTTGAGCTTATCCATTTATTGCTTCTAGAAGGTGATCATACCATACAGTCTTTTTTACTCCAACCTTCTGTTTTTCATTTGTGGAGTAAGAATGTCTCAGTGAGCCACAGAATGAAGAAACTCACAATCTTCCACCTGGTATATTCAGTCGAGTGTCCCTGCCTGTTTGTTCAGGTGACTAGGAAATGGTCACTGGGCTCTTCTGTGACGTGGGTATCACTGGCTCACAAATGTATTTGGTAAACAGTGAGACGCTCTTCGTTTATTTCCTGGCAGACCTCACTCTACGGACAGTGCCACACATAGAAAGATGACTCTGTCGCTTGCAGATAGGTGTTCAAAGACACAGAAGATTAGAATCTTGCCAATGGCTGGTCGTGATCCTGAATGCCAACGCACAGAAATGATTAAGGTATGTTTGCTAAGCCTTATCCTGGGATTCTTTGTTAATTAGGAAAGTATTTCGCCAAATGCTTGTTCTTCATCTCTTATTGGCCCACTTTTTCCTCTTCCAACCGACATGAATAGGGAGCTGGATTCATTTCCTCAGCATTCGCCAAACAATGCGTGATGCGGCGATGACAGTAAAACAGACACAGGGCTCAAGTTCTCTCTTCACCAGGCCCTGAGAGTTCAGCAACAAACCAGTGATTGAAATATCTGAATTTTCATGTATAAGTTCAAAGATCATTAAGTCTTCTATGTGTGGTTTAGAATCCATGTCAGAAGTCCGTGGAGATACTAGAGAGTAGTGTAAAATAGAGAATAGACCAGGAGTTTGAATGAGAGAGTGACTAAAGGAGACTCTGGTAAAGAATAAGACGAGCTTATCAGTTTTTAAGGTCAGTTTGTAACATTCTACCTGGTATATTTTCAAATGTGGCCCAGCTGTTAATTAGGCACAAGTTTATTTGGGGCGTTGCACCTAATTGATAGAGCATGTGCTCATATTGGCCATTGGCCTTTCCTGCAGCACTGGATTTGAGAAGCCAGATGCAATGGTACAGGCTCATCATTTCTCCTCTCCATCTTCTCTAATCCCTACTAGATTTTGGCCTTTGCCCAACCTGCCTTTGTGATTATATTGTTTAGTGAAGCAGGGCATGGTGAGGCTAAGACAGTCCAGTTGTCTCAGGGCCTTTCTTACTAATCTTATGGTCAGGCTCTGCTGAAGGTTTGGCTCTGAGCCCTTACTTTTTCCTCCATCCTATATTTGTTCATCGAGGCAGATTAAACCAGATTTCATAGCAGTACCTAACCCAGTGGTATATAGGGGCATTTGCTTTGGAGCTGGGCTTGTTCCGTTTCCCCACCTTTTCTGTACAGGCTAAGGGAGTTGGAGGAACCTGCAGATTCTAGCCTCAGCATTACTGGAGGAGCTCTTGAACCACTTTAAGCATCCCCCTACACCCTCCTCCATGTCCCCAGCTCCTGTGAAAATGTAGACAAGGAGTCAGCTAGTTTGTTCTTAGTCCCTGTACTACTGACAGTGATTTTTACTCTAACCTCCGTATAGCCACATATTACTTAAAACAATCTGTTTCACAGAATTTCTAGCAATAGATGTGGACTTGTGTATGATAATACAGAGCAATTGGATGAGGAAGACCTTCAAAGAAATCCCAGAATATCCCTGAAACCTACTCGAACACCACCCCTACCCCCAACCTGGTTTAACATCAAGATACAGAATGCCAGGCAGTGCAAAAGAAATGAAAGCTCTGCCTTGTGGCTTTAGGACGCTCCCCAGCCTGTCATCAGGAGCCGTGAGGAGCTGTCTGGGTTGAGGGGCTGAGGGGCTGGGACCAGAATATCTGGAACTCTGGGAGTTTGGTAGAGCTGGGACAGATCAGGTGTCTGTGGTTCAGGGATGAACAGGAACAGCCACTGCTGCTCCAGGGAGTCAGTTGAGGTGTCTGCTGGGCATGGATGGGGTTTCTCAGGCGGGTTGCTTCCCTCCGGGTTAAGTGGCAGCACAGGACACCAGCACGGCTCCCAAGGACACACCTGTGCCAATGCCAGTTGGGCCGGTTAGTGTCAGGGCTCCCTTCTGCTGCTTTACCCTTGTGTTGCCTTCGCTCCTGCAAACCAAACCAGAGGGTCCCTGTGGAGGCACAGAGGTGTGATGGGGAACACACACGGGACAGCTGTTATCTTGACCAGACATTACATGCTGTTTGTGATAAAAGTGGGTTCAAGTGGGCACAAAAGTAGCTCCTTTTTAGGTTAAAGAGGTTATTTGCTTCTTTACAGAAAGAAGAAGAACGTTTGAGGGCTTCCATACGTAGGGAATCTCAGCAGCGCCGAATGAGAGAGAAACAGCACCAGCGGGGGCTGAGTGCCAGTTACCTGGAACCTGATCGATATGATGAGGAGGAGGAAGGCGAGGAGTCCATCAGCTTGGCTGCCATTAAAAACCGATATAAAGGGGGCATTCGAGGTGAGTCGTGTGTGGAAATTACATTTCATCATTTCAGGATTCTGGACTTTATCCTGGCATTGGATGTAATCTGACTGCCAAGTCAATGGACCTTTTTTTTTTCTTTCGAGACAGAGTCTTGCTCCGTCATTCAGGCTGTAGTGCAGTGGCGTGATCTCGGCTCACTGCATCCTCTGCCTCCCGGGTTCAAGTGATTCTCCTGCCTCAGCCTCCCGAGTAGCTGGGATTACAGGTGTGCACCACCACACCCGGCTAATTTTTGTATTTTCAGTAGAGACAGGGTTTCACCATTGACCAGGCTGGTCTCAAACTCCTGACCTCAAATGATCTGCCTGCTTTGGCCTCCCAAAGTGCTGGGATTACAGGCGTGAGCCACTGTGCCTGGCCAGGACATTTTTAAAGAACCGGTTGTCATGAGTGATCTTAGTTCATTCAGATGAGCTTGAAAGGTAGGAACTGCTGTTGTTCCCACTTTGGGTTTTATCCCTTGAGCTTCTGCTTTCTGACTTGAGAATCTGTCAATTATATTGGAACTTCTGTAAGCTTTTTTTTATTACCTAATTGGGAATCAAGAAATTAAACGATTCCGAAATTATGTGATATTTTCTTTCATTCTTCTTCTACATTTCTCTTAGAAGCATATTTCTTCCTTTCGCAAGTATCAGTGATTTCTGATGGTTACCGTTTTTTCCACACATACTGAATTTTAGGCAGATGCTCAACACTTGACATGCATCCTATTTGATCCTCATAACAACATTATGATCTAGTTGCTCTTATTTCCTTGTTCTTATTGCAGAAACTGAGACTTTGAGAGGTTGAATAACTTGCCCAAAGGCATGTAGTTGCTAAGTGGTCAGTTCTTAAACCAAGGTCATCTGACTTCTGAGACACATCTGTCCCACCTGGTTCTTACCCAGGGGTTCCCCCAAGCCAGTAGCAAGAAGACATGCTGAAAAACGAACGAAGAAGACCTGGCTGACCTCCTGACCCTGCCCACTCTCATCTCAGTCCTGCCACTTTTTAGTTGTGTAACTTCTGAAGAGTTACATAGTCTCCCTTAACTTCTGTTGCCTCATCATGACAAATACAACCTATTAATAATGGTAGTTAGAACATAAGGTTGTTTTGAGGATTACATGATATAATATATTTAAAGTACTTAGCCTAGAGCCTGGCATATAACAAGTAAATTTTTAAAATACCCAAATTTATTTTTCTCTGACTCTCCCATGAAACTCATTTCTCCTTTTCTTGTAGTGACTGCATTTGGTCTGGTGACCTGTTACATATTACCTACCTATTATTTATTTGGGGGCCACAGTACAGAGACCCTTTCTTTTTTGTCAATGCTGATTTCCCATAGAAAAAGATTCAATTGTGTAGAAATAAACCACACAAAAATTAAATAAAAAATTTAAACATCCAAGGATGCTTTAAGGGAGAGAGGTATGTAACATTCAGGTCACCAGAGATTAAAAATCTAGCACATGAGTCTAGTAGTGCTCAGATCCATACAGTAATCAGATAGACAAGGAGTGGGGACAAAGGGAAGGCTTTGGGTTTTGAGGGGAGGGGCTTGGTCTGAAGTCCTTGGCTCTTATTCCACCCAGAGGTTCACCTGGGCTTGGGCAGTGGAGCAGGTGGGCGCCCCTCTGCATCTCTCTTTGAAAGGTCTGCCTGGCAACAAATGGTCTTTACAGGACCAGGAAAACACTTTCTTGCTTTACCTTCAAAGCTCATTTTGGAATTAACTGTTACCGGTGGAAGAATGTCTCAGGCTTTAATAGTTGACTTCGGAAGCGTAGGGTATCTGCCTCTTTAGACACCTTGCACACAAGCCTTTTTGATCTTTAAAAGTGATCAGGTTTTTGTATTTTGAGAGGGTAAGTCTGCTTCATTTCAACGTATCTAAAATTTATATTTATCTTTAAATCAAAAACTTTAAAATTATTTGGTTCTCCTGGGAGGAAATATACAGAGGGAACTAAAGATATTTATAAGAAAACATTTAAGAATGAATAGGTCACTGTCTTCGAAAGTCACTCACAGCTGGGCACAGTGGCTCATGCCTATAATCCCAGCATTTTAGGAGGCTGAAGAAGGAGGATTGCTTGATTCTAAGAGTTCAAGACCAGCCTGTGCAACATGGCAAGACTTCATCTCCACTAAAAGGAAAATAATATTAGCTGGGCATGGGTAGGTAGTGCATACCTGTGGTCCCAACCTACTTGGGAGGCTGAGGCAGGAGAATCACCTGAGCCCAGGAGGTCAAGGCTGCAGTGAGCCATGATTATGCCACTTCTCCCCAGCCTGGGCCTCAAAGCAAGACCCTGTCTCAGGAAAAAAAAAAAAAAAAAAAAAAAAAGGTCACTCACACTCTACACTTTTGCTTTCAGAGGAACGAGCCAGAATCTATTCATCAGACAGTGATGAGGGATCAGAAGAAGATAAGGCTCAAAGATTACTCAAAGCAAAGAAACTTACCAGTGATGAGGTAAGATCAAATTTATTCAATTCTAGGGGTTTATCCTGTACTCAGGAGCCAACTGCTTTGAATGAAGAGCTCACAGATCAGGCAGGCACAGATTAGTTGTCTACACACTTCACTGAAATCCAGCGAGATAAATGCAGTAACAAGACAGAGTGCTCCAGAGGAGGGTCTGATACCAGTATTTAGAGAGGTCTTAGAAGGCTGCATGGAGGATGAGACTTCTTGCTGGGTGTTGAAGAGTGATCAGAAGCTTGCTGGGCAAACTGTCCTCTCTCTGGTAGGTCACTCTGGATAGATGGAAAGGCCTGGAAGAAAAGGTGCAGGTCCCTGACATACCAAGGCTCATCTAAGAGAAAGTGATGGATCATTCAGTGTGGTAGACCAGAGGGTGTATCTCCTTTTTGTAAAAATTCTCAGTATTTTTTTTTATTAGGCAAATAATTCATTCTTGGTTAGAGGTGGTGGCTTATGCCTGTAATCCCAGTATTTTGGGAGGCCTAGGCAGGCAGATCGCTTGAGCTCAGGAGTTTGAGACTAGACTGGGCAACATAGGGAGACCCTATCTCTCCAAAAAAGTACAAAAATTAGCTGGGGGTAGTGGTGTGTGCCTGTAGTCTCAGCTACCAGAGTCTTGAGGTGGGAGGATTGTTGGGGTGGGAGGATTGTTGGGGTGGGAGGACTGTTGGGGTGGGAGGATTGTTGGGGTGGGAGGATTCTTGAGGCTGCAGTGAGACATGATTGCATCACTGCGCTCCAGCTTGGGCAACAGAATGGGACCCTGTCTCAAAAAAAAAAAAAAAAAAAAAAGAATTCATTCTTGTGTTGGGAAAACATATTTTCTTTTTATTTAGATGAAATAGTATTTGGCCGGGCACAGTGGTTCACGGCTGTAATCCCAGCACTTTGGGAGGCCGAGGCAGGCGGATCACTTGAGGTTGGGAGTTCCAGACTAGCCTGACCAACATGGAGAAACCTTGTCTCCACTAAAAATACAAATTAGCAGGACATGGTGGCGCATGCCTGTAATCCCAGCTACTCACAGCCTCAGGAGACTGAGGCAGGGGAATTGCCTGAACCTGGGAGGCAGAGGTTGCAGTGAGCTGAGATCGCGCCATTGCACTCCAGCCTGGGCAACAGGAGTGAAACTCCATCTCAAAAAAAAAAAAAAAGAAAGAAAGAAAGTATTTGAAATTGTATTGAGTAATAAATTGAAATAAGTTTTCATTTATTATTGACAAAATAAATTATTTTAAACAGTATTCTTTTCATATTATAAGACAATAGGCCCTGAGAATTTTTCTTTTTCTTTCTTTCTTTTTTTTTTTAAGCCTTGCTCTGTCGCCCAGGCTGGAGCGCAGTGGCATGACCTCGGCTCACTGCAAGCTCTGCCTCCCAGGTTCATGCCATTCTGCCTCAGCCTCCCGAGTAGCTGGGACTACAGGTGCCCGCCACCACGCCTGGCTAATTTTTTATATTTTTAGTAGAGATGGGGTTTCACCATGTTAGTCAGGATGGTCTCGATCTCCTGATCTCATGATCTGCCCGCCTCGGCCTCTCAAAGTGTTGGGATTACAGGCGTGAGCCACCACGCCCAGCCTCTTTCTTTTTCTTAATACCCTAGCAAGTATTTAACACCCCACTGGGTGATGTGGAGATACTGAGAAACTTAAAGTCTTTATTATACCAGTGAAATACTATATAAAGTAAAATACTATATATGGTAGAGCAGATGGTGAAAAGTGGTCAGGAGACAAATTCTGCAGGAAAGGGATATAGAGAATGTTCTGGGGGGTCTTGGGAGTTGGGATGTTGTACTTTTAGAAATACTGTTCAGGGAAGCTCTCACTGGAATGGTGATCTTTGAGTAAGCATCTGAAGGTAGTGACAGTGAACTGTTCAGCTCTCTGGAGAGTGGTGCATGCAGAATTAGGAAGTGCAAAGGCCCTGAGGTGGGAACCTGCCTGGCATGTGTGAAGAAAGCACAGAGGCTGAAGCTGGAGCCTTGTGAGGGAGAGGGCAGAAATATGATGGGGCCAGATCACCTACGGCCTCACAACATTTGTAAGGCCTTTTTTTTTTTTTTTTTGTATTTTTTGTAGAGACAGGGTTTCAGCATGTTGCCCAGGCTGGTCCTGAATTCCTGGACTCAAGCAATGTGCTTGCCTCAGCTTCCCAAAGTGCTGGGATTACGGGCATAAGCCACCATGACAGACTGATTTTTTTTTTTTTGGTTTTTTATTCTGAGTGGTTTTTGTTGGAGGTTTTCAGCAGAGGAGAGAAGATATGATTTAACTCTTAGTAGGATCACTGACTGCTTTGTTGAGAGTATGTTGATTGTGCCTGTGAAATAATGGCCTTACCTGTTTCCCAGGTATCTATAGATCAAGGTAGCATAGCAGAGCTAACAGAGTAGAGGCTTTGGAGTCTTAAAAGACTACCTAGGTTTGACTCCTGCTTCTACTACTGAAATCTTTTATCTTAAATATCTGGCTTTTCTGAACTTCATTTTTCTCTAAGCGTTGCTGTAAAATTAAAATTTTATATCATATGTGTATAAATTAAAGTTTAATTACACATAGTATATATAAAAGTATATAAATACATATTTATATTATGAAGATATCATTACTATTTCAAAGTGTGATGAAATTGGAATTTTTAAAAGGCACATGGAAACAGATTGTTGACCATTTCAGTTTGTTCTCTGACAAGTACGCCTAAACTCTCTAAGATAAGGACTTCCCTTAAGTATCATTCAGGAGTAAATCAGTAATGTACCAGACAGCATGATTATTAGCAATTAAAAATTATAACTAATTTTTAAAAAATTCTTATTTCTATCCTTTACCCTAACTGGTACCTTTGTAAAGCTATGTAGCTGAAATTCCTATTTTCTTCGTTGGTATCTTTATCTGAAATATATTTTATCCTCTTGAAACATTTTCAGTGGTTATGCAATTTTAGAGCAATTTTCTTTCGGGAGATTTTTGGCTTCCATTATTATTATTTAAAAATGAGCTTTCTAATGGTGATTTCTTTTGGCACTTTGAATATGCCATCCTCTGCCTTCTGCCTTCCATTGTTCTGATGAGAAGCCAGCTCTTTATTGTCTTGAGATTCCCTTGTATGGGACCAATCATTTTTCTCTAGCTGTTTTCAGGAATTTTTCTATCTTTCAGCATTTTTACTGTGATGTATCTGCATGTGGTTCTCTTTGCATTTATTCTACTTGCAATTTGTTGAGCTTCTTGGATGTGTAGGTTAATGTTTTTCAACAAATCTGGGAAGTTTTCAGTCATTGTTTCATTTAATATTTTTTCTGCTGTTTTCCCTCCTCTCCTGCTATTCCCATTAGGTATATGTTGGTGTGTTTAGTGGTGTCTCGCATTTCTCTGGGACTCTATTCCTTTTTCTTCATTCTGTTTTCTCTGTTCTTCAGACTGCATAATCTCTTCGTTTCATCATTAAGTCTGCTGATCCTAGTTCAAATCTACTTTGTGCCCCTCTGGTCACATTTCATTTCAGTTACCCTTTCAGTGTAAGAATTACCATTTGATCCTTTTTTTTTTTTTTTTTAAATCATTTCTGTCACTTTATTGATATTCTCTCTTGATAATACATTATTACCATGCCTTTCTTTCTTTTCTTTTTTTTTTTTGAGACAGGGTCTCACTCTGTTGCCCAGGCTGGATTGCAGTGGCGCAATCTTGGCTCACTGCAACCTCCACCTCCCAGGTTTAAGTGATTCTCCTGCCTCAGCCTCCCAAGTAGCTGGGATTACAGGTGTGTGCCACCACGCTTGGCTAATTTTTGTACTTTTAGTAGAGACAGGGTTTCACCGTGTTGGCCAGGCTGGTCTCGAACTCCTGACCTTGTGATTCACCTGCCTTGGCCTCCCAAAGTGCTGGGATTAAAGGCGTGAGCCACCGTGCCCAGCCTATTTTTAAATTTATTTAATTTAATTAATTAATTTATTTTTGAGACAGATTTTCACACTGTCACCCAGGCTGGAGTGCAGTGGTGCGATCTTGGCTTACTTCAACCTCCACCTCCTGGGTTCAAGTGATTCTCCTGCCTCAGCCTCCCGAGCAGCTGGGATTACAGGTGCCTGCCACCACGCCCGGCTAATTTTTTTGTATTTTTAGTAGACATGGGGTTTCACTATGTTGGCCAGGCTGGTCTCAACCTCCTGACCTCGTGATCTGCCTGCCTTGGTCTCCCAAAGTGCTGGGATTACAGGTGTGAGCCACCGCGCCCAGCCTATTTTTTATACACAGAGGGTCTCACTTTGTTGCCCAAGCTGGTCTCAAACTTCTGAACTCAAGGGATCCTCCGACCTTGACCACCCAAAGTGCTGGGATTTACAGGCATGAGCCACTGTGCTTGGCACTAGACAAAATTTGTTGGTTTTTTTTTTTTTTTTTTTGAGACCAAGTCTCATTCTCTTGCCCAGGCTGGATTGCAGTGGTGCCATCTTGGCTCACTGCAACCTTCACCTCGTGGGTTCAAGCAATTCTCCTGCCTCAGCCTTCCTAGTAGTTGGGATTATAGGCACCCGCCACCATGCCCAGCTAATTTTTGTATTTTTAGTAGAGACGGGGTTTTGCCATGTTGGTCAGGCTGGTCTCAAACTCCTGACATCAGACGATTCACCTGCCTTGGCCTCCCAAAGTGCTGGGATTACAGGCGTGAGCCACTGTACCTGGCCAAAATTTGTTTCATTGTTCTGCAACATACTTGTTTTAAATTAGATGAGGCAACATCTTAATGATACATTTATAGTGCTGAACTGTTGGCAAACGTGAGTCCTCATCTAAGCAGATGCTATTTTTTTCTTGGCAAATAGAAACTGTGAATGAAAATTGAGAAGTATCATGGGACTTCTGTCTATTCCTAGTATTCTCAGAAGTGAGGTTTTTTTTTTTGTTTTTTTTTTTTTTAGTGATCCATCAGATAGCCTTCTTCTAGGCTGGGCAGTTGCAAACCTATACTGCCTGACTTAAAAATGCCTCTTGGGAATGGCCACCTAGCTGTTACAGGAACCACCCTCTACCTGCCTTATCCAAATGCTCTCTTTCAGGTCTTCCTGCACTCTTCCCTTTCCTGCCCTGACAACAAAGATTTTACTTCTTCCTGGACCTCTCAACCCCTGCCACTGCCTCTTCATGTTACCCTAGTTTGAGTCCTGGTCATGCGTTACAATGGAAGAAGGAATGGGAGCATTCCTGTTCGAAGTCCCTTTCTGTGCTTTGCACACTAAAGCCCACCCAAACATCAGGAGCCTGGGTATGCCTCTGATATTAAGGGGAGTTTTCAGACCCCAGGTCCACAGCCCAGAGAACACTATTATCATCATAGCATGCCTTGAAATGGGGGTGAGGGCCAGTCTATAGTAGAGTGAACTGCATCGATTTTGGTGCTACCCTTTCCCACTTGTATGGCCTTGGGCCGGTCATCTCATATTTCTGAGTCTATCTCCTCATCTGGTCAATGGAGTTTATGCTCCCTGTCTTGTAAAAATGTTGCATTACAGTATTAATAAACAACAGATTTGAAAGTAACACAATATGTAGTAGCTGAACAAGAAATACTATTTTCCCTTTTCCAACAGAGTCTAAGTTACCAAAAAGAAGAAAAATGTAAAGGAGAGCTTTTTATTCTCCCTCATTTTTTTAAGTAGTTAAAACTTTACAAAATCTCAGTTACCTCAAAGATCTAGATAAACAGGTAGGGGGAGAAACTGTGTGCTGGTACTGTGTTCTCCAGGAGTCTGGGAAAAGGGAAGGACCTGAACTGAAAGAAACATGGAGACAGTGGAAAGGAGAGGTATCAAGGCCAACCCTTGGCTTCTTAGACAAAAGAGGTACCTGCTGTGAAGGATTAGTTAGAACGGGGCGCCAGGCAGCCTTCTCTCTGTGTCTCTTTCTCCAGCTCTCCTTCTTGAGACTCCATTTCCCCTTTGACAACCCTGCCTTATCTTCATAACTGTGGACTGTTTCTGTACCTACAGGGACCTGCATTCATGACTGTATTAGCAAGCTTTCTTTTAGATTTAATAAACATATTTTTGTCATTTACTGCATTTATATATGACACTGGGATCCATTCCAGTTATGTTCAGTAAGGCAGCATCCCACACGTGTAATTTCACGAAATGAAGTCATCCTGAAGGCTTCTGTCACCTTTCTAAGTCCTGGGAGTCTGAGAAACTATACACCTTTGCTCTGTGTGATGGCTGACTGGCTGGCTTGCTTATTTATTTATTTGTTTGTTTGAGATGGAGTCTTGCTCTGTTGCCCAGGCTGGAGTGCAGCACCACGATCTTGGCTCACTGCATACTCTGCCTCCTGGGTTCAAGTAATTCTCCTGCCTCAGCCTCCAAATCCACGCCCAGCTACTTTTTGTATTTTTTAGTAGAGACAGGGTTTCACCATGTTGGCCAGGCTGGTCTCTAACTTCTGACCTCAAGTAATCTGCCTTCCTCAGCCTCTCAAAGTGCTAGGATTATAGGCACGAGCAACACTTGGCCTTATTATTTATTAAAAATTTTTTTGTAGCAATTATTATTATTATTATTTTTTGGTGAAGACAGATGTCTTACCATGTTGCCCTGGTTGGTCTCACTCAAACTCGTGGCCTCAAGTGATTCTCCAGCTTTGGCCTCCCAAGGCCCTGGGATTACAGGCATGAGCCACTGCGCCCATTCCCTTTGTTGTGTTTTTCTGTGCTTATGTGTAGCTGCCAGAGAAGTCAGTCCTTGGCAGGCTTTTTTTTTTTTTTATGAGACGGAGTCCTGCTCTGTCGCACAGGCTAGAGTGCAGCGGCGTGGTCTCAGCTCACTGCAACTTCCGCCTCCTGGGTTCAAACAATTCCCCTGCCTCAGCCTCCCAAGTAGCTGGGATTACAGGTGCCTGCTACTATGCCCAGCTAATTTTTTTGTAGTTTTAGTAGAGATGGGGTTTCACCATGTTGGCCAGGCTGGTCTTGAACTTCTGAGCTCGTAGTCCACCTGCCTTGGCCTCCCAAAGTGCTGGGATTACAGGCATGAGCCACCACACCCAGACTTTTTTTTTTTTGAGGCGGAGTCTTGCTCTGTTGCCCAGGCTGGAGAGCAGTGGCATGATTTCTGCCCACTGCAGCCTCCACCTCCCGGGTTCAAGTGATTCTCCTGCCTCAGCCTCCTGAGTAGCTGGGACTACAGGCATGTGCCACCACATCTGGCTAATTTTTTGTATTTTTCATGCAGACAGGGTTTCACCATCTTGGTCAGGCTGCTTTCAAACTCCTGACCTCGTGATCCGCCGGTCTCAGCCTCCCAAAGTGCTGGGATTACAGGCATGAGCCATCGCGCCCAGCCAGTCCTTGGCAGGCTTTCTAAAGCAGAATTTCACAGCTTCTCACTCCAGAGGATGGATTAGGACTGGTGCCAGTGAGACTTCTTTGGGAGAGACTGGCCATCTCCTGGCTGCTGCTGTCCAGGGACCTTTAGGACAGGCTGGACCATCTTTTAGAATTACCATGCTAGTTCTTTTAGTGATTCAAATTTCATCTCCTTAAAGGATTTTAGAGCTGAAAAGATAAACACGCCAAGGCTCATTTTTGGAAGGTTACCAAAAAATAGTGATTGCATGTAAAATGTTTAAGATAAGATTTTTCCTTTGAAAATTAAAAGACAAGTAGTGTGATTGAATGTGCTCTTTGCCTGTGGGGCTGGGAGAGAAGTATTTGGGTTTGCTCTAGCCTGTAGAGTAGAGAGGAGGGGCTCTTGTTCCTTCTTGGGGGCAGGATCTATCTTTCAGTGTTGCTGTTTAGGTAATTTCCCTGCTGCCAGCTGGGAAGTAAATGGAGGAGGAGGACTTCTCTAAATCCCTTACTGTGGATTCATAACTTCCCCCCTTTGAATTCTCCTATGGCCTTTCAGGTCTGTGGGAATGTATTTGGGATAACAAAGCAGAAAACAAGTGTGAGATGCTGTCTTGTCTGTCAGAGGGCCAGCCATGAGAACCATCAGAAAAAAGTGGGCATACCAGGTTGCATTCTACATCTAGCAGCCTGTGGTCACAGCAGCAAGATGTCTGGCTTTCCCTAACTTCAACCTTCAAACCATTTGTTCATACCATTTAATTTTTAATTTTTATTTATTTTTGAGACAGAGTCTTGCTTGCTCTGTTGCCCAGGCTGGAATATATTGGTGTGATCTCAGCTTACTGCAGCCTTTATCTCCTGGGTTCAAGCGATTCTCCTGCTTCAGTCTCTTAAGTAGCTGGGATTATAGGCGCGTGCCACCACACCTGGCTAATTTTTGTATTTTTAGTAGAAATGGAGTTTTGCCATGTTGGCCAGGCTGGTCTCAAACTCCTGACCTCAGGTGATCCACCCCCTTTGGCCTCCCAAAGTGCTAGGATTACAGGCATGAGCCATCGTGCCCGGCCCATCCCACTTAGTGTCAGTTTATTTTAATCAGTATTTGATACTTAGATACTGACATGTTCAAATTCTATCTGTAAAAAATGTTTTTTAGATAACTTCCTAAATTATTTGTTTCTGTTAGAACATTTGTACAGAATGATTTTAAACAGAGGAAACTTGTGTATAGATGCCCTTTAATGTCATGAAATATTTTCTTAAAAACCTTTATGATGTGAGTTTTTAATGCATTGAAACAAATTGTTCCAAAAAAACCAAATCAACAGTCTTTAAAATACTGAATTTTAGAAAATGAAAAGAAGTGAAATGCTGAGGAGGCAGAGAAAAAAAGTTTGAGAAATTACCTGATCATGGTAAAAATATCCCGACAGGACCAGTGGTTAGACAGGCAGAACTTTTGGGAGAGCCCCGCCCCTTCTGTGGCAAATCCTGTCTCCAGTTTCCTGCACATCCTGCTCTGTGTTCAAAGGTTTCCCTGTGAGAGATTAGCTCACAGTTGCTGACACCTCACAATCTCCCTCACAATCTGCAGGAACAGTTACTTTGAGTTGTCAGAGGGTCATTCAGCTCATAGCTACTTTTGATAAACCATCCTAAAAATGTTCTTTATTGACTTGTAGATTTGTAAAAATTGTATCTGTTTAGGAGGGTGAACCTTCTGGAAAGAGAAAAGCAGAAGATGATGATAAAGCAAATAAAAAGCATAAGAAGTACGTGATCAGTGATGAAGAAGAAGAAGAAGATGATTGAAGTATGAAATATGAAAACATTTTATATATTTTATTGTACAGTTATAAATATGTAAACATGAGTTATTTTGATTGAAATGAATCGATTTGCTTTTGTGTAATTTTAATTGTAATAAAACAATTTAAAAGCAAGTCTCTGTGTTCAAGAAATCTACTTTTCCGGCCAGGTGTGGTGGCTCATGCCTGTAATCCCAGCACTTTGGAAGGCCGAGGCGGGTGGATCACAAGGTCATGGTGGCATGCGCCTGTAGTCCCAGCTACTCGGGAGGCTGAGGCAGGGGAATCGCTCGAACCCGGGAGGCAGAGGTTGCAGTTAGCCGAGATCGTGCCACTGCACTCCAGCCTGGCGATAGAGCAACACTATCTCAAAAAAATAAAAGAAAAAAGAAAAAAAAAGAATCTACTTTTCCCAAAGCAAACTGATTTTGTTAATGCTTTACACAAAGTCTTAGGTCTCAGTGAATTCCTGCTGCTCTCTCAACCCCCTTACCTCTCATTCCCCACAAAGAAGCCTTCTGGCCAGGCTGAGATTCTCTCACAATTCTGGAGACTTGGAGTCTAAAATCAAGCTGTGGGAGGGCCATGCTGCCTCTGAAGATTCTTGGCAGGGATCCTTCCTTGCCTCTCAGTTTCTGGTAGTTCCTGGCAATCTGTGGCTTTTGACAGTATGACTTCCGTCTCTGCCTCTGTCTTCACATGACCTTCCTCGTGTGTCTGTTCCGGGTCTCAGTATCTCCAGATCTCCCTCTGTTCATAAGGACATCATTCATTGGATTTAGGGCCAACTCTAATCTGGTGTGATATCATCTTGATGAATTACATGTGCAAAATTCTCTATTTCCAAATAAGGTCACATACTGAAGTTGTGGGTAGACATGGATTCAGTGGGGTGTGGGGGGTGGGTCACGATTCAATCCACAATGATAACCATGATAAATATTGTTGTAATGTAATTTTTAAAATTGTATTCAAAATTAATGTCAAAAAATCCATGATGAACAAAACGTCAAAATTTTAAATGAAGACGGGATCTGGGCTGGGCGCGGTGGCTATCCTGTAATCCTAGCACTTTGGGATGCCGAGGTAGGCATCACCTGAGGTCAGGACATCGAGACCATCCTGGCTAACACGGTGAAACCCCATCTCTACTAAAAATACAAAATTAGCCGGGCATGGTGGCACATGGCTGTAATCCTAGCTACTCGGGAGGCTGATGCAGGAGAATTGTTTGAACCCAGGAGGCAGAGGTTGCAGTGAGCCGAGATCCTGCCCGTGTACTCCAGCCTGGGTGACAAGAGTGAGACTCTGTCTTAAAAAACAAAAAATACAAAGGGAGGGGAATTTGATTCCTCTTGATTGGAAGAATGGCAAAGAATCTGCAGGTATGTTTGAAATCCACCACACACATATTTGCCTTCTCTGTGGAGCTCTTCTACATACACTAATCTTGTCCTTACTGATAGCCTCTACTTTTACTCATCTTTCTTCTTGGTGCTATTAGTCCAAACTGGGAGTGGCAGTTGTGGGAGGCTTATCCTGAAGCCTGGTTATAGATAAAGAAAAGTGACATCAAGAGAGGGGAGGCCTAAGTCATCATCATGTCACTTTCCTAACTCAGAAATCTTCAGTGCTAGCTATTTCCTGGCTTATCAAATGGAAACCCTTCTACCTGGTTTTTAAGAGCCTTCATTCTGACTCCACTCTCTCCAAGGCAACACAATTTTGTGTGTTTGTTTTAAACATGTTACCAGTAGACACCTGTGTCAGTTGTTAAGCTCTTGTCTCTTTTCCAAACCTACTCTTCTGTACCTGGCACGGAGGTGCTGGGGCCAGGAGTCCACAAACCAGAGTTGAGCTTCGCCAGCTGCCCCCTGTTAGGGGGCGCCAAAGGAAGACTGGAAGCCTGGAGAACTAAGAAGGGATTGCTCCTTCCTGTTTGCTTATGGAGCTTTCTGGGGGCTTCCTGTTGACTTGCATTTTCTGAGAGGACCCACCAACACTTCTTCACTTGAGCAGAGGCAGAGCCTTTCTGCAGCTGCGGAGTCCAGTTTGCAGTTTTGCCAGCACTTGCAGAGCCAGCTTCATTTTCCCCCCTGAGACACATCAGGACCAGCTGGGCAGCAGCTTTTCCTCAGGTATGAGTTAAGCTCCAGGGGGCCCTTTATGTAAGTGTTTTAAGTTTTTATAATCCCCCCTTTTCCCTATCAGCCCCACAGGTGGAAGCTGTTCTTTGCATCTGCTACCTCTGTGACCCCTCAGAGTTCCTCTTTTTATACTTTCAGTAACCTAGTCCACAACTTTAAACCCAATTGCAACTTTAAAATATTAAATTATGTCTGTACAGCTGTACAGACAACTGGTGTGTTTTCTGTTCCCTGACTAGAACCTGACTAGGTGGTCGAGGCAACAAATCCTCAGAGATGGAGTTTAGGGGTTGGTTTGGGTTTGAGTGCAGTTCTGAGCTCCCCACCAATGAGAAGGGGGATGCTGGTAGCCCATGGTGTCCATTGGTATCACGATGAGTCAGATTATCTCCTTTACTAGAGTAGACTACAAACTGGGGAAAGGAAATACCCAGAGTTCGAGGATTACTAGATACTGGCTCAGCTGATGCTCACTCCTAGAACCTCAAATACTCCACTAAATACAAAGTGGAGACTGACAGTGGTCAGGTGATAGATGGAGTTTTAGCCCAAGTTCAACTCACAGTATGCCCTCCAGATTTACTGACCCACCTTGTGGTTTCCCCAGTTCTTAAATATATGATTGGAATAGGTGTATTTTGTCAACTGAGAAATTCCCCACATTGTCTTCTGATCCATGAAGCACCATTAAAAAGTAGAAAGGACCAAGTAGAAGCCCCTGGAACTTATTTTTCTCACCAGGATAATAAACCAAAAACAACACTGCATGCTTGGGGGAATTGCAAAGATGAATGATGCCATCAAAGACTTGAAAGAAGCAGAGGTGATGATACCTCTTACATCCCCCATTTATTTATTCATTAATTTATATTATTTATTTATGAGACAGAGTCTCGCTCTTTATTTATGTATTTGTTTTTGAGACAGAGTCTCGCTGCATCGCCCAGGCTGGAGTGCAGTGGTGCGATCTCAGCCCACTGCAACCTCCGCCTCCCAGGTTTAAGTGATTCTCCTGGCTCAGCTTCCCGAATAGCTGGGATTACAGACACACGCCACCAAGCCTGGCTAGTTTTTTAATATTTTTAGTAGAGATAGGGTTTCACCATGTTGGTCAAACTGCTCTATAACTCCTGACCTCAGGTGATTTGCCTGCCTTGGCCTCCCAAAGTGCTGGGATTACAGGCATGAGTCACTGCATCTGGCCACATCCCTCATTTATCTCACCTGTATGGCCTATTGGCAGATTGATCTTGGAAATGACTGGTTATCTTATACCGAATCAAATAATGACTATATTAGCAGCTGCTATTTCATATATATTTCTTTGAGACATTCTCATTCTGTCACCCAGGCTGGGTCACAAGAATTGTGAGAAATACATTATTAAGCATAGGAGGACATGTATCCTTCAAAAGCTGTAGGCAGGGCCAGGTGTGGTGGCTCACACCTATAATCTGAGCACTTTGGAAGGCCAAGGTGGGTGGATCACCTGAGGTCAGGAGTTCAAGACCAGCCTGGGCAAATGCTTTTTTCCCCTTCATATTAATATGTAAAGACAAACAGAGGCCGGGCGCGGTGGCTCAAGCCTGTAATCCCAGCACTGTGGGAGGCCGAGACGGGAGGATCACGAGGTCAGGAGATCGAGACCATCCTGGCTAACACGGTGAAACCCCGTCTCTACTAAAAATACAAAAAACTAGCCGGGCGAGGTGGCGGGCGCCTGTAGTCCCAGCTACTCCGGAGGCTGAGGCAGGAGAATGGCGTAAACCCGGGAGGCGGAGCTTGCAGTGAGCTGAGATCTGGCCACTGCACTCCAGCCTGGGCGACAGAGCGAGACTCCGTCTCAAAAAAAAAAAAAAAAAGACAAACAGAAACAGTTCGCTTTTACTTTTTAGACCAATGGCACCCCTCATTAGACCAACGGTACCCCTTACTAGACCAATGAAACCCTTTGGTCTGAGGCAACAATCTTGCCTCACAGCTACATGGACTTACCTATATACTTTGCCATATGGAGTCTGCAAAAATCCTGTTCCACATGTCACACTGGTCCACTGCAGCGATGACATTATGCTGATGGTATCTGATCTGATGAGTAGGAAATAACTGTACTTTAGATGCCTTAGTAATCAGCCCTCAGCGTGTAAACCAGAGAGTGGGAGATAATCCCCATCAAAATTTAGGGGCATGCCACCTCAGTGAAGTTTCTGGGGAACTAGTGGTCTGGAGCATGTCTGGATAGCCCCTCCAAAATGAAGGATATGGTGCCGTACCTTAAACCACCTACCAGTGCAAAATAATGCTTGGTGGATCTTTCTGGATTTAGGAGCCAATGTACACTTTTATTTCATTGTGCACTTTGACCTTTTGCCAAGTAAGGCAGAGATGCTACCTGTTTTAAGTGAGGACCAGAATAAGAGACTGTTTTGCAGTAATTCCAGGTTACAGGGCAAACTGCTCTTCCACTTCGGCCTAATAACCCAGCATATCTGATAATGCTTAGTGTGTCTGTGGCAAATATCACTGCTGTTTGAACCCTGTGGTTAGAATCAGCAAGAGAACTGAGTACAGGTCTCTAGGGATTTGAAACATATCCACGCCCTCTTCTGTAGACAGTCTTTTTTTTTTTTTGGAGACGGAGTCTTGATCTCTCCTGACCTCATGATCCGCCCGTCTCGGCCTCCCAAAGTGCTGGGATTACAGACGTGAGGCACCACACCTGGCCTAGACAGTCCCTTTTAATACTTAATCATGGAACATCAAGTAACCACACAGGCTGAGCTTCTCAGAATGAACTGGGCATTTTCTGTCCCAGGAAGCTGTAAGATTGGGCATATGTATGGCAGTCTTTTACCAATCTATCATCTGGGCTCAATGAGGTCTAGAAAGCATGAGAAGGTTTCTTGTATAGGTGGCTCAGGCTCCCTTAATACAGACTCTTGCTGAGTTGTCTCTTCTGTCCCCTTCTCCAAAAGCAAAAAGCCTGGTTTCAAATATCCTCAATTTATTTACTCATTTGTTCAGTCCTCAGTATGCAAATAATAAAATGACTATGGCTGTCTGCTCAGCTCTGGGCCATACAGTGGCCATGCAGGCCAAGTTCCCATTTAATTTATAGCTTAGAAAGCTCTACTCATATTGAGAATTAAAAAGATTTCAGTACCCAGAGTTTAAGAAAGGGGCAGCAACTGCAAATACCTTAAAGAAAACACCCAAGAAACTCCAACTGAATGAAATACTATGTGCTCATGTGTACTTTGCCAAATGATTTAAGATTTGACACAAATTAGGCTGGGTGTGGTGGCTCACACCTGTAATCTCAGCACTTTGGGAGGCCGAGGAAGGTGGATTACTTGAGGCCAGCAGTTCACGACCAGCCTGGCTAACATGGTGAAATACTGTCTCTACTAACAATACAAAAATTAGCTGGGTGTGGTGGCGCACGCTGGTAATCCCAGCTGCTCTGGAGGCTGAGGCAGGAGAATCGCTTGAACCTAGGAGGCGGAGCTTGCAGTGAGCCGAGATCGTACCACTGTACTCCAGCCTGGGTGACTGAGCGAGACTCCGTCTCAAAAAAAAAAAAAAAAAACACCCCAAAAACAAATCACTCTCAAACTCAGCACTTAACAACAACAAGCATTTACTATTATCATGCTGATTCTGAGGATTAGGAATTCAGGAAAGGCTTACCTTTCACCCACCAACTCTGCCTCCTTCTTTCTCCCAAGACATTCTAGTTAGTTAAGCTTCTGAGAACCTGGCTTAGGGAGCCAGTTTGAGGTTGGTTTAATGGAGATTTGTTTTATGAAGCTTGGGACTATGCTGAAGTGGTGGACCAAGAACTGTGTATAAGAACTTTAGTTGGAAAAATTAATACTGTGCATTTTCCCCCAACACCAAAGATCCTAGTGGGACCATGGATCTGTTTGGAGATATAGATGACATTTCTTCTGAGAGTGATGAGGGCAATCAACCACCTACTCCAGGACAGCTGGTTGTAAGTACAATCACCAATATCAACCAATCCCATTATTCAAAGCTAAAAAAAGAAAGCTTCAGAGGCTGATGGGTCTGTCTCATGTTGAGAGAGGATGTGGATAGCCAAACATCTGATGAATAGGTGACTTTCTTAGCTATATTGGGAATTTCTGGATATAAGAAGGCACAGAAGGAACTACTCAGAATAAAGCTGATGCCAAACTTTAGGGGCTAGACTAATATAAAACAATATAAAAATATAATATATAACATAAAAACCTTTGATTTAAAGGTTTTTCTTATTCAAGCCTATGACAAGAAGCATGAGCAATGCTGATATTCTCTGATTTTAATAGTTGTCTAGTATTGATGGGGTGAATAATTTCATACTTCTGTCGCTGAATATGTTATGCAAAATACGTCAATAAAGTAGATACTTTTTTCTACTAATGTTGGCTAATGGATCCTGTTTTCCCGTGTTTTTTTTCTGTTTTGTTTTGTCTTGCTTTTTTTTTTTTTGAGACGAAGTTTCAAAGATTACAGGCATGAGCCACCATGCCCAGCCTGTTTTGCTTTTTGTAGGCATGAGGTGAGGTTTTAGGGAGAAGCTTGGAAGAATTGCTGACTGTTTTGTCGCTAAAGTGGAGTGTAAATTTACTTCCCAGCCAGGCGCACTAGCTCACGCTTATAATCCCAGCACTTTGGGAGGCCAAAGTGGGCAGATCACCTGAGGTCAGGAGTTTGAGACCAGTCTGACCAACATGGTGAAACCCCGTCTCTACTAAAAATACAAAAATTAGCCAGGCATGGTGGTGCAGGCCTGTAATTCCAGCTACTCAGGAGGCTGAGGCAGGAGAATCGTTTGAACCAGGGAGGTGGAGGTTGCAGTGAGCCGAGATCACGCCACTGCACTCCAGCCTAGGTGACAGAGTGAAGACTCTATAAAAAACAAACAAACAAACAAACAAAACATTACTTCCTGTCAAACCTGCATCTGCCTAGTGCAGGACGAGTAAAGCTAGCACATTTCTAATGTCTTCAAGCTCTCACATTCTGATTCCTTTCTTAGGATGAACATGGAGTGCCTCAGGACCAGCAGGAGGAAGAGCCAATTTCTCAAACCATAATAGAAGAAGAAATTCCCAGTATCAACTCCGATTTAGGAAACGAATTGTATTTTGTTAAATTACCCAAGTTTCTCAGTATAGAACCCAAGTAAGAGGACTGATTAAAATTTTCAAGATATTAAAAATATGTGTAGAATAAATATTTTTTTCTTATTTATCATGAGTTTGCTAATCACAAAGATGGGAGATTTCTCATATAACTTTGAAAAAAATAAATCTAGGATGTGCTGTGGTAGAAAAATGAATCACTATTGAGAGAGAATTTTAATGCTAATAATTTTTCTAGCATTTTGGCACTTTCTTTTACATAAACAGATCACAATGGATGAAGGTGTTTCTCCCTAGTATAAAGCTGACAAATCAGAAAATAAGAGTGACAAAGTCTGCTAGAGAAATCACAAATGTTGTGGCCGGGTATGGCAGCTCATGCCTGTAATCCCACCACTTTGGGAGGCCGAGGCGGGCAGATCACTTGAGGTCAGAAGTTTGAGACCAGCCTGGGCAAAATGGTGAAACCCCGTCTCTACTAAAAATACAAAAATTAGCCGGGCGTGGTGGCACATGCCTGTAATCCCAGCTACTTGGGAGGCTGAGGCGTGAGAATCTCTTAAATCCAGCAGATGGAGGTTGCAGTGAGCCGAGATTGCGCCACTGCACTCCAGCCTGGGTAACAGAGTGAGACTCTGCCTTAAAAAAAAAAAAAAAAAGTCACAAATGTTCAATGCAAAAGCCATTGTGCATCTAGAAAAGACAATTATTTTGTACTACAAAATAGTGTCAGTGGGTATGATTCACTAAGGTACATGCATGCAAGCTCTTGTGCTTAACACATTTTCTTTAAAAAATATGGGAAGACCATGTGTTACCTATACTTTGGAAGACATATTTCATCAAATAACATTTTGAATTGTTAGTTGCATTTGAATTTTATTTCAGGCAATATGTTTTAGAAACAAATTTCAAGAAAGCATGGTACTTTGCATACTTCTTTGAAGGTTTACATGAAGTTATTTGTCTACTGTGATTTTTGGAAACACATGGGGACACCTTGTAGGGATGATTAAATATAATATTAATCATATTCCTTACTAAATATGGCTAACATGATGTTAAAAACACAATTTGTAGGCCTTTTGATCCTCAGTTTTATGAAGATGAATTTGAAGATGAGAAAGTGCTTGACGAGGAAGATAGAATCAGGTTAAAATTAAAGGTACCATCCCACACTTTATTCCTTTTAAGTTTTTCCTTTTATAAAGTAAAGCAGGGATGACAACGTGAGACTTGAGCTTGGGAAATCCTCTTATGTTTCTTGTTCAATAGCTCTTTAGACCTAGGAATTAAAACACCTTTTCAGAATATTTTTACGGGAGGAGGTATGTGCCCTTTTTTATCCCTGTAGAATTGTCATTTTCTTCTTTTGGTTGCAGTTATGCTTTTTTTGATATAAGTAAAGATAAACAGTTTTGAAAATTGTTAGTGGCCGGGCGCGGTGGCTCACACCTGTAATCCCAGCACTTTGGGAGGCCGAGACGGGCGGATCACGAGGTCAGGAGATCGAGACCATCCTGGCTAACACAGTGAAACCCCGTCTCTACTAAAAATACAAAAAATTAGCTGGGCGCGGTGGCGGGCGCCTGTAGTCCCAGCTACTCGGGAGGCTGAGGCAGGAGAATGGCATGAACCCAGGAGGCGGAGCTTGCAGTGAGCTGAGATCACGCCACTGCACTGCAGCCTGGGAGACAGAGCGAGACTCCGTCTCAAAAAAAAAAAAAAAAAAGAAAAGAAAAAAAAAAGAAAATTGTTAGCTACTTCCTTCAGGATAAATAATAATAAGGCATATGGAATTGACTGCAGATTTTACAGTGGGTAGATCCTGGTGATTTCCCACAACAGAAATGTCTCAACTCTTCATGGATATTCACACTATGCACAAAAGATAACTTGTCATTAGGTGGTTCCTCTCTTGAAGGCCTGAGACAGCAAAGCACTACCAACTGCTTTCACAGGCATGTTGTTCTTTCTTAAGGGGGTTTCCTTTAAAACAATTTTTTTTTTAATTTAAAACTTTTGTGTGGGTTTATTTATTTATTTATTTATTTATTTATTTATTTTTTGAGATGGGCCTTGCTGTTTTTCCCAGAATGGCCTCAAACTCCTGGGCTCAAGCGATCTTCCCGCCTCAGCGTCCCGAGTAGCTGGGTACAGGTGCACACCACCACACCTGGCTACAGGATTGCCTATGAGTTTCTACCGGGGCCCTAGTGGTAGCACTGGGCAGGGGAAATTGTTGTTGTTGTTGTTACTTTCCACCATATGGGTAGAATAAATTTAGACTCAAAAACAGGGCAAAGCACTGATCTCATGTTTTAATTTTTTAATTCGTTATTCTTTTTTAAAAATTGTAATTTCATGCCCAGAGCTTCCCTGTCTCACTAGGTGAATGGGGCACTTTTTCGCCCGTCTTTCATTGGGTTCATCTTCAAGTGGCCCTGCCATAGGCAGAGGCCTCATTTTAACTCTCTACCTCATGTGGACCCAAAGCCTCATGCTGTCTCCTTTGGAGTTCTTCATGTGTCTTGTTTGATAACACCTCCGGCCTGCATGCTACTTAGCTTCCGCTTCCACTGATATGAACTGGAGCTCAGAAAAGATTTGAAGAAAATGTCTGGCTAGTTTAACCAACATCTCTAGGTATATGTAGCAGGTAGGTTTCAGTTGTGCTGAATCAGTTAGTTTTTGTAAGCTCACTCTATCATTACCTATCAAGTCTTTACACATGATTATAAATCACTTGAAGAAAGAAGAACATTTAGTTAAACTGGTTTAACTAACCAATGCCTTTGGGGTTTTAACCAGGTAGAAAATACTATAAGATGGAGGATACGCCGGGATGAAGAAGGAAATAAAATTAAAGAAAGCAATGCTCGGATGGTCAAGTGGTCAGATAGAAGGTGAGCATAAAATGCCTGAAAAATACTGACATGCCAAGAGGGAGGCCTGGGATGAGTGAGGTTTTCTTTGTAGAAACTTCTTTTGGGGTCATTTTCTTTTCTTTTTGTTTTGAGACAGACTCTCGCTCTGTCAGGCTGGAGTGCAGTGGCGTGATCTTGGCTCACTGCAACCTCCGTCTCCTGGGCTCAAGTAATTATTCTGCCTCGGCCTCCTGAGTAGCTGGGATTACAGGCATGTGCCACCACACCCGGCTAATTTTTGTATTTTTAGTAGAGACGGGGTTTCACTGTGTTGGCTACGCTGGTCTTGAACTCCTGACCTCAGGTGATCCGCCTGCCTCGGCCTCCCAGAGTGCTAGGATTACAGGCATGAGCCACTGCGCCTGGCCTGGGGTCATTTTCACTAAAGGATTTACAAAAATCTAGGTCTCTGGAATTACCTAGGAAACTTGAGAGAAGTAAATAGGGTAGAGGTCTTATAGCTGTGCTGGTGGAGACTTCAGAAATGAACTGAAGATGTGACAAAAGCCATTGTATCTACCTTACTGAAGTGAAAGACTAAAGGTAGCTCCCATTGGTGAGATATCAGACATGACAAATTGATACTTTTGAAAACTTGTTTCTGCTTTGCTAATGAAGTGGTAGAGATTTGTAAAATTACAAAACAACTAACAGGATAGATTTTTACCACTTTTTACTTTGGAAGGAGACAGGTTATTTACAGCATCTTTTCTGCTTTTCCTATGAATTCAGTATGAGGACAGGATCTAGCAGTTCCACACTATTTTAAGCAAAGCTCACATGGCAGAATGGAAGCCATAGGACTCATTAAATATCCACCCTAATATTTGAACTGTTTCTCATTTCCAGCATGTCCCTGCATTTAGGCAATGAAGTGTTTGATGTGTACAAAGCCCCGCTGCTGGGCAATTACATCCACCTGTTTATAAGAGAAGACACTGGTCTGCAGGGACAAGCCATCTTTAAATCCAAACTTACCTTTAGGTAACTATTCACACCGACACATGATTACCTGCAGTTAAGGAGTAACAAAGTAGAGATAGTACAACCCAACCCTGGACCACGGTCTAGTTCTCATACACCTTTTAAGTTGACTCCAAGCTGAACTGCTCAGGGAGCCAGTTCATCCTATCAGAATTCCCAGGAGAGTGATTATAACCCAGAATGTAGGTATGTTAATCCACATTGATCAGTACACTTGGTAAGAAGCCTGGAGGATTTGTCCTTGCAGCTCTGCTGCTCAGCAGGTCCTTTCCCTGGAGTGAAATTGACCTGGGAAGCTAGGCCATCATCAGAATGGTGTTGGTGTGTGCCGGCAACAGACCCTTGCATGAGGCTGCTGCAGCCTGTGCCTGAGCAGTCAGATGCCGTGGCCAGCTAAGCTTACTGTTGTGGCCCCTTCTCCATGCCTTCCCTCTGAAGGACACAGTACTGTTGATTAGGAGTAGGCTTTCCTCCAGAGGTGGAGTACTTTTTTAAAAGACAAGCGCTCTTTTGGGGGACATGGAAGTTTTCTAAAATCAGACGGGTCATGGTTGTAAAACTGTTTAATTGTATACTTAAATGAATGGATGTCATAGTATGTAAAACATATTCAGTATATCTGTTGGTCTTTTTAAAGACTATAAATAGGGACAGCTCTCAGGTTATGTAATCTTGAGGAAGGGTTGGAATCTCACTAGTTTCCAGCTTCCTTATCTATAAAATGGCAATAACAACATCTACTGCACAGGGATGTTGTATCAATGGAGTCAAATAACACATAGAACATCACACAGAGACCTGGCACAAGTGCTGAGTGGTGCTCAATCCAGTCTCTTAATCATCTCTCCTAGAATAGCATCCTAAAAGACATGTGATTCTGAGCTTGCTTTTTTTCACTGTCCCCCGTGCTCCACACTGGGATATTTGACTGCCTGGCATCATCTCATTCTGGACATCCCATCTCTCTGTAGCCATGCTCTCTCTTCCAGAGACTCTCCCCTAAGGATCATTCTCCTCCCCTCTGATATACATAATTAAAAGCTGCCTTCCTGTAGTCAGGAAGACAATTCTTTCCACCCAGGACTCCTGGTCTAGCTGTATTATCCCCCTGGGCTGTTATAAGGCCCCTGCTGCTACTGTGACCTGCCTCCTTGCTTTGACTTCCAATTTTTTCCAGATGGAAAGACTCATTGTTAGTTCTCTAAATGTCCCTTCTGGCATCTGCACCTCCCTTTGGGAACTGAGATTTCATATTCTGTCTCTTCTCCTCTCTCTGACTGCAATCGGGGATATTCTTTGTAAAATACTTTGACCTTGCCACCTGCCTCTCCTCACTTCTGCTGCACTCCCACTTTAGCCCAGTTAGCTTTCCCCAGGAGGTGGGGCAGAGGGAGGAGTTTCTCAGGAGGCTGGAGAAGGAAGAACTGTGATCCTGCCTCCTCTGTCTGCTGAGTGTGAGGTCCTCATCCCCAGGTGTTTTTGCTATCAGTATGATTGCCTCCAAATGTTCATAGTGACCAGTGAGACATTTTTGTCCACTTCCTGGCAGACCTCACTCTAGAGACAGTGCCACATACAGAAAGATGACCCTGCCACTTGCTAATAGAAGTTCAAAGACACAGAAAATTAGAATCTTACCAATGGCGGGTCGTGATCCTGAAGGCCAACACACAGAAGTGATGAAGGTATGTTTGGTAAGCTTTATCCTGGGACACTTGGAGTAGTAAGACCTATGTTTTCCAGAACATTAATTCACCATTTCTTATTGCCACTGCTGTTTTATTTCTTGCAGTCATCAGTGAACCAGCTTAACCTTCTAAGTGTGTAGTTAACCACAGTAATGTCAGTGGCTGCTGGTGAGACTACCAAACAAAGGACTCTGAAATCTAGAAAACTGATGATTTAAAAAATGTAACCTTTCACAAACATACATTGTGAACCCCAATGTGTGAAATGCCAGGCAGATTTTAAAAAATGGAGTCTACCTTGTGGCTCAAGAACTGTCCCCTAGTAAGGCCTCTCCATTCTGTCACTGGAGCTCTGGGGAGCTCTGGGTTGAGGGGTCAGGACAAGAGTATCTGGGAGCCATGGGAGTTTGGTGGAGCCTGGGCAGGTCAGGTCGTTGTGGCTCAGGGATGAACAGAAACAGCCTCTCCTGCTCCAGGTGGTCAGTTCGGGTGGGTTGCTTCTCTCTGGGCCGAGTGGCAGCACAGAACAGCAGCACGGCTCTGGAGGACAGGCCTGTGCCAATGCCAATCAAGCCAGTTAGTGTCAGGGCACCCTTCTGCCTCTTTTTTTTGAGACGGCGTCTCGCTCTGTCGGCCAGGCTGGACTACAGTGGCATGATCCTGGCTCACAGAAACCTCTGCCTCCCAAGTTCAAGTGATTCTCCTTCCTCAGCCGCCTGAGTAGCTGAGGACTACAGCTACAGGTGTGTGTCACCACCCCCATCTAATTTTTGCATTTTTTGGTGGAGATGGGGTTTTGCCATGTTTCCCAGGCTGGTCTCAAACTCCTGACCTCAAGTGATCTGCCCGCCTTGGCCTACCAGATTGCTGCGATTACAGACGTGAGCCACTGCACCTGGCCCCTTCTGCCTCTTCACCCTTGCATTACCTTCACACCTGCAAACCAAAGGATCCACGTGGAGTAACAGAGGTGTGATGGGGAATATGGTACCCCAAAGACACATGGGACAGCTGTTACCCTGGACTAGGCATTATGTGTTCTTTATGGTAAAAGTAGATGCAAGAGGGCACAAGTTTTGGTTTTAGGCTGAAGAGGTTACTTGCTTCTTTACAGAAAGAAGAACGCTTGAGGGCTTCCACTCACCGGGAGTCTCAGGCAATCCATCTGCGGGAGAAGCGCTACCAGCAGGGGCCAAGTGTCTCCTACCAGGACCCTGGCAGTGACGGTGTGGAGGAGGAAGGCCAGGACACCTTCAGCCTGGCTGCTATTAAAAACTATTAACAAGGTGAATTCCAAGGTGAGTCAGGTATGGAGGTCACATTTCATCATTTCAGGGTGGCAGTGCCTGCTTTTGCTCTGGCGAGCTGTTACTCCTTGTCCTACTATTTATTGAGGACAAAAGTATGAAGGCCTTTTTGTTTTCTCTCCCACAGAAAAGATTAGCTGTGAAAATATGGCATCTGGCCGGGCACAGTGGCTCACGCCTGTAATTCCAGCACTTTGGGAGGCTGAGGCAGGCAGATGACCTGAGGTCAGGAGCTAAAGACCAGACTGGCCAATGTGGTGAAACCCTGTCTCTACTAAAAATAGAAAAATTAGCCAGGCGTGGTGGCGGATGCCTGTAATCCCAGCTACTCAGGAGGGTGAGACAGGAGAATCACTTGTACCTGGGAGATGGAGGTTGCAGTGGGCCAAGATTGCACCACTGCACTCCAACCTGGGCAACAAGAGCAAACTCTGTCTCAAAAAAAAAAAAAAAAAAAAAGAAAGAAAGAAAAAGAAAAGAAAACATGGCATCCTCCAAATAAAATCAGTTAAACAATTTATGTCCTTGTGGAAGGAAATGTATATAAGGCAGTTCCTCTGCTTGTATAATTAAAGACCCAATATTTAAGCTTCACAGTTCTTAAAACTGATGTGTATGTATTTAAAAGTGATCAAATAACCTGAGAACAAAACCTCTCAAATCTAGTCATTTCAGCATGTCTGAAAGTTCTATTTACCTTCCCACTGAAACTTTTAAAAAAAGTTGACCCTTCAGGAAAAATGTACAGTGGGAAGTAACAATATTTGGCAGAAGAAACACTGAGGAATAAACCATCTTTGAAGGTGAATCCCATGTTTAAAATTCCTTTGCTTTCAGAGGAACAAGCCA
This sequence comes from Chlorocebus sabaeus, assembly GCF_047675955.1. Lineage (NCBI taxonomy): Eukaryota > Metazoa > Chordata > Mammalia > Primates > Cercopithecidae > Chlorocebus > Chlorocebus sabaeus. The sequence goes on along the minus strand of NC_132929.1, from coordinate 27,546,200 downwards.
GCATCTATTCCTCAGACAGTGATCAGAGGTCAGAAGATAAGACTCAAAGATTAGTGAGAGCAAAGAAACTCAGTAATGATGAAGTAAGATCAAATGTAGTCAATTCTCAGAGTTTACCCTGTACTCAGGAGCCAACTGCTGGGAATAGAGCTCACAGACCAGGCATGCACAAATTAGCTGTCTACACACTTGACTGAAATCCAGTGAGATAAATGCAGTAGTAGGACTAGGAGTGACCCAAAGCTCTGATACCTGTGCTCGGGTGGGTCTTGGAAGGCTGCATGGAGAAGGAAGTCTCTGCTGGGTATTGAAGAATGAGCAGAAGCTTGCAAGCACACAGGCCAGGTTAGGCACTCTAGGAACATGGAAAGGCCTATAAAGAAAGGTGCAGGGCCTGAGATATCAAGTCTCAGCTACAGAACTACCAATTGCTTCATGTAGGTAGAGCAAGGGTGGTCTACCATGTTCATTGTGGGACACTGGGTGTCTTTTAAGATTTATTTATTTGTTTTGAGATGGAGTCTCACTCTGTCACCCAGGGTGGAGTGCAGTGGCACAATCTCGGCTCGCTGCAACCTCCACCTCCCAGGTTCATGTGATTCTCCTGCCTCAGTCTCCCAAGTAGCTGGGATTACAGGCACCTGCCACCAAGGCTGGCTAATTTTGGTACTTTTTAGTAGCGATGGGGTTTCACCATATTGGCCAGGCTGGTCTCAAACTCCTGACCTCAAGTGATCCTCCCACCTCAGCCTCCCAAAGTACTGGGATTATACGCATGAGATACCAATACTACCACACCCGGCCTTTTATTTTATTTTATTTTTAAGACAGGGTCTTGCTCTTTTGCCCTGGTTGGAATGCAGTGGTATGATCATGGCTCACTATAGCCTCAATCTCCTGGGTGGAAGTGATCCTCCTGCCAAAGCCTTCTGAGTAGCTGTAACGACAGGCATGCACCACCATGCCTAGCTAATTTTTAAAATGGTTTGTAGAGATGGGGTCTCAATATGTTGCTCAGGCTAGTCTCGAACTCCTGGCCTTTAGCAGTCCTTCCACCTTGGCCTCCCAAAGTGCTGGGATTACAGACGTGAGCTATGGTGCCTGGCTTAAAACTGGGTGTCCTTATTGTTTCAATGTAATAGTAGTTGAGGGGTTATCTCATTTGTTATAAAAATATTTTCCTTTGTTTTCTTTTCCTTTTATAAGCTCACAGGTACAAATAAATTTTAAGTCTTTTATTTATTTATTTATTTATTTAGAGACAATCTTGCTATGTTGCCCAGGCTGGAGTCAGTGGCACAGTCTTGGCTCACTGCAACCTCTGCCTCCCAGGTTCAAGCAATTCTTGTGCCTCAACCACTTGAGTAACTGAAATTGCAGGCATGCACTGCCATGCCCGGCTAGTGTGTGTGTGTGTGTCTTTAGTAGAGATGGGATTTTCCATGTTGGCCAGGCTGGTCTTGAACTCTTGGGCCTCAAGTGATCTGCCTGTCTCGGCCTCCAAAAGTGTGGGGATTACAGGCATGAGCCACTGTGCCTGGCCTTAAGTATGAATTATATAAGAGAATCACTATGGTATTGCCCATTGGCTATATTAATTCATTGAATGTTTTCTGAACACATGCTCTGTTCTAGGTTCTGGAGATACAGACAGGAAAAACACTGCAGTGACAACAGTGGTCACTGTGTGTTCATTTATTTTTTCCTCTCTCTACACAACACACAGTTGTCCCTCAGTATTCATGGTGGATTGGTTCCAGGACTCAGAGGATACCAAAATCACAAGTGCTCAAGTTGCTTATATAAGATAGTTTAGCATTTGCATATAAGCTATGCACATCCCCCTGTATGCTTTAAATCATTTGTAGGCTGGGTGCTTTGGGAGCCCAGCACTTTGGGAGGCTGAGGTGGGTGGATCATTTGAGCCCAGCCTGAGACCAAGATGAGACCCCCATCTCTACAAAAAAAAAAAAAAAAAATTTAAAAATTAGCTGAGCGCAGGTAGTCCCAGCTACTCAGGAAGCTTAGGCAGGAGGATCAATTGAACCCAGAAGGTTGAGGCTGCAGTGAGCCGTAATCGTGCCACTGCACTCCAGCACAGGCAACAGAGCAAGATCCTGTCTCAAAACAAAAAAGTATCTCTAGATTACTTATAATACAATATAAATGCTATGTAGGCCGGGTGTGGTGGGTCACGCCTGTAATCTCAGCACTTTGGGAGGCCGAGGTGGGTGGATCACCTGAGGTCAGGAGTTCGAGACCAGCCTGGCCAACATGGTGAAAACCCATCTCTACTAAAAATACAAAAATTAGCTGGGCATGGTGGTGCATGCCTGGAATCCCAGCTATTTGGGAGGCTGAGGGAGAAGAATTGCTCGAATCTGGGATGTGGAGGTTGCAGTGAGCTGAGAGCATGCCACTGTACTCCAGTCTGGGAAACGAGCAAAACTCCGTCTCAAAAGGGGAAAAAAAAAAAAAAGGTAAAGTGTCTCTTCAGCCTTGACCACTGCCTAGGGGAAACCTATTCAGCTGCCTGATCTAGACGGTGTCTGAGCTCTACCGTGAAGGGCTGGCTCCCTCACTGTCAGGTCAGAACCATTTTAGATAAAATTTCCAAAAACAATTCATTTTGAATTTTATGTCTTACCTCTCATATTTATTCAGGCAAACGTTCCAGAAAGAGGAAAGCAGAGCATGAAGAGGAAGAAGATGACATAAAGCCCTAAAATGTGCACTCATTGTATTCAACAGTTTGTTTTAAAACAATTATGAAATGACTTGTTTCAATTGAAGTTGAGTTGCTTTTGCATAATCCTAGTTGTGAATAAAAAGTTTTCAAAAGTAAGTCCATGACGTTAGAAAATTCACTTTTTCCTAAAGAGGAGGATTTTGTTCACTGTTTACTGTGGGTGGATCTTAGGTTTTAGTGCATTCCTGCTGTTAAGTTTGGCTCAGTTATGGCCTCCTCCAGGATGTCCTCCCTGGCCTGCCTAGCTGAGTTTGGGGCCTTTCTGTGCTCTGTAGTCCCCTTAGTATGACATTAATTCCATTTCCCATATGGCACTGTGCTCTTGGAAGAGCAGGTATAGCAGGGAGAGCTCACTGGATACCTGGTACTTAACCAGAGCTGTGTGGGCTTGACCACTTCTAATCCTTAGGGCAGGTGCTGTTATACCCCTTTTATAGATGTGGAAGCTGAGGTTTAAAGAGCTTAAGACCTTTGTACAAAGCTTTTACTTAAGTAAACAAGTAAGCTTTTCTGAGACAAGGGTTAGAATCTTCCATGCATAGTGATCACAATGCTGGGCTAATACTTTAGTGACCTTATGAAGATACCCAAAATATCTACCTGAGATAAACAGGCACCATTAGGTTTAGGGAAAAGTGCAGTGGGAAACAAAATACCAGATTTGATTTCTAGTTTTGTGATTGCTACAACAGCTGGAACATAATAGAATCTAAAAACTACTGAATGAACAAACAAATGCTGTTATGTTGGGCATTCCCTTCTCTGACATCAGTTTCTTGAACTAGGGGGGCTTTAGATTTGACCACATAAATCCTTCAATTCAATGTTTATATTTCTCTACCTCTGAGAATACTAGATATATATTTTAAAATGTTTTGCTAAATAGAAATGATCAAAGGGGGAAAAAAATAGCCCATTTCACCATGCCCAAAATCCCATTTTACAATTCTATTTCCTTCCCTTTTATACTTTTACAGCATAATTTTTTGCTTGTATATTAAACACATTCACAATTAGCATTAGCTTCTAAAGAATTGAGAGACTCATTCAGAACAATGAAGGGTACTAGCACAACTTAATTTTAACATCAGGTTTCTTTCTAAGGGGCTGGCTTTGAGGATCCTATGTCTGTGAACAGGACAGGGGCTGGGGGACTGGGTTGGGATCTACAAGCCCTCGACCTTTGCAGACCACGCAGGAAAGCTTAACAGTTGAAGGAAAAAAATGTTTGGCAATTTTAGACTCACAAGTGGTCAAGCCACTTCCACTATTTGGTACCTATAAGAGCAGTGGTAGCACCAGGCTGAGCATTTTTAGTTGGACTGCTTTGGAGGACATGGTGAGGGCAGTGTTGCCTCACAGCCAGTTCCTGGCACTCAAGTCCTCTTGAACTCAGGGGAGCAGGTCACAACTCAAGCACCCGAGTCTCCCTGACTCACCAAAGGGAATATGCATCGAGGCTTCCTGTACATGAATATGAAGCTCAACAGCCATTCTCAGAAGGGAGAATGACATTAAAGATTCCAGGTCAATTTCTTTATTCCCCTAAGTTAAGAAAACTCTAAAAACTTTAAATTATTTAACTTTTATCCTTAAGTTTCCTCAAACCTATTACATGTTTTCCTGGTTTTTTTTGAGACGGAGTCTCACCCTGTCACTGAGGCTGGAGTACAGTGGCGCGATCTCAGCTCATTGCAACCTGTCTCCTGGGCTCAAGCGATTCTCCTGTCTCAGCCTCCTGAGTAGCTGGGATTATGGGCACTCGCCACTGCACCTAGCTGATTTTTGTATTTTTAGTAGAGCGGGGGTTTCGCCATGTTGGCCAGGCCAGTCTTGAACTCCTGACCTCAGGTGATCAGCCCACCTTGGCCTCCCAAAGTGTTGGGATTACAGGCATGAGCCTCTACGCCCAGCCTTTTTTTTTTTTTTTTTTTGAGGAGTCTTGCTCTGTCGTGCAGACTGGAGTGCAGTGGTGCGATTTTGGCTCACTGCAACCTTCACCTCCTGGGTTCAAGCTATTCTCCTGCCTCAACCTCTTGAGTAGCTGGGACTACAGGCATGTGCCACCATGCCTGGCTAATTTTTGTATGTTTAGTAGAGACGGGTTTTCACTGTGTTGGCCAGGCTGGTCTTGAACTCCTCACCTCAGGTGATCCGTGTGCCTCGGCCTCCCAAAGTGCTGGTATTATAGGCATGAGCCACTGCACTTGTCCGACCCTGCTCTTTCATATTTGTCAACTCAATTCAATTTTATGAACAGACAGGGCCTAGTACTGATGATATTAGGTTGAACCTTATGAAATTACTATTTTTATGAGTAAAAGTGTTCAACTATTATAACTAATTTTACATGATTCATAGACTGAGTGGCTTAAATAACAGAAATTTATTGCTCACGTTCCTAGAGGCTGGGAAGTCCGAGATCATGGTTTGGTTCCTGATGAGGGTTCCCTTCCTGGCGAGGGTTCCCTTCCTGGCGTGCAGGCAGCTGCTGTTTTGCTGTATCTTCACGTGATGGAGAGAGTCTCCTGTCTCTTTGTATAAGAACACAAAGGCCATCGTAAGGGGACCAACCTTGTGACCCTATCTAGCCTTAATTACCTTCTACAGGCCCCATCTCCAAATACCATCACATTGGGGGTTAGGGCTTCAACATGTGAATTTGGGGTGGGGGGCAGGTGTGGATACAAATATTCAGTCCATAACAGGTAGAACTGAATAACTCAGGGAAATTGATAAACTTGTTCTTGAAGAAGGATGTAAGGAATGAATTTTAGAACTTAGGAATGAAAGGGATTACATGCTTTTTCAAAAAGTCCAAGTTTACAGAATATTTGATAAACTTTATTGAAACGATTTATCCCAGTATATATTGGTTAAGTTCTAAATGCTTCTAGTACAGTCTTCAAAAGAAACTTCACTGTGCTGTTATGAATTTGGATAATATTTTGTATTACTTAAATATCAGTGTTAAAATTCATTGCTTTTATACTTATAAAAATGGAAAAATAAGGCGATTACAATGTTGGATATTTTAGCATTAGAAAAAAATGTAAATACCTGATTTCATGTGACAATGAATGATACTCAAATGATTGTTACAAAGGTAATTTTCAAGCTTTTAAATGTAACTAAAACCAAATATAATAATTCATCCAAAAAACTGAAAAAAACACATTTGAAATTACAAAAATTTTTATGTTATACGTGTATATACATTTGAAAAAACAATTCTTAAATGGATTGATCTAAAAATTTGAAACCACTGAATCAAAAGCTTATCTTTCCGAGTACAGGTAAAATTTAAACTTCTAAAAACTGCTATATACACCCATCAAGAAGCACCAATAATTCATTCTTAAACCTTACTCTCTGAATGTATAGACTATAATATTTGAAACATTTTAGGCCAATTAATTGCTTTGCATCAATTAAGACATACTGAGTGTAGAAAAGGGAGTAAAACTTCATATATGTAGACTCTAAGAGGTGTCTGATTGTCTTAAGAATATAATAACTTGGGCTGGGCACGGTGGCTCACACCTGTAATCCCAGCACTTTGGGAGGCTGAGGCAGGTGGATTAAGAGGTCAGGAGTTCGAGACCAGCCTGGCCACGATGGTGAAACTCCATCTCTACTGAAAATACAAAAATTAGCCGGGCATGGTGGTGGGCGCCTGTAGTCCCAGCTACCCAGAGGCTGAGGCGGGAGAATCACTTGAACCAAGGAAGCGGAGGTTGCAGTGATCTGAGATTGCACCATTGCATTCCAGCCTGGGTGACAAGAGTAAAACTCCATCTTAAAAAAAAAAAAAAAAAAAAAAGAATGTAATAACTTGTTACAGTTATATTAACAAAACACTGCTGGTGGTGTTTCTTAATACATATATTTTTTGGAGATGGAGTCTCACTCTGTCACCCAGGCTGGAGTGCAATGGTGCGATCTCGGCTCACTGCAACCTCCACCTCCCGGGTTCAAGTGATTCTTCTGCCTCAGGCTCCCTAGTAGCTGGAATTACAGGTGCACACCACCATGCCGAACTAATTTTTTGTATTTTTAGTAGAGATGGGGTTTCGCCACGTTGGCCAGGCTGGTCTTGAACTCCTGACCTCAAGTGATCCTCCCACCTTAGCCTCCAAAGTGCTGGGATTACAGGTGTGAGCAACTGCACCCGGCCATTACAATCTATTTTTATCTAGCCTTTAGAACAGGTGTCCTAAGTGAAAGACAAAAACAACAACAAAAAAACTGCTGGTTTTTTTTTTTTTTTTTGGAGACAGAGTCTCACTCTATTACCCAGGCTGGAATGCCGTCACATGATCAAAGCTCACTGCAGCTTCAACCTCCCAGGCTCAAGCAGTTCTCTGACTTTAGACTCCTAAGTAGCTGGCAGTACAGGTGTCTGGCTAATTTTTAAATTTTTTGTAAAGATGGGGTCTTGCTATGTTGTCCAGAATGGTCTCAAACTCCTGGGCTCAAGTAATCCTCCCTGCTTGGTCTCCCAAAGTACTAGGAGTACAGCTCTTTTTTTTTTTTTTTTTTTTTCTTGAGATAGTTTCACTCCCATCGCCCAGGCTGGAGTGCAGCGGCATGATCTCATCTTACTGCAACCTTCACCTCCCAGGCTCAAGCACTTCTGCTGCCTCAGTCTTCTAAGTAGATGTGACTATAGGCACGCACCACCACACCCAGATAATTTTTGTACTTTTTGTAGAGATGGGGTTTTCCCATGTTACCCAGGTTGGTCTCAAACTCCTGAGCTCAAGTGATCCGTGGGCCTCGGCTTTCCAAAGTGCTAGGATTACAGGCATAAGACACAGACAGTGCTTGGCCAAAATTCTTCATGTGTTAATGAAGGCTTTCCAAAATACTTAGTTATGGCTTACAATAGTTTACTCAGCCATGTCTTTTTTCTAGGTTGACCTTTCTGAACAATCAGACTGCAAGATAGGGTTAAAATTAATAAAATATCTTATGTTTTATTATAACATTTCTATTTCATTCATTTTTTATAGGGAAGAACTTAGAGAACTGAATTATAGTGGAGAAAAATCAATACAGGTTGAGTATCCCTTATCCAAAATGCTGGGACCGTGTTTCAGATTTCAAATTATTTTGGATTTTGAAATATAGGGCATTACACCAGTTCAGCATCCCTAATCTGAAAATCTGAAATTCTAAATGCTCCAATAAGCATTTCCTTTGAGCACTATGTTAGTACTCAAAAAGTTTTCAATTAGGGATGTTCAATCTGTAGATCTAAGAAAGAATGACCAAATTAAAATATAAGAATAAAGGCCAGGCACGGTGGCTCAAGCCTGTAATCCCAGCACTTTGGGAGGCCGAGATGGGAGGATCACGAGGTCAGGAGATCGAGACCATCCTGGCTAACACGGTGAAACCCTGTCTCTACTAAAAAATACAAAAACTAGCTGGGCGTGGTGGCGGGCGCCTGTAGTCCCAGCTACTCGGGAGGCTGAGGCAGGAGAATGGCATAAACCCAGGAGGCGGAGCTTGCAGTGAGCTGAGATCCGGCCACTGCACTCCAGCCTGGGCAACAGAGCAAAACTCCATCTCAAAAAAAAAAAAAAAACAAAAAGAATAAGGCTGGGTGTGGTGGCTCAAGCCTGTAATCCCAGCACTTTGGGAGGCTGAGGTGGGCGGATAACCTGAGGTCAGTTTGAGATCAGCCCCACCAACATGGTGAAACCCCGTCTCTACTAAAAATACAAAAAATTATCCAGGCATGGTGACGGACGCCTATAATCCCAGCTACTTGGGAGGGTGAGGCAGGAGAATCACTTGAACCCGGGAGGTGGAAGTTGCAGTGAGCTGAGATCACACCACTGCACTCCAGCCTGGGCAACAGAGTGAGACACAGTCTCAAAAAAGAATATAGAAGTCTTCGCCTCTGAATACTATTTTCTCAATTTAAAAATAATTAGTGAAGAGTTTCTTTGATTTGTTGGTAAGCAAGTCTTAGGGTAAGAAATATCCAGAAACATTAATGATCAGTGAATGCTGATGGAAAGGGTAATTTTACAGATACTTAGACCCCAAGAACTCATGGCCCTTAACTGAGAGCAGCAACCTGAGTTGTCTCTAGTGCATCCATATGTTTGCTTCCCTTGGGTGCCATGGGTCAATACATTCGAAGTGCAGTAGCACTGTAGAATGAGTGAAGTTGGGCAGTACTAAACTTGCAAAGAATGGAAGTGACTAAGGACTCCAGAGAAAGCATGATCCCTGCATCTGCTGGAAGGTTAACAATGGTTCCTGGTTTTATAGGGAAAAAGTGAGGCAGCCCTGGGAACACAGACCCTAAAATGTAAGATTTTATAAAATTCCATAAATGCTGTCATCTTATTTTAAAGACAGCAAAAGTTAGATATAATGTACAACATGATATGACTAACATTTTATCAAAACCTTTTTTTTTTTTTTTTTTTTTTGAGATGGAGTTTCACTCCTGTTGCCCAGGCTGGAGTGCAATGGTGGGACCTTGGCTCACCGCAACCTCCGCTTCCCAGGTTCAAGGAATTCTCCTGCCTCAGCCTCCCAAGTAGCTGAGATAACAGGCGTGTGCCACCACGCCTGGCTAATTTTGTATTTTTAGTAGAGACAGGGTTTCTCCATGTTGGTCAGGCTGGTCTTGAACTCCCGACCTCAGGTGATCCGCCCACTGCAGCCTCCCAAAGTGCTAGGATTACAGGCACGAGTCACCGCGCCCAGCCCCAAACATTTTTTAAAATAATTCTTATTATGTCATAGAATCCTCTTTTTAAATGAAAACACAACAGATACTTGGTCAACTGGAAAACAATTTATAAAGGTCTATTTACATGTAACTTCTCCAGAGTGCATCTCTTATACAAAGCAAGGATGTGGGTTATTTCATTCAAATAACATGAAGTCGCAATTAAATGACAAAACTAACTCTCCTCAAAGTCTCTAACCATCTGCTAATTTATTTAATACAAAAATGCTTATTTGGTCTTTGAATGACAGGCAACCTTTGAAAGTGTATTTCACCTACTCTTTGAGACTTCTACTAGGCTTTAGCTATAAGAATATAGCACCAAAATCCATTTTAATAGTATTAATATTTGCCACTAATATTGAGTTTTTAATACATACAATTTCATGTAGGAATATTGGGAAAATTCAGACAAATGAGTATAACATTTTATAAAATGGGTAATAAAAAGCTTTTTTAAAAATAGCAATTTAAAAACACAAAGAATATTCTTTTACAGAACCAGATAAGCTGGTTAGACTATAAAACCTAAGGTCTCAGAAAACCTTTGGCTTAAAAATTAAGATTACTGTAAAACCCTAATCTATTTATTACAAAATGTTAGAGCAATTTAGAAATACTGAAAGTTACTAAGAGGTGCCAGATTTTTAAAGATTGAAGTAAACACGATTTTTCTCCCTTGGATGAATGTTCATATTTAATGTTACTTATGAAGAAATCCTTTCTTTCAGTTATACAATGAACTATTATAATGCAGAATTGAAATGGTACAAGCAAAATACTCAACTTCATGCTTTGATAAATAATAAAGGAAAAAGATATTACCCATAAGTATGATGCAAAATTCTAGGTAGAGTTCCACTTACCTATATTAAAAAAAACCAAAAAACTTAAGGGATGAAGGGGGTACTAGTTATCAACTGATTGACTTACAGGACAATGCAAACGAGGATGCCTGACTGAAAGTCTAGGTGACCAATTCTTTCTGGTAGCCTGAGATGCCTGCTCCATGCTTGACTCTCAATCTTGCTGGAACTGTGCAGTCTCTATAAAACCAAGTACAATCAAAAAGCTGCATATGGGCGGGGGGAGGGGAAGAGGAGAGAAGAAGAGAGGGAGGGAGAGAAATAGGGAAACAGAGAAAGTTGGAAGGGAGAGGGATGGAGGAAGGGAGGCAACAAAGCAAGCAAGTGAGCCTTGCTAACTCAGAAAAATATCAGTGGCCTTTAACTGACAGGGAATAGTGCAAGTTAATCTTTGGCCCCTATAAAACATTGGATACTGATTTAACAAAACAAAACAAAACCAAAAAAAAACAAAGAAACATACCACAGTTCTTATGAGGGAAGCTTAGCCTATTAAGAAGGCTTATTACCAGAGCACACAAGAAGCTGCCTTGCTTGTTAGATTAACTGTCCAGCCCAAGCCAAAGCTGCAGACATATTGCAATTCAATTCAAAAAGTTTTTTTTTTTTTTTTTTTTTTTTTTTTGAGGCAGAGTCTTGCTCTGTCGCCCAGACAGCAGTGCGGTGGTATGATCTTGGCTCACTCCAACCTCCATCTCCCAGGTTCAAGCGATTCTCCTGCCTCAGCCTCCCGAGTAGCCAGGATTACAGGTGTGCACCACCACACCCAGCTAATTTTTTGATTTTTAGTAGAGACTGGGTTTCACCATGTTGGCCAGGCTGGTCTCGAACTCCTGACCTTAAGTGATCCACCTACTTTGGCTTCCCAAAGTGCTGGGATTAAAGGCATGAGCCACCACGCCCAGCCCAAAAAATTTAAAAAAAATTAATAATGATTAGCCACCTTGCCTCCCTCAGAAATGAGATTTTTCCCTTCAGAAACATCTCTGTAAATGATACAGCCAGGCCTGAATTTTGCGGCCAGGGTTACCTCAGATTCCATTCTTCCCTGTTTTCTGCAGCTGTAAATGCCTCTGCCATCTCCTGCTCCTGGGGCTGCCCTGAGACAGAACATGAACGCAAGTCCAGATCCTCTTCCCACCAGCATCAGCTCTGCAGTCTCAAATCAGTCTCCCGACCACAGTACTCTAGTTCAATTGTTCACTTTAATACGTTGAGCAAGAAAGACTGCTTTTATTATAGAAATGACTTTTATAAATATGGACAAAAGTATAAGATGAAAGGAAGCATATTCTAAAAATCAGATTTATGAAGAATAGCAGTTTTCCTTCTTGGCTGGAAGATCTGTAGCAGTGATTAAATACTGTATGCAATTCTGCACTGCAAATAGGAACTTCTTGATACTGTGTAACACCAAGTAATTTACATACATGCTAGCTTCCAATTGACTGACAGTAACCATCAGTTTAAACAATTGTTTTGCAAGTGCCTCATACTGGAACTCTTATCATATTTATTATCTTTGATTTCATTGTTTAACAGTTTTCTTTTTTCTCTTACCCTAAATAATTAAGAGGTGGCTGTATACCTTTTTTTCGGGGGAGGCGGTGAAAACAGCTTTTATTTTTTACTATTAGCTTTCACAAAAATTTAATAATGCTCACTTTATTAAAATGAAACACTGGAATGAACTTAGACCTCACTATACTTTTAAACAAAGTATGTAACCTAGCAAAGCTGATGACTTTGTTTTAAGAAAACCTGGGTGTTGCTGTGTCTCATCAGACAAGTGCAGTAACCTGGAATGCACAGATGGCCACCCTCTCCCCCTGGAGATCTGCTTTAGCTCCAACACAGATGACCAGATTTTGAGTCAACTGTTTTAAAATTCTGGCATTTTGTTCTCTTCATAGAGAAAAATCACACCCTTGCAAAGTTCATGTATTTTAAAAAATTTTTTAAATTTAGAAAAGTCTCCAGGTCATGGAGTGAAGAAAACACTGAAGTGTTTTATGTCTAAATGAAGCAATAACAATTCTGATACCAGCAATATCCCTTTTGATTTAAAAAAGATTGGTCCTCACAATGTTCAAATTATTCTACATAAATGACCTGTGAAATTTTTTACAATTGTATTTTTTTGCTCACGATTCATCATAAATCATTCGATTAAACTAAATTAAAATTGATTTCAGCAGAAAGTAGAAATGTTTCAGAATATAAAATATCACATTATTGATTTTACAATTTGAAACTGATAACAACTTAAACTAAAAAAAAAACACGCATGTCACTAAAAAAATGTTTCCAGTCTTTTCCCTTCTACCCAGGAAAATTTTACATCTGGTGTCACCAACATGAACCCTTGGTGATCTTCTGAAGTCTTCCAAAGATTACACCTTGGCAGACTTACTGGTGATCTCCTTCAACTCGTCTCTTGCGCACTATGAGAAAAATAAAAGAAACTATGTTAGAAACCCCTATTAGTTTTTACAGTGGTAACTTGCTTATAACAAGCAAGTTTCTGCGTAAGTTATAAGTTCTACAAAATTGAAACGTCCATTTCCAGTTCACATGACCATTAATTAAAAAAAACAATAACAAAAACCAAACCTACTTCCCATCATTCACCACTGTCATTTACTTGTTGAGAACCGAGGGGCTTCAAAACAAGAACTACATGCCCTAAGCTCAATGACTCATAGCTGTGCTTACATAGCAGCAGCACTAGAAATCTAAATGGTCAGCAATCATCTACAAGTCATTTGTTTTTATTTTTAACTTTGTAATTTATTTTATTAATAAAATAGAGATTAGGTCTCACTATTTTGCCCAGGCTCGGACTCCTGGGTTCAAGTACCTGCCCGCCTCAGCATCCCAAAGTGCTGGGATTACAGGTGTGAGCCACTGCGCCTAGCCCAAGTCATTTGTTTATTGAAAAAGTACATACTCAGGTTTAAAAAAACAGCTAGTAAATTAGTGTGTTAAATTTTGAAGTGACGTTCGTTCGGGCAGCTGGGGTTAGAACATATTAAAAGTAGCTATTTGCATGCTCTCCTGATTAGACACTACAATGTATTTCCTTAGGCTGTAAAAGAATATACCAAAAACATTTTTGTCATTTTTATAGGTAAGTGATTTGCTACTGCTTTCTGAATTTTCCTTCTCTTGCTTCCTGTAAAATAAACCAGTTCAGGGTCTGATAAAACAACAAATGCAAAGTAATGAAAATCTCAGACCCTGGTAATATGGCGCAGTCACTTCTGACTACCATAAACTTTGGCTGCCTAAGTGGCCAACTCGCTCAGCTTATGCAGCAAAGAACGGTACATGTATGTATCTGAGACTACCAGCCTCTTCCTGGACTGGTGATGCCAAACTACTCAGGGGTGTTCTCTAGTAGCAGAACAAGGTCTTCAACTTCAAATCTTGCTACCTGCACTCTCACCTATCAGCCACTAGACAGCATTCACTGAGTGCCACCAATTCAGGACTCTCAGCACTGTGGCCAGCTCCTAGAGAGGACAAAAACCACAGGTTCCAGAGTTGGTGACAAATAGAGTGAATCATGGCTCTGTCACTTCTGCAGTATGTATTTTGGCCTAAATTGGCTGTTTGACAGAGGAACTAGAAGCCAACAGGTGTACCTGGTGTCCTGGCCAGGCCATAGACACTCCACTCTTGTGCTACTCTGACTGCTGGCTTCTGTTTGTCAGCCTTTAATAGATAAGACCACACGTTCAGATGACGTATATAAAATCTTGTTCAGCCATAGGCTGGGTGCTCGCTTGAAAATAAAACCAGAAGGACTAAAGTATCAGGTTCCCACAAACATTTTTATACTTATCTAATTAAGTTTGCCCGACTCTAAGTTTATTTTATTTATTTATTTTTTGCCAGAACTCAATAAAAATAGGGATTGCTTCATGAATGTGTGTCATCCTTGCAAGGTGCCATGCTCATCTTCTCTGTATCGTTCCAATTTTAGTGTATGTGCTGTCAAAGCAAGCAACTGACTCTAATTTTAATCTATGCTAACAAGGACAAGTTTCATGTGTTCACTGAAGTATTAAAAAAAAATTAAATGGAGACTTGAACCCTCAAATATCAAACCATGTATACAGATCTCTGAAAAATATAGAAATGTCTGAAAGACAAACTTCAGATAATTCTTTAGGGTAGAACATTTCAAAGAAAATTTTGAATTGCAGCAGGGTTTGGATGTTATTGGCATACCACTTAAGATGCTAAAACGCATGCTATAAAAAAGGACAGAGTGCAGCAAACAAAAAAGGTCTACAAAATGGAATATGTAGTTAGCTAGTGTAAAGATAGTAATGTGAGACTCAAAGGTAAATAGAATATTGCATGTATACCATAGAACCTCTTTGCTGTTACAGCTGTGACACTTCTTAGCTGGAGAGATGGAGAGTAGGTAGAATTATTTCAATGAATAGCTGAGACTAAGAAAACAATGAGAGAGGGAACGATGTTATCAAAATCAGAACTCAAAGATCTGATAAAAGCCCCCTCTACAAGGTGAAAAAGAACTATATGCCCAGGAGATTCTGTACAAGTTTCAAGTATTGTTCTTTGATTATCTCTTTTGTGGTAGTACATATCAGGCTGCTGAGACCAGTATGTCAGAAAACATGGTCTTCAGACTTTCCATCTTTATCTACTAGGCAGAGGTCAGAGTATACAGCTGAAAAGAAGTTAAGCTGAGTGGAAGAATGAGAAGCTGCTGCCACTGTGTGCACAGCAGAGGACAATGGGGCAATGGGCCATTTCTGCCTCCTCTTTCTCACCTGGTGCTCACCTGTTACCTTCCAGCAATTCCTCAGTTCATCCTCTACATGGCAGGCTTATAAATTTTGCCCTTTTAACAATTCTTTGGATCTGGTCCAATTTCTTTCCAAAACACACTCCACTGATACAAGTTGTCAATACGTCATCATTAGTTAATTGCGAATGTCCTAACTAACCTCATTTTCTAACTCTAAAAGAGCAATAAGGGCAGTTGTTTTTTTTTTTAAGTATCTTAATCATGTATTCAGTAGTCTCTAATGGCTCTCAAACTGCATAAAATCCAAATAAATCCAAGTTCTTTAACCATGTAATTTTAGTGTATTCTACCAACATTCCCTCTTAAATCTGCTGATATCACTTTTTTTTTTTTTTTTTTTTTTAAAAGACAAAAGTCTCACCCTGTCGTCCAGGCTGGAGAGCAGTGGTGCAATCTCGGCTCACTGCAACCTCTGCCTCCTGGGTTCAAGCAATTCTCATGCCTCAGCCCCCTGTGTAGCTAGGATTACAGGCACCTGCCACCACACCTGGCTAATTTTTTATTTTTAGTTTCACCACGTTGGCCAGGGTGGTCTCAAACTCCTGACCTCAGGTGATCTACCCATCTGGGTCTCTCAAAGTGCTTGGATTACAGGCGTGAGCCACCGCACCCAGCCTTGATCTGCTGATATCACTTTTTAAATGTTAGCTTTAAACAACAAGTACTTATTGAAAGTTTATTCTGGAGTCAGCATCATGATATGAGAGTCAGTTCTTAAAATCCACAGGCTGTCATCAGCATATAAATAACTTGCTTGCTCTCAAATTTGAACTTTTATCTATAATTGCCCTATCCAGGAATGTGTTTATTGTCATTTCATGCCTGAGACCCACGTCTGAAAATGTAGCTTGGATCAGAATGAAACAGCGTTTAAGTGGGAGTCTACAGAGTTCCCAGCACAAAGCTGCTTGCTTTCTCTCGATTCTGCTTTGGGTCAGAACACAGCTTCTTCAACATGGCCTTCTCTTCCTCTATAACACCCCACTGTGCACAGCTATTTAATTGCTCAGTGCCAACATAAAGCAGTGTAGGAAGTGGTTTTCATTTGCCCCACCATCTTGCATTTGCCCAAATCTCCCTCACTCTAACACTGGACATTTCTTTTCTTACAGAAATGCAGGCAAAGTGCCTACCAAAACAGGCTTCACAAAAAAGCACAACTGCTGAAGCCTTGCAAAGGTCAGCACCCCTGCTATGACATTTTTGGGCATTCACTGTACTGCTCCTGGAGGGCCAGTTGCTAGAATCACCTGCCTCCTGGAGGGAGGTAAGTAACAGAGCTGGTTGGGGCTTGTTAAGTTGGTTTCCAAGGAGAGGAAAAATGGAGGATACTTCTGGCTTAGTTTATGGCCATTTAGGTACCAGAAAATTGTAACTTTGAGAGAGTTCAAATTCTACCACTTATTTATTCACTTAATCCAGTTTTCTTAAGTACCTATTGTGTGTCAGGCATGGTTTTAACAGAGTTGGGATTCAATAGTTGGACATGGCCCCTGCCAACAACATAGTCCCTGCCCTAAAAAAGCATATAGTCTTTGGAAATAAGACTATTACATATAATTAATTTTCTGAGTAAAAGGCAATTTAAAAAATAGGACAAATGCTGTGTTAAGTAGAAGACATACAGGGCACACCTGCTTGAGATGTATAACAATGATGAACTCAGACACTCAAATATCCACTCAACACTGGAGAAACAAGCCAGGGTTTCTGAGTGTGAAATGACTTCAACCCGAATCCCATCATAGACTAAATCAGAATCTCTAAGGAAATTTGCTCTGTCACTTTTCTGTAGTGTGTTTTTTGGCAAGTTAGTTAACTTCGTTGAGCCTCAACTTATCCTGCATAACAGGAGAACAACAGTATCAGTACCTCGTGGCTGTGTAGTGCACTAATGAGAACATAGTAAACATTTAACAGAGCACTTGGCTTCACTATCCATCAAAGTAGGGTTATGTGATGGTCGTGAGGCCCTGGTCAACCAACTTTTTTGGGTGAAGAAAGTCATTTTAAGCCAATAATGTATGTGTTTTTAAACCTCTCCAATTATTTATGAAGTCCAGCTAGAATTTTATGAAGTTCTCTTAAAACACTGCTCTAAGAAGCAAAATTAAATGCCTGAAGGAAAAAATAGAAGCTAACTACTGAACCAATACTAAAACAATTAGCATGACTTTGCAAACTACATTTGGAATCAACAATACACCAAAACACACCAATTTTCTATTTTCAAAAGCAAGCAGCTAACATCTCCTCTGGGAAACCATAGTGATACAAAGGACAGAAAGAGTTTGAGCTAATATTTTCCACAGTGATCTGGAATAAAGAAATGAAGTGCTATTTTTTTCCTGCTCCAGAAACTTTTACAGAATGCAAACTCAAATATGGCTGAAGCTTAAGAGAATGGCAACACTTTGAAATGTCACTCCTTTTGAGAAGTCTTGTTTTACTTCTTTTCTAAAAGGCATCTTTAAAAATACTTCAATGGCAAACATCCTAGTTTAAAAGAATCAACTTTTGGAAACATGTAGAAATAAAATTCTAAGCACCATATTCTTTAATTGAGCCTTGGCTGGAAAGTCTATTTCAAACAGAAGCCACAAGCCTCAAGCAATTAAATAGGAACCACAGGAGAATGAGAGATTACTGACCTAGATGTATGCAGTGAGAAGACAGTTCCACAACAGTCCTGTTAGAAAGATGAGCAAACACCTACATACCAGACTGTAAAACCTGGGTGAGGGCCCAGGTGCGGTGGCTCACGCCTGTAATCCCAGCACTTTGGGAGGCCGAGGTGGGTGAATCACAAGGTCAGGAGATCGAGACCATCCTGGCTAACATGATGAAACCCCGTCTCTACCAAAAATACAAAAAAAAATGAGCTGGGTGTGGTGGCAGGCGCCTGTAGTCCCAGCTACTTGGGAGGCTAAGGCAGGAGAATGGCGTGAACCCGGGAGGTGGAGCTTGCAGTGAACCGAGATCATGCCACTGCACTCCAGGCTGAGCAACTGAGCAAGATTCTGTCTCAAAAAAAACCCAAAAAAACAAAAAACAAAAAAAACCACCCAAAAATTAGCTGGGCATGGTGGTGCACACCTGTAGTCTCAGCTACTTGGGAGGCTGAGGGAGGAGAACCGCTTGAACCCCAGAGGCGGAGGTTGCAGTGAGCTGAGATGGGGCCACTGCACTCCAGCCTGGCAACAGAGTGAGGCTCCGTCTCACAACAACAACAACAACAAAAAACCTGGGTGAGAAATAAAATTATTCTCTATTTTATACATTTCTATATTCCATATTCTATCATATAAAACTGAATTTCTACCTGGGTCTATTTGATTAAAAGGGCAAAAAACTTTCCTTTAATGTTGAAATCTTTGTTTCAATAGTTCCAAGGACTGATTTGTAACCGAGAACAAATTGTTTGTTGTAGAAAACTGGTTACTTACAACTATGAAATATGCTTGTCACAGGAAGCTGACTTTACCCACTGACCCCATCATCACAACACCCTCACTTTAATTGAACTAGAATTCAATCGGTATAAAAAGGACCATGCGGATTTTAGAAACAAAGGCCAAATAACTTCTTTGTTAGAATTTATTCTTAAGAGGGAAAGAAGTTCCCTCAATACATTAGCTTATGATAGAACCCAGAAACTCGATCGATACTGTCTATGTCTTACCTAAGTCATTGTTTTTTGTTATAGCATTAGCTGCCCTGGTTCGTGGTCCCTGCTGTGTAAACTGATATCCAAATTTAAGGATATTTGTATTTTCCTCAAGCATCTTGGCCATTTCCAATTCTACAGCTGTCCCCAACTGCTGCCTCTGGAATAATTAGAAAAAAAAGAACAATATTAATAAACTAGATCAAAATGCTTTTCTAGGTAAATTAAGACATTCAGGCACATGCTGATTCTTTGATCTCTTTAAAAAATGTTCCCAATTCCTACAACATATACATAGTTCAGTAGTTCCAAGGACTGATTTGTAACTGAGAACAAACTGCTTGTTGTAGAAAACTGGTCACTTAAAGCTAAGAAATGTTTGTCACAGGAAGCTGATTTCACCCACTGACCCCATCATCACCACAGCCTCACTGGAACTTTACACGCACACACACACAAAATAAACTTTTTAAAGTTCAGTAATATGATCATACAGACATCAAAAAAGTGTGAATTACTACAATGAGATATACTTCATACCCACTAGGATAAGTATAATAAAAAAGATAGATAATAACAAGTGTTGACAAGAATGTGGAAAAATGAGGACATTGCTGGGAGGAATGTAAAATTGTACAGCTACTGTGGAAAACTGTTTGGCTGCTGCTCAAAAAGTTAAACATAGAGTTACCATGTGACCCAGCAATTACACTCCTAGCTATATAGAGAAATGAAAATCTATGTCCATGTAAGAGTTTGTAATGAATGTTCATAGCAGTATTATTTCTAGTGGCCCATACGTGGACACACCCCAAATGGAATAGAATATTATTCGGTCATAAAAGAATGAGGTACTGATGTATGCTACAATACAGATGAACCTCCAGAACATTATGCTAGGTGAAAGAAGCCAGTCACAAAAAGATCACATATTGTTTGATTCCCCAGATACAAGCTGTCCAGAATAGGCAAATCCTAAGAAACAGAAAGTGGATGAGTGATTGCCAGAGCCTGGTGAGAGGGGTGAATGGGGAGTGACTGCTAAAGGGTATGGGGTTTCTTTGTGAGGTAATGAAAATGTTCTGGAATTAGTGGTAATGGCTGCAAAACTCCACAAATATACTAAAAACCATTTAGCTGTATATTTTAAAAAAGTGAATTTTACTGTATGTAATTATATCTCAATAAAAAATTAAAAACATGGATTAAGAAGCACTGGGTTAAATTTTAAGACATAATCCTCTTTTCTACCTTCATAGTTTACAAAAGTTGTTTACTTTGAAGGACTGAAGGAGACATTTACCAAATATTTTTTCAAATAACTGGAGTTATTTTTTCAAATAAAAAAATTAATAGCTACTCTGGATGGAAACATTGCTAACATGTATCTCTCTGCCTCTTACTTACAAAGACCCTACAATGTGGACCTTGCCAGCACAGAGCTGAAAAACTGGAAGGTGGACTAGGTCACAGGTAAAAGTCCTCTCAGTTCAAACTAGATAGCCATCTAAATTCTCTTAAAATGATCTAGGGAGAGTATACACCTTTACATTGTATACACTGTTATATACACTAATATTCTAGATACCCCAAATGTCCGCTCTCCATTCAGCCCAGAATCTTTCAACAGGGATCCCTGACAGCCCACCTCCCATCCCCATCCTGAGTCGCCAAGCCCTACATAGCAGTGTGGGCTGTAGCTTCCTCGACGTTATTATTGTAGAACATTGACCTGATTGTCAATCTTGAGCTCTGCCAGGGTTTCATTATCTCTTAACGCATCAATCAGTGCCAGAATCCCAACTCCTGTGATAAAGTTGGACTCCACATTTAAGCTCTTCAAAGTTTTGTTCACTTTCAGCATTTCTGCAAAAGCCTAGAAATTAAAGAAAATATTAAGAGATGAAAATTTGATATAGTACCTACTACATATTGTACATGTCATAAACAAATATATTAATTAACATAACTGCCTTAATGTTTGTCATTAGTTGTTTCAGTTTGACACAGTAGCCCATAGCTCTCACAGGTACAGTTGTCCCTCAGTATTCATTGGGGATTCGTTCCAGGACCACCTGCAGATACCAACATCTTCAGATGCTCAACTGCCTTATATAAAATGGCATAGTATTTGCATACAACCTGCACACATTCTCCTTTATACTTTTCATTATCTCTAGGTTACTTAATATACCTAATACAATGCCTACACATCATTTCATTTTTGTGGATTCAACACAGTACCTGGCATACAGCAAATTCAGATTTTGCTTTTAGAAATCCATAGAATTTTTTTTCCCAAATATTTTTGATCTGAAGTTGGTTGAACCCATGGATGACTGTATCTACTTTTCTTTTTCTTTTTTTTTTCTTTTTTTTTTTGAGACAAGTTCTTGCCCTGTCACCCAGGCTGGAGTGCAGTGGCATGATCACAGCTCACTGCAACCTCTGCCTCCTGGGCTCAACTGATCCTCCCACCTCTGCCTCCTGAGTAGCTGAGACTACAGTTGTGCACCACCATGCCCGGCTAATTTTTGTATTTTTTGTAGAGATGGGGTTTCACCATGTTGCCCAGGCTGGTCTCAAACTCCTGGGTTTAAGCAATCCACCCACCTCGACTTCCCAAAGTGCTGGGATTACAGTTGTGAGCTACTGCACCTGGCCTGTACCTATTTTTCATATGCACCCTGTCATAATCTTTAGATTTTTTGGTCACGTGTAATTTCCTGTTGGTGACATTCTCTACTCCTCATTCCCTACTTCATGCTTCTTTCTTCTGTCTCTCTCACTCTTTCAGTTTCTGTGTCAGACCAACTTCATCAATGTCCCTGGAACATCTTTTCTTATTTGGGTCTTGCTGTAGCTGGACCATGTGAAGCCAAAATGAGGGTAAATTATGTACTAATTTCCAAGGCAGGGGCCAAAAAAGTGGTCAAGGCAGAAGGCCAGAAAAGAACACAGATAACCAGAACCAGAAGAGCACAAAGGCCATTGAGAAGAAGGGGCTAATGACATATTAAATTCCTCAAGTAATGGTATGTCTTCAATCTGCTTCTGTTTCACTTCTCATAGGATACGGCACAGTATTAGACATTTGACTCAGTGCTTAATAAATACCATATTGATTAATTAACAGAAGCCTACAAGTGAAAAAAGAAAGAGGAGGGAGACTGGGAAGGAAAGAGAAAGAGACAGAGAGGTAGGAAGAGAGAAGAAAGGAAGGAAGGAGGGGAAGGAAAGAGAAAGAAAAAAGAACGATCATGAGTTTATATAAAACAGCCCCGTATGGGGAATTAAAAGCAAGCTTAAACTACAGAAAATATGGGTAAGACCAAGCTTAAAGTTAAAGGAAAGGCAATAGGGGGTAGAGATACTACAAAAAACTGTGGCTGATACCTACATACTTGTCCTTTCTATTAGCAACAACTAGCTATGTGAGCTGGAACAAATCCCTTATCCATACATTTATTCAAATATTACTGATGGTCTATTATTTGATTAGCACTGTTCTAGAAATTCAGAAATAAAACATATTGGTCCTTGCCTGGCAGAATGTTCCTTCTAGTTGGGGAGGGACGCAGATAATAAAAGTAAGCAAAGTGCAATGTTAGAGGGTAAAAAGAAAAAAGGCACAATAGGGTAGAGGGGGAGTACTGGGGGTGGAAGTGGGGTTGGTATTTTATATAGCATGGTCAGGAAAAGCCTCACCTAGAAGGTGACTTTTGAGCAAAGAGTCAAAGTGATAAGGTGAAGTTATGTGGATTATTTTAGGAAGAAAGTTCAAAGCAGAAAGAACAAAGGTACGGGCCCTGATTTGGGAGTCCACATGGCATGTTGAAGAAGGCTGTATGGCTAGAGTAGAATGAAAGAAAGGGCAAGTAAAGGAGATGAGATTGACTTATGTGAAGCCTTATAAGGCCACTGAAAGATTTTGATTTTTACTCTTAATGAGATGGGAAGCTGCTAGAGGGTTCTCTGAATAGGAATGAGATAATTTAACTTAAGTTTAAAAGAATCACTCTTAGTGCTATGTAAAGAATTGATTTTGGGGTAGGTAAAACAGATGAAGGTAACTCAATTAGGAGGCTGTTGCAATAATCCAGGTGGGAAAAGATGGTGGCTTGGGTCAAGGTTGTAGTTGTGAAAATGGTGAGAAGTGGTTGGATTCTGAAATATTTTGAAGATAGGGCTAAAGGTATGTTTAAGGTTGCAAGAAAGGGATGTCAAGAATTATTCCATTATAATTTTTTTTTGCCTGAGCAATTAAAGATTGAAATTGCATTTAGTAAGATAGAAAAGAGCAGAGAAAAGCAGGCACAGGATGGAAGTCAGGAGTTTGGTTAAGGACTTACATGTAAGATGTAAATTAGACATCCAAGTAAAGCTGCTGAGGAGGTAGCTGAACATGAATACAGAATTCAGGAGAGAGATACAAACTGTAGATAACAACACCGGGAGGCATCAGCAAGCATATGCAGATAATATATATATTTCTGAGATTACCCAGGAAGTCAATATAGACTGAGAAAAGAAGGACCAAGTTCTGGGCCGTTCCAATATTTAGAAGTTGAAGAGATGTGGAGAAACCAGTTCAGGGCTTTAAGAAGGACTGTCCACTGAGGTAAGGGGAGCCCCCAATGGAGTGAGTGATATTCTCAAAGCCAAGTGAAACAAAAGGTTTATACCATGATCAAGTGGGATTTATCTCAGGAATGAAAGGTTGGTTCAACATATAAAAGTCAATCAATATACCATATTGACAGAATAAAGGACAAAAACCATATGATCATCTCAAGAGACACAGCAAAAGCATTTAACAAAAATCCACCACTAAGGATCCATAAATGGAATCCTCTGAAGATGTTAAAATAATGTGGTAGATCCCTATGTATTGATACAACAAAACTTTAAAGATAAAACGTAGAGTAAAAAATCAAGTTGCAGAACAGCATACACTACATGATTCCATTTATGTTTTAAAAAATTCATAGGAAGGAGGGGGAAGCTGGGAGGGGGGAAAATTCATAGGAAGGAAATACAGGAAAAAATAAACACAAAAAGGTGGTAAGTAATACACTGCCTAATAGTGAGCTAAAAGATTAACTATAAAATAAAGGGGTAAATCTCATTCATAAAAGTCACCACTTTAACACACCCTGGGTATGTCATAATTTTGATATTCTCAAGTAGCTTACTTACAGTAGCAACAGGGTCATTGCTCCGGGTGGCTGCAAGACTGAAACATTTCACATGTGTGTTGGTTTCCAAAGCCTTTGCAAAATCTTTTAGGGTTGGAATTGGGATATTCTTGAAAGACAATAATATAAAACATCATTACATTTCAATTTTCATTATATTTAGTTTCCATTAATCAAATTTTTTTTTTTTTGCTTTAAAATTCAGAAGTTATACAAACTCATAAGAATTAAGTCTACAAATGAAAACAAATAATGCAGTTTTCTCCACATTTATCTGACTTATTTATGATGGAGCATTTGCATAAACTACTGACTCAGAGCAGAGCACATAACACCATTTCTCTAGCACTTAGATTTAAAAAAATTCTCACTATTCTCACCTTTCATTATTCTTTGTATGTATGTATGTATTTATTTATTTATTTTGAGACGGAGTTTCACTCTTGTTGCCCAGGCTGGAGTGCAATGGCGCAATCTCAGCTCACTGCAACCTCCATCTCCGGGGTTTAAGCAATTCTCCTGCCTCAGCCTCCCAAGTAGCTGAGAGTACAGGCATGCGCCACCAGGTCTGGCTAATTTTGTATTTTTAGTAGAGATGGGGTTTCATCATGCTAGTCAGGCTGGTCCCGAACTCCTGACCTTGGGTGATCCACACTCCTTGGCCTCCCAATGTGCTGGGATCACAGGCGTGAGTCACCGCTCCCGGCCTTCATTATTCTTTTTATATGAAAATAAAAGTGGATTTACTTTTCTACAAGGAGAGAGATGAAGGAGCCCATCTCTGATGGAGTATGATTCCTGAAGCAGACAGACTGTTCTCACTTAGTTTAAGCTACAAATACTAAGAGAGA
Organism: Chlorocebus sabaeus; assembly: GCF_047675955.1. Classification (NCBI taxonomy): domain Eukaryota; kingdom Metazoa; phylum Chordata; class Mammalia; order Primates; family Cercopithecidae; genus Chlorocebus; species Chlorocebus sabaeus. Next base: position 27,521,266 of record NC_132929.1, on the reverse strand, counting down.
TTAACCCTACACTACTTGAAGGAGAGAAAATAAAGTATTGAAGATGCTGGTTTCTCTCAGTAGTATCTGAGACTTCAATTCCCCTTAGCCTGGTTATTTTCAGATCATTACTGTTTATTTAGAGAAAGGGATACACAGGGACTAAATTAAAAAAATTAAAATAGGCCGGGTGCAGTGGCTCACACCTGTAATCCCAGCACTTAGGGAGGCCAGGGTGGGCAAATCACTTGAGGTCAGGAGTTCAAAACCAGCCTGGCCAACATGGTGAAACCCCATCTCTACTAAAAATACAAAAATTAGCCAGGTGTGATGGTGGGTGCCTGTAATCCCAGGTATTCAGGAGGCTGAGACACAAGAATCGCTTGAACGTGGGGCGGGGCAGAGGGTGCAGTGAGCCAAGATCGCAGCCTGGGCAACAGAGCGAGACTCTGTCTCAAAAAAACAAAAAAATAAACAGGCTGGGCGCGGTGGCTCAAGCCTGTAATCCCAGCACTTTGGGAGGCCGAGATGGGCGGATCACGAGGTCAGGAGATCGAGACCATCCTGGTTAACACGGTGAAACCCCGTCTCCACTAAAAACTACAAAAAAACTAGCGGGGCGACGTGGCGGGCGCCTGTAGTCCCAGCTACTGGGGAGGCTGAGGCGGGAGAATGGCGTAAACCCGGGAGGCGGAGCTTGCCGTGAGCTGAGATCTGGCCACTGCACTCCAGCCTGGGCGGCAGAGCGAGACTCCGTCTCAAAAAACAAACAAACAAACAAACAAACAAACAAAAAAGTGAGTAATCAACTATGAATATAAGCTTTCTCTGAGGCTTTCCTTCCTCCACTCACAGGAAGGATTACTCCCTAGAGGAGCACAAAGGCTTTCTTCCCTAGGCTCGTGATTTCCGGATGCTCTCCTCCCCTTGTCCCCCAGTTCAAAAAAATCAAGTTTTAAAATAAGGAATTTATAATGAAGCTTTTACACAATGGCTAATATCTAGATAATCTGAGTTTACTCTTCGGTGATTAATTACCCCATGCCCTCCTAATTTCTTCTTTCCTTACTCCAGGGAAGAGTTGCATTGTTTAAAACTCAAAGTAAGATCCCAGAAAGCCTATTCCTAGGTGATTACTCAAGAGAATTTAAAGCATATTCACACAAAAACCTGTGTGTGAAAGTATATAGTGGCTGTATTAATAACCATCCCAAACTGGAAGGAACCCATATGTCTACCAACTGATGAACAGATAAACAAACTGCAGCGTATCTGACACACTCACCAGGAATGAATCTCAAATGCATTATGCTAAGAAGTCAGACCCCAAAGGCTACATACTATAGGATTCCATTTATATGACATTCTGGAGAAAGCAAAATGATAGGGAAAGAAAATAGGTCAGTGGTTGTCAGGGGCTAGAGCTGGGGGGCAGAGAATGACTACAAAGGGGTATGAGAGAACTTCTGCAGTGACAGATATAGTCTACATCTTGAGTGTAATGGTGGTTGTACAAAATTGTATGCACCTGTCAAAATTCATAGACCTGTACATTAAAAGGGAGATTTTTTACCATATTTAAATTTTACCTCAAAAAAAACCAGGTTTTATTTTTTGAGATGGGGCGGTGGCAGGTCTCACTACGTTGCACAGGCTGGTCTCAAACTTTTGGGTTCAGGCCATCCTCCAGCCTCAGTCTCCCAGATAGCTGGGATCACAAGCATGCACCACCATACCTAGCTAAGGAACCAAATTTTACAAAAGCAAGACCCAAGAGGCTAAATGTTCTTAGAAGCAGGCAGTATTTAGAAAACCCGAGAGATTTATTCTGACAGTTTGTAGGGTTTACATTTTTAGATGATAAATTTCTCAAAAAGCAAGTGAGAAAATACTATACCATAACACTTCAATATCTAAAATATGAAGAAACCTACATTAGCATACTGGTAAGAGCAAAAACTTTACCTTAAAGTAGAAAGAATTAGACTATTTTATCAACTGCCCAGCTCTCATCCTAGGTTCAGCCGACTCAAAGCAATACAAAACCACTCTGACTAGCACACTTACCTTTATATTATTCAAATTAACTTCAACAAGATAAGCATCATTTTCTTTAATTCTCTTCAAACTCTCTTCTACGTTGGTTGGATTTGGTGGCTCATCAAATACTGGAAGAATCTTTTCACCTTTGACCACATCTGCAGTGATAAATGAAAAGAGCAGCAGTTGATACTTTTTTTTTTTTGAGATAGAGTCTCGCACTTTCACCCAGGCTGGAGTGCAGTGGCACTATCTCGGCTCACTGCAAGCTCCGCCTCCCGGGTTCACGCCATTCTCGTGTCTCAGCCTCCCGAGTAGCTGGGACTACAGGCGCCCACTACCACGCCCAGATAATTTTTTTTTTTTAAATTTATTTATTATTATTAAACTTCAAGTTGTAGGGTACATGTGCACAACGTGCAGGTTTGCTACATATGTATACTTGTGCCATGTTGGTGTGCTGCACCCATCAACTCGTCATTTACATCAGGTATAACTCCCAATGCAATCCCTCCCCCCTCCCCCCTCCCCATGATAGGCCCCGGTGTGTGATGTTCCCCTTCCCGAGTCCAAGTGATCTCATTGTTCAGTTCCCACCTACGAGTGAGAACATGCGGTGTTTGGTTTTCTGTTCTTGTGATAGTTTGCTAAGAATGATGGTTTCCAGCTGCATCCATGTCCCTACAAAGGACACAAACTCATCCTTTTTTATGGCTGCATAGTATTCCATGGTGTATATGTGCATATGTGAGACGGAATCTCGCTCTGTCGCCCGGGCTGGAGTGCCGTGGCGCAATCTCGGCTCACTGCAAGCTCCGCCTTCCGGGTTCACGCCATTCTCCTGCCTCAGCCTGCCTGGTAGCTGGGACTACAGGCGCCTGCCACCACGCCCCGCTAATTTTTTGTATTTTTAGTACAGATGGGGTTTCACATTGTTAGCCAGGATGGTCTCGATTTCCTGACCTCGTGATCCGCCCGCCTTGGCCTCCCAAAGTGCTGGGGTTACACGCGTGAGCCACCGCGCCCGGCCCCGGATAATTTTTTGTATTTTTAGTAGAGACGGGGTTTCACCATGTTGGCCATCATGGTCTCAATCTCCTGACCTCGTGATCCGCCCGCCTCAGCCTCCCAAAGTGCTGGGATTACAGGCGTGGGCCACCGCGCCCGGCCTGGAGTTGATACTATTACAGTGGATGCAGATATTCACTTGGTAACATCTCTTTCTCTCTCTCTCATACACACATATTTATTCAAGGGGACAGATTTAAAAGTTTCAGCCCCACAATTCCGAAAAGATCCTTTATGTGTTGACACATATTTATTTATTTATTTATTTATTTATTTATTTTTTGAGATGGAGTCTCACTCTGTTGCCCAGGCTGGAGTGCAGTGGCGTGATCTTGGCTCACTGCAACCTCCTCCTGCCACGTTCAACTGACTCTCCTGCCTCAGCCTCCCGAGTACCTGGGACTACAGGTGTGTGCCACCATGCCTGGCTAATTTTTGTATTTTTAGTAGAGATGGGTTTCATCATGTTGGCCAGGGTGGTCTCGAACTTCTGGCCTCAAGTGATCTGCGTGCCTTGGCCTCCCAAAGTGCTGGGATTACAGGCATGAGCCACTGCGCCTGGCCTTGACACACATTTAAGGCATCCAAATAAAATTTTACTGAATATAAATACCAAACATATTCAATATTTAATTTATTTGCCATGTATCAGTCTTCAAAAATAAATATTTTCATTGTCTTAGTATATTACAAGATATTTTTACCACTCAAATATATTTGATAGCACAAGTTGATGATGCCATTTGTTTTTAGCAATATTTAAGATAAAGTACTCGTATGATAAAATCTAGCATCTCATCATTTCTCTGAGATTTAACTGATAATTGGCATAAAGGCAGTAAGAATCACAGACTTAAAGAAATATAGCCTAAATGAGAAGAATAAGGTGATGGGACGGCACATTACCTCTTCCTCCCATGGGGAGTACTCTTCAGTGGGAAAGTAGGGAGAACTTTCTGTGAGAAAGAGGGAATAGGAAGGAGGGTGGGAATAAGGAGCAGAGAGAGAGAGGAGGTAAAGGTACACGGAAGAGCTACTGAGACAGAGTCTCCAAAATTTACTGCCCTCCCTCACTCTCACTCCCTAATCTTTACCTCAGCTACCCACACGATAGGAATATGATGCTTCAGATGTGAACAACAGGGGCCCTGAAATCCTTGAGCCCTTTCAAGAGATCACTGTGCTCTGCTGCCTGTGTGTGGGGGTCCATGAACAACTATAACAGGTAAACTTTTATGGATACATTTTCTGGGGAAAGCATTACTTTTTTGTGGTCATTCAAGTCAAAGACCACAAAAGGCTCACAAACTAGTGAATGATCACAAAAGAGTAAGAGCAATTGACATGGAAAGACTGACCGGGTTCAAAATGGACTACTATCTGGCTTTTTTCCTTCCTGCCTTCCTCTAGATTTTAGGAGCAAAACTCATCTTGAGACAGGGTGCACTGATTATCCAATAAATTCCATTAAGGGTATCTTGTTACTTTCAAATATCACACACACATACAGAGCATCTTGAAGAGATCAACTTAGATAAAGGTTTGAAAATTACTTTCCTGAGGTAGGGTGAAAAATCTGAATATATTTAGTCTGGAGAAGACGTATTAAAAGAAGTTATGCTAGCTGTTTTCAGATTTATCCTGTAGAAGCTGAGAAGAGACAAATTTAGTGCTGTTCTGAAAGGCTGGGTTAGAACAAGTATAGATTGCCAAGAAGCAGAACTTGGTTCAAGACAAGGAAAAGCTTCCTAATGGAGCTCTGCTCAACAACAGAGAGTGGGCTCCCTCTCACTTGAGTTCAGCAAGGTAGTCTTTAAGACAGCTAGGGAAGAACTTCCTCATTGAATGCAAAATTGAGTAGTTCTAATTTTATAAAACCACAGGATGTGTGGAATGGGGAAAGAAATCTCGAGAGTCTTGCACCTTAATGAAATAATGAATCCAGTCAATGGGATGCAGGAATTATTAAGCAAAAGGTTCATGGGAAACTTAAAAAGGATGGATCAGGCTGCCTACATTTGAACCCTGTGATCAATCTCATTCCCCCAAAGAGGAAGGATTAGATTTGATAAGCTAAGTTCTTAATATGATTCAATCACCACCCATGAAGCATTCTTGCCAAAAGGGACCTGCACCTGTACCTCATCAAGCCGCTAGAACTAAAAGTTTACGGAGAAACAGGTGATAGAAAAACATAAAATGATACCATAAGGTTGAAATCAGCCAAATCCAGAATGTGGAAAATTCTATGGAAAATAACCCAGTTTCTTAAAAAATAAATGGCATGAAAAAAAAGAAAAAAGGAAAAAAAAAAAAAAAAAGGAAAGAGGTTGGGGAGAAGAACTGTTAAGAAATTAAGGGAGACTAAAAAGACAACCAACCAAATGCAATGTGTAACCTTTTTTGAGTCAATAATGAAATGACATTTTGGAGAGAATGAGGAAATCTGGACACAGACTGGGTATTACATGATATGAAGAAAATACTGTAAATTTTAAACTTTGATGATGGCATCATGATTACATTAAAAGAAAAGCCTTTATTTGTGAGACACACATATGGAAATATTTATAGGTGATGTAGTACAAATGAACAGGGTTTGCTTTAAAATACTTCAGGAAAAAAAGTAGAAGGGCTAGGGAGGGAGACAGAAGACGAATAAAACAAGGCTGGCAAATGTTAAAAAACAGCTGAAGCTGGGTAATAATATATTATTCTCTCTTCTTTTATGTATGTTTGAACACTTCTACAATAAAAACTGAAAAATGAGAAGGGGGATGGTCAAATTGCAAAACATCGTAAAAAGCAATGTTATACACATGTCTGAATGAGGTAGATGTATACATATTGACTAGAAAACATGGTCCACTGCTAAGTGATATACTATATAACACGGGTTAAAATCCTTACCACTGACTTTGTGTAAAATATTGAGGTTACTTAATTATTTTAAAATCTCAGCTTTCTCACATGCAAATTAAAGATAATAATATCTATTTCATAGAACTGTTTTGAAGGCTGAGAGTACTCCACGTCCAAGAGCTGTGCACGCAACATGGCCCACAGTAAGCATTCAAAAACATTTAGTTGGCCAGGCACAGTGGCTCACGCCTGTAATCCCAGCACTTTGGGAGGCTGAGGTGGGCAGATCGCCAGAGGTCAGGAGTTTGAGACCAGCCTGGCCAACATGGCAAAACCCCGTCTCTACTAAAAATACAAAAAAAAAAAAAAAAAAAAAAAATTAGCCAGACATGGTGGCGTGCACCTGTAATCTCAGATTCTCAGGTGGCTGAGGCAGGAGAAGTGCTTGAACCTGAGAGGCGGAGGGTGCAGTGAGCCACGATGGTGCCACTGTACTGCAGCCTGGGTGACAGAGGGAGACTGTTTCCAAAAAAAAAGAAAAGAAAAAAAATTAGCTAATAGAATTATTACTGAAAAATTAACTTGCAATAAATATTTACAGTATAATCCCTTTTTTTTGTAAAAAACAAGAGACTATGTATAACATGTATACATTAGTACAAACAGTGAAAAGTCTGGTAGGGTATATACAAAATTGTTTTAACAGGGTGCTGTTTGGGTAAGCAGAGGGCATGACAGCTGCAGACAGAAACACTTTTACTTCTTCCCATAAATACTTATGTATTGTTTAAATGTGCTACAAAGGCATGTATCACCTTGCTAATTTAAGAACACCCTATACATGAATTTTTTATTTGTTTTTTGAGATAGGGTCTTGCTCTATTGCCCAGGCTTGAGTGCAGTAGTGTGATCACAGCTCACTGAAGCCTCAATCTCCTGGGTTCAAGCCATCTTCCCCTCAGTCTCCCAAGTAGCTGAGACTAGAGACATGTGCCACCAGGCCCAGCTAATTTTGAAAATTTTGTAGAGATGGAGGTCTACATTTCCAAAGCTGGTCTTGAAGTCTTGGACTCAAGCAATCCTCCTGCCTCAGCCTCAGAAAATGAAATTACAGGCATGATCCACCACACCTGGCCCCTATAAGTGAATTTCTGAAAAGCTTTGCTTTAGGCTATATAATACTTCACAGCAGACTGAAAGGTTTAGGGGTTGAATAGTTTTGTGGTATCGCCTGAATCTGATTTTATAATGTAATTTCTTTGTAAGTATTATTACCTATTTCTTGAAAATTAGTAGTAGTGATAATAAAATGTCAACAAAACCAAGTTTGACTAGCTTTTATACTGTTTAGTTATTATTTAGTGAGGTAGAGTGGTTCTTACTACATTTGCTGACCCATTAAGCACAAAATATTTAGTACTCTATTTTCAATGTCTTTCTTGGTTAATACCACTCAATTGAAATATCAGGTTTCAAGTACATATATATAACATCTAGTATGTGAATACTTAAGCTGACACAAGGCGAAAACAAAATACATTTAATAAATGATTAGAATTCACAAAGCATTTTAAGTACTCACCTGAAAAATGTTCTTGGTCAACACCATTACTACTTCCCGTCATATTACAGAACTGTGTATTCGTTATCAAATTGTGCATCCCAAGAATTGCTGTATAGAAAAAGAAAGTTTTTATTGTTTTAAACATGAAGAGTTTTACAATTAAAAATTTCTATCAATAATTTTAATATTCTCTGGACCTTTTCCTATAAATTACAGATCTCACACACACAGAAGAACAAAATGATTAAAAATCACCTACAATCTCATTCTCATCAATACTCTTATTATTTTTCCCCACATTTCTAAATTTACATTTCCCCACATTTCCAAAATCAGAGTTGGAGGCAGCCTAATCCTGAACGTAAATCTATGCTTAGCTCCATCTGGTGGCTAAGAGAGAAAATGGAAAGGATCTATTTTTGCCGTTAATTTCACAAGGTTTCTAGGAACATCATGTGACAAAAAGCAGATTTTCAACTTAACCTTCATATTTTAATGTATGTTAATCTCATGTCATTAATTTGCATTTGGACTCCAGTTAAGAGTAAAATACTAAAGTATTAGGTTCTTGTATGTAAGAATATGAGCACCCTTCAAATATGACAGGAGGAAAAATAAATTTGGTTTTAGTTTTTGATGCCCTTGTGTACAAATAAGGCAGAAGTCAGAGGATGTCCTTGGCTCATTCCACTCTGATGAATGTACTATTTACAGATCTGTCAGTCCTCAGTCCCTCAACGCAAAGACTCCTGCTCTGGCTGTGGCATCACACCTTGACCTGTCCCTTTCCAAGGTCCTTCCCAAAGGACCATCAGTGCTACATTCAAACTTAATAGTTCTTGGGGTTATTTGGTATGAAGAACTCCCCATGCATCACACTTTTCTATCTAGGAAAGTAGGTCGTACATGGGTACGGAGGGGAAGATACTGGTCTAGATAAGAAATTGGCAATAATGAAAATAATAGAGAGGTTTGGAGTGTTTCATATACACTTCAGAAAAGTTGGGAAGGTGGTGAGTATAGCTCAGGACTGACTGTTTCAATCTACTTTCTAGTTACTCATCTCTCAGTCTTCTGATAAAGTAGGTCAGCAGTTGACCCTGAAGACTCTTTTTCGGTGTTCAGATGGGACAGCTTCTAGCTGAGCACCAGCTGATGAAAGATTTTTAGAAAGACTTTCAAATATGACAACATGGGAAAAGGTGTCGAACAATACAATACATCCTCTTAACATAAACATTTCACTATTGAGAGTATTTAGAGAAATGGAACTCTTTATGTCAGCTTTATCATGTAAAATATAAAGCCAAATATGTGGTTACTGATTCAACAGTACTTGCTAGGTAAAGAAAACATCTGTATCATGTATATAGGTATGTGCTGGTATTTCCCACTCCACCCTACGTTTATTCACAAATTAAATTGTTTTAGGTGATACCTGCGAGGTCACACAATTCTGTATCAGAAGCACTTGTCAAAGCTTCTTCTAATTCTGGATCAAGAGACACTTTTTCTTCTGTAAAAGTCTGTACAGGTTTTTGTTTGGGGATAAATATTTTCCCTGTAAAATAAAGCACTTTGTTAATTCCACTATTACTGCTATTAACTCATCACCATTTTATCCTTGTAACCAAAGTATGTATAACTGAACCTGAAGGAAAAGATTAACATCAACAGTAATTTTGTTTTATCTCTGACATAGATTTTTAAGTTTCCAGTGTAATATTTTGGCTGTAAAAGTTGGAAAGAAAAGGTCAACTGAGAAATTTTTCATCTGTGGAAATAAAAATGGGCTCTTTTTAGAGTAATTGCGAGTTGCTTTACAAATAATCAATCAATAAATGAAGGAATAAACAAAAAAGCCTATAAAACTTTAAAGAGATTGAAAAAAAAAAACCCCAAAAAAACCAGATTCCAATTTCCTTTTTTTTGAGATGGAGTCTCACTCTATCACCCAGGCTGGAGTGTCGTGGCGTGATCTCGGCTCACTGCAACCTCTGCCTCCTGGGTTCAAGTCATTCTCCTGCCTCAGTCTCCTGAGTAGCTGGGACTACAGGCGTGCACCACCACACCCGGCTAATTTTTGTATTTTTAGTAAAGACGGGGTTCTGCCATGTTGGCCAGGCTGGTCTTGAACTCCTGACCTGAGGTGATCCACCCACCTTGGCCTCCCAAAGTGCTAGGATTACAGGTGTGAGCCACCGCGCCCGGCCCCAATTTCTTATTACTAAGCAACAAACTGTTACTGTCACATGGGGGATGGCAGAGACAATTATGATTCTAGAAATTCAAATTCTGATTGCAAATAAATTTCTACGTCCTGAGTGGCACTCTGAAATTTTTAGTCATTATTCCTCCAAGCCTCAATGTACACGAACAAGAAACTAGTTACTCTAGAAACCTAAAGACTTTATCATATGAAAATCATGTTTATGACCATATGTTCTATGCAATATTGAAAATACGAAGGGAATGGAAAAATGCTAATAATTATAACTGCAGCACTAACTGACCAAACAAGATGTACTCACACAACTTGGGTTACTAAGCTTGCATAGAACAGAATACCCAATTAAAGTTGGTTTAAACTGGTGCTTCAAAAGCTCTGATGTTCATGTTAGTCACCAGGGATCTTACTAAAGTACAGATGCTGATGCAGCAGGTCTGAGTAGGGCCTGAGATTCTGCATTTCTAACCAGACTTCCAGATGATGCTGATCCACAGACCACTCTTAAAGCAATAAGGGTTCAAACAACATGAAGTTTTATTATCTCACTTAATAAGCCCACAGGAAGGTGGTTCTAGGGTTGGTTTAGTAGCTCACTGTTGACATCAAGGATCCAGGTTCCTTTGTTTTTCTCTTTGGCTATTCTCAGTGTGGAGGCCTTTGTTTTTAGGCCTTCACAGTCTCAAGATGACCTTTGTAGCACCAAGTATTATGTCCCCACACAATAAAGCCAGAACAGGAAGGAGTTCTTTTTCAATTGCCAACTTTTTTTTTAAGGCTAGTCAAGTGAAGCAGTGGGAGTAGAAATGGAACAAATAAATCTGTAACTGGTTGTGATCAATTAGCTGTAACCACCACTGCACTTGGACCACCCTCAACTGCCAACTTTTACAAGAAATCCTGCACTGCAGATTTTTCCTTTGGTCTATGCCCCAGCTGCAAGGGTGGCTAGGAAAGCAAGCATCTGTGAATAGTTGTTAAATGGGCAACTATAGTGTCTGTCCCAAACTGAAACCAACTAAAGTACTTCCCTCAATTCCCTGAACATTTCACCATAGCTACACTTAGACATTGTGCAATGTGTTTGTCTTTTGCATGCTTTTCAAGGGGATGCTGTATGTTCTGTTCATCCCTGCATCCTTGCCTAGAACACAATAGGCAATCCAATTTGCTGAATAAACAATTTGGTGATCACCTTCAGTCCAATGGCCCCATTTTATAAAGTATAATTTAAATACATGGGCTCAAAGTCACACAGCAAAACTAATACTAGAACACAGGTTGTCAAACTCTTAAGGCCAGGGCTTCAGTGCTTTTTCCAATTAACTGGCGGCTTACAAACTTGATTTTTTTAGCAACAGACTTTTCCCCCCCCAAACAAATGCCCACCTATATGGTGGTATGTATAACTGATCTTAGTACCAAATTTTGGAATTCTGGTGACTGGATAATCTTTTATTATTGGTTCACAGGTAAAGAGAAATCCAAATCATTATGTCCTGATAATTCCATACTTTTCATAGTGGTTGAGATTACAACTAAAGTGACATACATTTCAGGGGGGCATAATTTTAATTGCCATTTCAGGATAATTACATTTTCCTTAGCTCTATCTACCAGTATTTTCAACTGTGTATGGCAGTAGTTCTAAATGTTATATGCACAGTGGCTTCACTGTGAGAGCTTTAAAAAATTCTCATGTCCAAGCCCCACTCCAGAGACGCTGGTTTAGTTAATCTTGTATGCTGCATGGGCAGCTGAATTTTTTAAAGCTCTCTAGGGATTTTGATGCATAGCAGCCAAGGTTGAGAGCAACTGGATTATGGTATTCACTGACTAAACAAAACTACTCAAACTACTTGCCACAAAAAATGATCAGTATGTGAGGTAATATGTATGTCAAATTTAATTTAGCTATTCCACAATGTGTACATGTAAAAAAAGTTATACACCATAAACAACACAATTTTTACTTGCTAATTTTAAAAAAAACTACACAAGTTATCAAATAGCTGTCCATGTCTTATTTGAGGGACTGATGGAATCTAAAGCACTATAAAAATCTAAGATGCTTATTTTTTATAATCCTTATACACATTCCTTAAGAGGCATTATTCGTATCTAATTTCCCCCATACATAAATTTTTGCTAATGCTTACAAATACAAAATGAATCTCGGCAGAAAAATCAGTAAGGCAAAACAAAACTCCCAACAACCTAGAAAAATTTTTCTGTCATACAGAATTTTGCTCGATTTCAGAGAGTTCTGACATAGCTTGGCACCTCTTCTGGCACTCCTCTTGGGCACTTTGGGAGGTCAAGGTGGGTGGATCACCTCAGGTCAGGAGTTCAAGACCAGCCTGGCCAACATGGCAAAACCCCATCTCTACTAAAAATACAAAAATTAGCCTGGTGTGGTGGTGCACGCCTGTAGTCCCAGCTACTCAGGAGACTGAGGCAGGAGAATGACTTGAACCCAGGAGGCAGAGGGTGCAGTGAGCCAAGATCACGCCACGACACTCCAGCCTGGGTGACAGAGTAAGACTCCATCTCAAAAAAAGGAAATTGGATTCTGTTTTTTTTTTTTTTTAAATCTCTTTACATAATTTTTCTGTATGTAGAGATTTTTGCTATAGAGCGATTTAGCTTGTACAATATTGTTTTTTAAAATACAAAAAGTAATTACTTCATATTTTCTTCTAGGTTAGTTGAACACTAATACACTGTAATAAGTTATCCTTTAATGCATATATATGAAGTTTAGTTATAGAAAAGTAGAAGTAAAGAAATTAATTTTGTAAGAAAGGATAAACTAGGAAGGACCTAAGTTAGTATTATGAATACAAAACCTAAGGGGCTCTCAGCAAATTAATTTACAGATTTATACAATCTCTTTCAAAATCTCAGTTGGTTTTTTTTATAGAAAGTGACAAACTGATCCTAAAATTCATATGGAAACCCAGAATAGCCAAGAACACGTTGTAAGTAAGACTTAAACTTCCCAGTGTCAAAATTTAATGCAAAGCTACTATAATCAAAACGGTGTTGGTGCACTAGGAAAGACATTTAGATCAACAGAATATAACCAAAAATCCAGAAATAAACCCTTATACTTATGGTTGATTTTCTACAGGAATTCAATGGAGAAAGAACAGTGTTTCAACAAATGGTACTAAGACAACTGCACAGTCACATGCAAAGTTTTTTGTTTTTGTTTTTTTTCTTTTGAGAGAGTCTCTCACTTGGTCACCCAGGTTGGAGTGCAGTGGTGCAATCTCAGTCCAATGCAACCTCCGCCTCCTGGGTTCAAGCGATTCTCATACCTCAGCCTCCCAAGTAGCTGGGACTACTAGTAGATGGGGTTTTGCCATGTTGGTCAGGCAGGTCTTAAACTCCTGACCTCAAATGATCCACCTGCCTCAGTCTCCCAAAGTGCTGGGATTACAGATGTGAGCCACCACTCTTGGCCCTCATATGCAAAGTTGAATCCTTACCTCACACCATACTCAAAATAGATTATAAACCTAAATGGGACGGACATGGTGGCTCACGCCTATAATCCCAGCACTTTGGGAGGCAGAGGCAGGCAGATCACCTGAGGTTAGGAGATCGAGACCAGCCTGGCCAACAAGGTGACACCCCGCCTCTACTAAAAATACAAAAACTAGCCAGGTGTGGTAGCACACGCCTGTAATCCCAGCTACTCAGGAGGCTGAGGCAGGAGAATCGCCTGAACTTGGGAGGCGGAGGTTGCAGTGAGCCGAGATCGCGCCATTCTACTCCAGCCTGGGTGACAGAGCAAGACTCCGACTCAAAATAAATAAGTAAAATAAAAACAAAAACCTAAATGTAAGGGCTAAACTATAAAACTCTTAGGAAAAAACATAAGATTATATCTCCTTGGGAGGCTGAGGCAGGCGGATCACCTAAGGTCAGGAGTTGAAGACCAGACTGACCAACATGGAGAAACTCCATCTCTGCTAGAAATACAAAAGAATTAGCTGGGCATGGTGGCGCATGCCTATAATCCTAGCTACTCAGGAGGCTGAGGCAGGAGAATTGCTTGAACCCAGGGGGCAGAGGTTGCAGTGAGCAAAGATAGCACCACTGCACTCCAGTCTAGGCAACAAGAGCGAAACTCTGTTTCAAAAAAAAAAAATTTATATCTCCATGACCTTGAGTTAGGCAATGGTTTTTAGATATGACACCCAAAGTATAAGTAACAAAAGAAACATAGATAAATTGTACTACATCAAAATTAAAAACTTTTATGGGGCAAATTATACCATCAAGAAAGTGAAAAGACAATCTGCTGAATAGGAGAAACATTTTTTGACCCATGTATCTGGCAAGAAATTTTTATCCAGAATATATAAGGAATGCTTGCCAATCAACAATAAAAGGACAACCCAGTTTAAAAGTAAGCGAGGATTTGAAGAGACATTTCTACAAAGAATATGTACAGCTGGGCATGGTGGTGCACATTTGTAATCTCAGCTACTCGGTCGGTTGAAGTAGGAGGATTGTTTGAGCCCAGAAGTTCGAGTCCAGCCTGGGATGCATAGCAAGACCCCACTTCCAAAAAGCAAACAAATATACAGTAGTCTAACAGTACATGAAAAAATACTCAGTATCATTAGTTATTAGGGAAATGCAAATCAAAACCACAATGTGATATTACTTCACACCCACTAAGATGGCTATAATAAAACAGACAACAAGTATTGAAGCATGTGGAGAAATTTCAACCCTGGTACATTACTGGTGAGAAAGTAAAATACTGCAGCCACTTTGGAAAACAGTTTGGCAGCTTCTCAATTTGTTAAAAAATCGTTACCTTATGATCCAGCAATTCTATTCCTAGGCACATACCCAAGAAAAATAAAAACATATGTCTATACAACAACTTGTATAAAAATGTTCATAGCAGCATATTCACAACAGCTAAAAAGTGGCAACAACCTGTATGTCCATTAACTGAGAAACAGATAAACAAAATGTGGTATCCATACAATAAAATATTACTCAGCCATAAAAAAGAATGAAGTACTGACACACACTGTAACAAGATGAAACTCCAAAACCTTATGCTAAGTGAAAGACGCCACAAATACATATTGTATGATTCTGTTTATAGCCGGGCGCGGTGGCTCACGCCTGTAATCCCAGCACTTTGGGAGGCAGAGGCAGGCAGATCACGAGGTCAGGAGATCGAGACCATGCTGGTTAACACAGTGAAATCCCGTCTCTACTAAAAATACGGGCGCCTGTAATCCCAGCTACTCTGGAGGCTGAGGCAGGAGAATGGCGTCACCCTGGGAGGTGGAGCTTGCAGTGAGTTGAGATTACATCACTGCGCTCCAGCCTGGGCGACAGAGCGAGACTCTGTCTCAAAAAAATAAATACATAAACAATGATTAGATCAGATTAAAAAACTCTCGGATAAGTATGAAATGATACATTCCCCGCCCCCAAGTTAAACAAAACAAAAATAAAGCTGACCCTTGGTTGCTAAGAGTGTTAAAACAGTTTAGTAATGTTTCTGCAACTATAAAACAGCAGCTAAGGAAATGGAAGACACTGAGATAAGAATTCATATAATAGTAATTTAAATGTATGGCATTTATCCAGACCCATGTTTGTGCCAAGGAAAAAAAAAAAAAAAAAGAAAAAGACATATCCTGTGCCAAGATCCTTGTTATTGTCACAAAATCAGTGAGAAATACTGTGATCCATGTTAGCAATTCCATTGCCAGGACCTTTCTTTATTAGTCTTCATCTCTTTTGCTCTGATAGCAAGTTACAGCTGCAACAAATGTTAAGAATTATCTTAGTCATAGCTCCCACCCTTGTTGAGTATATAAAAAATATAGTAACAAGAAACAGAGATGGCTCTTGGTTACTTCATTCCTACAGAGTTGAAAGGCCCTAGCTAACTTTACTGTTTGTTTATAAACTGCCTTGTTCCAGAAAAGATTGAAGGACCCTATGCCACTATAATCTCCAGGAGGCTTTGGGATATATTGTTTGACAAGCAGCACACAAACCTGAAACCAATCAAACTAAAGGATGAGGGGACAGAGCCTAGAAAGATGTTTTTGTTTTGATACAGTGACACACACCACACCTGCTTGATGCTGCAATATGGTCACCAATAAATGCTTAGTCAACAAATGTTTAGTGAGTGAGTTTGTGTATACTAGACAATGAACTAGAAAGACACCACAAGGAAAACAAAACAAGAGATCCTTCACTTTGGGGAGCTAATACTCTAACAGGGAAATAGAATAGCAACTGAATACTAATCTGGAGGATCTTATGTCAAGATGGGGTAATAAGGACAGAATTTACCCACATGCCTGAAACAACTAAAATGGATAAAATATATAAAACAAGTTTTATACACACACACACACACACACACACACACACACTTTTAAAGAGATGGGTCTTGTTATGTCGGCCAGGTTGGTCTTGAACTCTTTGGCCTCAAGCAATCCTCCTGCCTCAGCCTCCCAAACGGCTAGGATTACAGGCATGAGGCACCATACCTGGCCAGAAACAACAGTTTTCAAGACACTGGCCATCAGGCAACAAAGGACAGTGATCCCTATGAAATGGGGAAAAAAGAGGTGAGCCCTATGATTACCTAGCTTATTGCCTGGAGAAAGGTTCCAGGCTACAGATCAGGGAGCAGAAATTCAGGAAGAGCCTGGTGAACTCTGAGCTGAGGAGACACAGCTGAGGTCCAGAAAAAACAAGGCAGCCAGTGTTTGAAGGATAGGGAACCAGAGAGGAGGGAGCTGCACACAGAGGGAGCCCAGGAGTTGTGCAGAGGGTTGCACTGAGTGTTCAGCAGAGTACCAATTGGTACGTGTATGTGAGGAGCTACCTTGAGCCAAGGAAGAAAAAAAAAAATCTGAAAGCTTAGAGGTAATAATGCCCATGTTCATGTAGAGCTGGGAATAGAACCTGTTCCTACCAGCCAGACTGGAAAAGCTGACAATTCACAAGGCTCATAATTGGGTAGGGAACTCAGAAGGGTCTTGCCTCAGTATTGGGGAAATCATTAGTCCTAGACTGAACACTGCTCTAGTCTCACCTAACAAATCTTAAAAGCAAGACTCTAAGGAATCAAACTGTTTCCAAGTAACTTAATTGCATCCCAGAATGAAACTCAAGAATATTTATAGGGATATCAATGCATCCAGCACCGGAAAGTTAATATGTTTGATGCCCAACAAACAATTACAAACATGCAAAGAAACAGGAAAATCTGATCCAGAAGGAGAAGAAAAAAAATCGGTCTATCAAAATTGACTTAATGATAGATGATAAAACTGGCAAGTTAAGGACATTAAAAGTTACTATAATTACATTACATATGTTCAAAAAGTGAAGTAGAGGCATGAAATATTTTTTTATTTTTTTTGAGACAGAGTCTCACTCTTTTGCCCAGGGTGGAGTGCAGTGGCATGAGCATGGATCACCGCAGCACTAAACTCCTGGGCTCAAGCCATCCTCCCACCTCAGCCTCCAGAGTAACTGGAACTACAGGCGCACACCACCACATCCAGCTAATTTATTTTCATTTTTAGTAGAGACAAAGTCTCACTGTGTTGCCCAGGCTGGTCTGGAACTCCTGACCTCAAGTGATCCTCCCGCAGTGCTGGAATTACAGGTGTGAGCCATCATGCCTGGTTGGAAGATTTTTTTTTTTTTAAAGTGCTGGGTGCAGTGTCTCACACCCGTAATCCCAGCTACTCAGGAGGCTGAGGTGGGTGGGAGGATTGTGTGAGGCCAAGCATTTGAGAACAACATAGCAAGACCCGCCTGTAAAACGAATTTCAAAAATTAGCCAGGTATGGTAGCACATGCCTGTAGTCCCAACTACTTAGGAGGGTGAGGCAGGAGGATTGCTTGAACCCAAGAGTTTGAGGCTGCAGTGAGCTGTGATCACACCACTGCACTCCAGGCTGGAGTACAAACAACAACAACAACAATAACAACAACAAAGAACAGATAGGACAAATAGAAAAGATATACCATGCCAACTAATCAAAAGAGAGAAAGATAGGCTCTATTAACATCAGGCAAAGTAGGTTTTATAGCAAAGAATATTACCAGAGACAAAGGTCATTTCATAATAACAAAAAGGACAATTCATCAAGGGGACATAACAATCCTAAAAACAAGTAGCAACAAAGCCTCATTGTACAAGATTCTGAAACGATCAAAAGCAGTACTTTAGGCCAGGTACGGTGGCTCACATCTGTAATCCCAGCACTTTGGGAGGCTGAGGTGGACAGATCACGAGGTCAGGAGACCGAGACCATCCTGGCTAACATGGTGAAACCCTGTCTCTCCTAAAAATAGAAAAAAAATTAGCCGGGCGTGGTGGTGAGTGCCTGTAGTCCTAGCTACTCAGGAGGCTGAGGCATGTTGTGAGAATGTTGTGAACCTGGGAGGTGGAGCTTGCAGTGAGCCAAGACCGTGCCACTGCACTCCAGCCTGGGCAAGACTCTGCCTCAAAATAAATAAATAGATAGATAGATAGATAGATAGATAGATAGATAGATAGATAGATAGATAGATAAATTTTAAAAAAGCAGTACTTTATGGTATGTAAATCATATGGAGAAATACTGGAGGAAAGGAACTATCCAGAGTGGGTGTAGTTATCCACGAAAGGTTCCCCAAAAACCGGGTGTTAACATGAGTAACAAGCCATCCATCTGGCTAACTCCTTACCCTAAAGGAGTTAACAGTGAATCATTCAAATGATATTGCATGACCGGTCTGAAAAGGAGATGCCAGCATCTGCATGACTAATGTAACTAGCCCATTTCAAATATCAGCTTCAGTGCCTGGGAAGACCACTTTCCAGAGGTCTACAAGGGACATTTAGGATTCATAAAATATGATTACAAAAATAAGAGCCAGTTTTTATCTTTGGACTTAGCGGAAAACAATTGCCCAGTGGTGGTTATGTAATCCTGCAGATGTAGGCAGGTTTGTAACCATGATCCTTCTGGTTTACTAAGGGATCAGGTCTGTCTTTCCTCCAAAGAAATCACATATTCAGAAAGATGAGAAAGAGTAGGTTTTCTGGAAAGCTAACATAACTGTGAATAAATAACTTGGATAGTATATGGGAAGTCCTTAGTTTAAGGCAACTGAGTGAAATTTACCTTTAGAAAAGCAGGGAGGGGCATGTGGAATTCTTGGGAAAGAACACAAAGGCGTTCCATTCTCAGGATTGGAAAAGAGAAAACAACCACCAAAAAGCATAAATGGCTGTACCCCAAGGCCCAGCAGGAAGAAAAGGAGTGTGGTGCAAGGAAGGGAGGAGCCCATAGCGGGTGAGTCAGCAGCTCAAACAGAATCAGAATGCAAATCTCTGTATGGGATATAAGGTGCACCCATGGCTCTGGTCCGTCCATGAAGTAACACAGGGAAAAAAAAAATCTTAGTCTAGGGAAGGGTGGAGCATGATACCAGCAACAGAGAGGAGGAGTCCCCAGCAAAACAAAACAAAATGACAGGCAGTAAAAAAAATACTGAAGACTGGGACACAGTATTTCTCCAAGTGATAAATTCATGGCAAGGTTCTATACCTCAATCTATCTTTGAGACAGAATATGCATGCTACGTAAAAATATCATGGGAACTGATAATCAGCGCTGAGAATTTTCACCATTCTGTGAATGAGAACGAGCTGGATGAATACTCTCTTTCACCCTTGTGCTGGCCTATGTCTCAGTTATGTATTTTGCAAAATTTTAAGAAGGAAGAGGTAAAAAGCTACATGTACCTTTCCAACATTTTAACATGATATCTTTAAGCAAAAGGAACATATATTGAAAATATGGACCAGGATGCAGTAGCTCACACCTGTAATCCCAGCAATTTGGGGGCTGAGGCAGATGGAAGTGCTTGAGCCCAAGAGTTCGAGACCAGCCTGGGCAACATGGCGAAACCCTGTCTCTATTGTTTTTATAAAAAAAAAGAAAAAATACGTTATTAATTTTGTTAATTTTTTTTTTTTTGAGATGGAGTTTCACTTTTTTCGCCCAGGCTGGAGTGTAGTGGTACGATCTTAGCTCACTGCAACCTCTGCCTCCTGGGTTCAAGCAATTCTCCTGCCTCAGCCTCCCAAGTAGCTGGGATTACAGGCACACGCCACCATGCCCAGCTAATTTTTGTATTTTTAGTAGGGACAGGGTTTCCCCATGTTGGCCAGGCTGGTCTTGAACTCTTGACCTCAGATGATCCACCTGCCTTGGCCTCCCAAAGTGCTGGGATTACAGGCATTAGCCACCACACCCAGCAGTTTTAATTTTTTTTAACAGACAATAAGAAGAGGTAGATTGTTTTAATTTTCTTAAACATTCAGTTTCTCAACATTTTGAACATAGTAGACTCATAAGAAAGACATTTCCATTCATCTTTGTCAAGATTATTTGATATCATGATACCATTCCTACCGAGCTTATTAGATTTAGGCGAATTTAACATGTGTATATTTTGGGTTCTGTGGTAAATAATGCACTTAAAAACAATCCGTAACACACCTTTTGTCAGCTTACCTTTACCAGCTAATGTCTTTTTGCTGTTAATAAAACTATAGTATTAAACGTAAAACATTCACCAGTATAGGACAAAATATTCCCCCAAATGCATGTAAGACATAAGGCCTTGAGCTTCACTTAATTAGGATTACTTTCTTCTTCTCATATATTGATATATGCTTTCAATTCTGTAAAACATATAAACAATCATTTCACAAATCATGAGGTGAAATTATTAATGGATTTACATATAATAACTCTTAAGTATCCTTAGTCTATCAGGCTTCTAAAAAACATTTTTTAGCAATCTAGAAAATAAAATTTGGCATGAATATATACTTTTTTATTGGTCAAAAGGAAAAACCCTACCATGTGCAATTTTTAGTTTTATAAGGATTCCCTCCTGTCCTGGCCAGTTATGTCTAATTTCGGCTCCAGAAACAGAGTGTGCCTTTAAGTGAAAAAATAACAAGTATAATTAATTGTGAGTCTCAGAATATGAGAATATAGTCTAATGACTAGGTAAGTAATCCTTTTAGTGGTTCCCAAGTTTTCGCTTTTAAAAAAATTAAGCAGTCAGCCAGGTGCAGTGGCTCATGCCTGCAATCCCAGCACTTTGGGAGGCTAAGGCAGCAGATCGCCTGAGGTCAGGAGTTCGAGACCAGCCTGACCAACATGGCGAAACTCCGTCTCTAACTAAAAATATAAAAATTAGCCAGGCGTGGTGGCAGGCCACTGCACTCCAGCCTCGGTGACAGAGTGAGAGTCCATCTCCAGAAAAAAAATTAAGCAGTCATCTGATAGACCCTTTAATTAATTTACGATTTGGGCATATAATTATGATTTTGGCATATAATTTGGAAAGAGTTCAAGGAACTGAATGACACTGCTATAACATTCCCTGGTCAGAAGGCTAATATTGCCATTAGGTACTGCACCCTGAGGCCAGTCATGTCTGAATGAAAAAATCACTTAGAGAACAAGAGAGCATCTTACGGATTCTAACTAATCTAAATGTACCAAGAAAGTAAAATGCCTTTGTTTCTCAATACAGGTAGGTTTGCAAACTTTTATGAAGAACGAGGAAAACCTCTATTGTCAGGGAAAGCATCCTCAATCTGAAAGTCTATCTCCACTAAAATAAGCTATTAAGTAAAAAATCTGAGACTCAACCCAGGTGTTCAGGGCAGAGTCATAGGAGAGGCATCTTTAAAAAACAAGCTTCTGGATTTTTGGAGCTACAGAGGAGATTAACATTTAGCTTGATGGGAAGTATTCTAATAAGACACAGATGAATTACTCTGAGGACCTTCTGGAATGTTATCAGGATCTTGGAGATAAGATGAAGAGAAAGGATGGCATACTCGTGACTAAGGAAAACTAAGGCTAACTGCTTTAAAAATGAGAGTCTAGGGTGGATTTCAGAACACTAGAGGTGGCTTTTTGCTATATTTCAAAGCAGAGCTTTACAGCCAAAGTTGCTTGATTATTGAAGAGGAATCTGCCCTCCTTCAGGTCCGTGGTACTGTGACGTGGCTTATAAGGCTTGATTCTACCACATCTGATAGTATGTGTTTCCATCAGATAGATTGATGAAACTCACAAATTCACCCCATGGTTGTTCTAGACCACTTCTCCATGACAGAGAATGAAAATCTCTTGTTTGGTAATCATCTCCCATATGATCCTTTACAGTGATTTCAGTGTACCCATTAACAAATTTGGTCCTCAGCTGGGTGTGGTGGCATGTGCCTGTAGTCCTAGCTACTCAAGAGGCTAAGATGGAAGGACTGCTTGAGCCCAGGAGTCTCAAGTTGTAGTGCCACTACATTACAGCCTGGGCAACAAGAGAGTGAGTCCTGATCTCTAAAAACCAAACCAAAACAAATTTGGTCCTCACAAAAACTATATGACATAGGCATGCCAGATGCCCGGAATGTATGTTTTCATCAATATAAAGTTCAAAACAAGCAGAACTAATCATTTTATTAGACACTATGTTGGTTATTACCTTTCAGAAGAAAAAAGGAAAAGTGACTGGGAAGGAGCATGATAGGGCCTTCAGTGGGTGCTGATGCTATCTTTTTTTTTTTTTTTTTGAGACAGGGTCTCAGCTCTGTCACCCAGGCTGGAGTGCAGTAGAGTGATCTTGGCTCACTGCAACCTCTGCCTCCGGGGTTCAAGCGGTTCCCCTACCTCAGCCTCCCGAGTAGCTGGGATTACAGGCACATGCCACCACGTTCGGCTATTTTGTATTTTTAGTAGAGACGGGGTTTCACCATGTTGGCCAGGCTGGTCTCGAGCTCCTGACCTCAAGAGATCCGCCCACCTTGGCCTCCCAAAGTGCTGGGATTACAGGCGTGAGCCACCGCATCTGGCTGCTGATGTTATCTTTACCTGAGTGGTAATTATATGGTGTGTTTATTTTACAATTCACTGAGCTACATACATAATGCACATATATCTGTGCATTTTCTCTAAGTAACAAAAAGTTCATTATTTAAAAAAAGCTATCATTTTAATCACTGCATCAGAACCACCCATAAACAGTATTTAATAGACATATGTAGTGAAAAGATGCAGTAAAAATACTGAATGTACTATAAAGAGAAACCACTGATTGTGAATGTAAAATTACTTGTTTAACTACTTCCATTTATTCTTACCCATCTAAAAGCTAAAGTAAGAAGTAAAAATTTAAAAAGATACATAGGAGGACAAAGATATTCTACAATAGTTGAGGATACAGCACTTTTTCCTAATGTCACCCATATTCCTCACCTCTATCCTTTTCCCCCTCTTGTATTTTCTTATTTTCCATAATTCTTCTCTACTTTCTTTCCTATTTCCTCTAATCCTCCAAGGTATTTTCCTAGGTAACTGGAGATTATGAAACAAGGGCATATTAGGAAGCTTCCTGGGTTAGCCTGGGACAAATGCAGCTTTCTTTCAGGTCTCTTATTTTTTCTCCTTGTCCTCAAATTCCATAGTTTTTTCTGACATCTCTTTTTCTCACATCTCTCCCTTTGTTTCTACCTCCATTCCTTTCCAAATTATACCCCCCGAGTCCACCTAAAACACACAAATAGAAGGTGATCAACCAGTATTTTTTCTCATAAAATTATGTTCTCCAATTTAAGCAGGATTAAAGCCATAAACACTGACATCTGTATGGCTGTACAGAGAAAATATAACCAGTAGTTTTCTTGGACAAATAAAAAGGAAGAGATGTCTCTGCCTGTCTTTATGATTCTCCACATTTCAAAATTCTGCATTGGTTTTGAACTCTTTTTCTGGCCCCAAACACCTGAGGGACAGGACATTCCCACCTGTAACAGTGGTGTGATGGTTAGTTTTATGTGTCAATTTCGCTGGGTTGTGGTGCCCAGATATTTTCTCAAACATTCTTCTAAAAGTTTTCATGAAGGTTTTTTTGTTTGTTTGTTTTTGTTGTTTTGGATGAGATTAAAATTTAAATCAGTGGACTCTAAGTAAAGCCAATTAACCTCCATAATGTGGCTGGGCCTAGTTTAATCAGTTGAAGGCCTTAAAAGAACAAAGATTCATATCCCCAAAGTAAGAAGAAATTCTGCCACTAGACTGCCTTTCGACAAGAACAGTAAATCCTCCCCGGGTCTCTAGCCTGCTAGATTTTGAATTTTAAAAGCCTCCTTAAAATAAACTTTTCTCTCCCCTCACATCCCATTGGTTCTGTCTGTCTGGAGAACCCTAACTCAAGTAACAAAGATAGTGATCCTTAACAAGAGATGAAGGGGAGGAGGACTCTAAAGAAAAAGCACAGGGGCTGAGGTGATGGATAATTTTGGAAAAGTCAGGTGCTGAGTTTACGACTTACCTACTATTACCATTCACTAGCCTTCCTCTACTATAGAAGCTGGAGTGCTAAAATGAACTTTCTTGCTTCCCT
The DNA here is from genome assembly GCF_047675955.1 of Chlorocebus sabaeus. Classification (NCBI taxonomy): domain Eukaryota; kingdom Metazoa; phylum Chordata; class Mammalia; order Primates; family Cercopithecidae; genus Chlorocebus; species Chlorocebus sabaeus. The sequence goes on along the minus strand of NC_132929.1, from coordinate 27,497,027 downwards.
TGCAGCTAAGGGGTAGTCATGTGACACAGTTCTGGCCAAAATTATTGAGAAGGGCCTCTTTCTCAAATAAAAAGCCCAAGTACCATTCTTCCTGCCCAGACTAGAAAGAATTCAGACATAAAAACGATGCCTGCAAGAGCTGATATGCAGCTCTGCCACTGCTGTCACCATTCCCCAGTATTCTATACACAATATTCCAAATAAGAGTGAACGTAGAATTTGCGTTTTTAGGTCAACCTGTATTCTGACCTGTTTGGAAAGCTGAAAAACTTATCCTGTTTCATTTAAGTATATATATAGAACTTTTAAGAACACAGCTGTGGCCAGGAGCAGTGGCTCACGCCTGTAATCCCAGCACTTTAGGAGGCTAAGGTGGGTGGATTACTTGAAGTCAGGAGTTCGAGACCAGCCTGGCCAACATGGTGAAACCCCATGTCTACTAAAAATACAAAAATTAGCCAGACGTGGTGGCACGCACCTGTAATCCCAGCTACTCAGGAGGCTGAGGCAGGAGAATCGCTTGAACCCGGGAGGTGGAGGTTGCAGTGAGGTGAGATGACGCCACTGCACTTCAGCCTGGGTGACAGAGCAAGACTCTGTCAAAAAAAAATCAAAAAAAAAAAAAAAAAAAAAAAAAAAAAGCCACAGCTGTACTTAAGCTCCACTGAGGATACATAAGCACAAACACTTAAATGAGGGAGACTTGGACTAGAAAAATTTCCTAAAAGTACTGATTACGAAGCAATAGCAATCATAACCATGAATTAATAAGGATGGCTATAGAACAGCTTTTAAAAAGGGTCTCTGAAAATATGGCATGAATTGTTTTATGGCATTCCACTTTAAAGAATGCAGTTAGAATAGATGCCTTAACATCATTTGTACTCTGTAATCTACCACTGGATTTAAAAGTTTCCTTCAATACACTTTTAGATCTGTTACAGTAGAGAATTAAAGTATGTTATACAAAATCACTGTGTAATAAAACTTCACTAACATCATTAAGAAGAAACTTATTGGCCAAGTTGATGAAAAATGTAAATAAAGTGTCTAAACTAATAAATATTTAAGTCAACAGTATCATATATTTAAGGCTACCAATGATGTACCTCTAAAAATATGATTTTCTCCAAACCCACCTATAAAAAGAAAAATCAAGTGTTACCACATAATGACTTCAAAATTCTGGGTTTACCTTTTTTTTCTCCAGTGTAGGGCACATAGTCTTCCCTGTCTTTATGTTCCAACGCTTCCTTCTCCAGATATGAAAGGAGATGCTCTCTATCAAATGGCCCTGTGGCGGACTTTGATGTCTGGTTCTTCTGCCGGAACCCTGCAGGCAGAAGGGCATTCTGCCAGAGAGAATGAATCAGCCAGTATGACCAAAAAGAATGCTAATGCTATATGCTTCCGAAGATTACCCATATAAAAAAGAATTACAGACTGGAATGTGATACAGGCACTAAACACTTCATTGCAGGATTTTAGGACAGCAATATACAACTGCTCCAAACATGAAACTTCTTTTTTATTAGGTAGAATTCACTTACATTATTATTCAAATAGGTACATACATTAGTACAGTTTCTTTTCTTTTTGGAGACAGAGTCTCCTTCTATCCCTAAAGCTGGAGTGCGGTGGCACAATCTTGGCTCACTGCAACCTCCGCCTCCTGGGTTCAAGCCATTCTCATGCCTCAGACTCCCAAGTAGCTGGGATTATAGGCGCCTGCCACCACACCTAGCTAATTTTTGCATTTTTGGTAGAGACAGGGTTTTGCCATGTTGGCCAGGCTATTCTACAACTCCTGACCTCAGATGATCTGCCCTCCTCAGCCTCCCGAAGTATTGGGATTACAGGCATGAGCCACCGCGCCGGCATATGTTTTCTTTTTTTTTTTTTTTTTTTTCCCGAGACTCGCCCAGGCTGGAGTGCAGTGGTAGGATCTCAGCTCACTGCAAGCTCCGCCTCCCGGGTTCACGCCATTCTCCTGCCTCAGCCTCCCGAGTAGCTGGGACTACAGGCGCCCGCCACCTCGCCCGGCTAGTTTTTTGTATTTTTTAGTAGAGACGGGGTTTCACCGTGTTAGCCAGGATGGTCTCGATCTCCTGACCTCGTGATCCGCCCACCTCGGCCTCCCAAAGTGCTGGGATTACAGGCTTGAGCCACTGCGCCCGGCCAATGTTTTCTAATAGAACATTTTCTTCAGAGAGGATTCTACTAGCAGGAAACAATCTTTAGTTTTTAAGTGTTCTGGGATACTAATAAAAAAGTTTTATTAACCACATACCGCATCTTCTCACTTACCTAAGTGGGAACTAAATGATGAGAACACACAGACATACAGAGCACACACATTGGAGCATAGAGGAGGGAGGGTGGGAGGAGGTAGAGGATCAGGAAAAATAACTAACAGGTATTAGGCTTAATACCTGGGTGATGAAATAATCTGTACAGCAAACCCCCATGACACAAGTTTACCTACGTAATGAACCTGCACATGTATGTCTGAACTTAAAATAAAAGTTTTTATAAAAAGTTTTATTAATGCTTAATAATTGCTCAGTGTATATGTACAGAGAATAATTCTATTACAAGAGTGTTAAATGACTCTGTACATGATATTCCTTCATGACTTCCATTTCATTGTACAGAGTTTTTCATGATTAAAACATGTATACTACACAGTAGAATATCAGTTTACTTCAGTTTAAACACAATGTGAGATGTTCCACTTATGTGTGTATGCATACATATATACATGAGCACTAGGATGTACTTGCAACAATCACTATCATTGTTTCACATGCCCCAAGGGACCCCTGAAATACTCATAGCAAGAGCTATGTTCCTGGGTTTCCACATGGGTAAAGCTTTTGAGTGCATGGACTGACTTAGAGTTGAGGGAGGTGGAGTAGAAGGTGATGGACTAAAGTTTTCTCCTGTAGTCCCTTAATTTTCACTAAGCGCAGTAAACACAAGGGCTGACTAGACAAAGTGAGCACCATCCTTTTGCTTGTCAAAAGCCAAAGAGGTGATACTGCCTTGTCTCCTATTTCTGGGTATATCTTTGCTTTGAAAATGGGAGGCAGCCAGAGAAATCACATAGAAGGGCCAGCCCTCTTTTGCAAAACCTCCCAATTGAATTTCATGGGTGGTATAAGACAATTTTTCATTATAAAGGGTAATCTTATAAGGGTAATGTTAATAGAAAATATTCAATTTGTAACTAGGAAATACAGCACTTCAACTGTGGTCATTTGTTGAGATACATAAAAATTTTAGGTCCATTCCTAACTCTGTACCAAGTATATTTCTGTAATACAAAATTGTTTATGGAACCATAAAAAAGAAACATAAGATTTCTACCTTTAGACTTAGAAATCAAGAGAGGAACTACACATGAAGAATCCATTTCCAATTGACCTGCAAACCCTACTCATTTTTACTTCCTGAAGAACTCATTCATCTTTTTCCCATCTCCAACATTATTACTTTGGTCCAAACTATGATCCAAGCTTGCAGAGACTGTTACACTAGCTTCCCAACTGTATCAGTTGCCTGATATTTTTTATCCTTCACCACCAGCCCCTCAGTCTGTCACCCTAGCCTCATCTCATACATCCTCTCCATTCCAGTCACACTGGACTTTTTTTTCTCTCTTGTACTTGCCACATACTTCCTTCTACCACCAGGCCTCTATGTGTGTGGTCTCCCTTCCCTGGAATGCTCTGCCTATCCCTTTTTGCAACTCATTTTTCAGATTGTAGCTCCATTCCCCCAGGGAAGCTTTTCTTAACCTCTCATCACAAGCTCTTACAGTGTGTAGCATTTACCATTCTTTTAATATGGTATGATTATTTGATTAATGTCAAACTGCTCCTATTCCTACCAGCCTGTGTCATGAGGGCAAAGACCACATTTGTTTTGCTCATTCTTGTATTCCTAAGCCTAGCATAGTACCTGAAATCTACAAGTTGTCCCCAAATATTTACTGAATAAAGTAAATGGTAGAATGCTTTTAAAGATTCTCATTAAGGCAAATTAATAAAAAGTTACTTTACTTCTCCATCAATAATAAAAAGTTACTTTACTTCTCCATCAATAATGCATAGATGTATATAATGCTATTTCATGGCAGTGGTAATGGAAGTTGCACTACTCCACCTGCCTGCTCAAGCCCATGCGACACACACAGTCTTAAGTATGATAGCTGAAATCCTGGCTCCTTAGAAAGTCTTTTTTTCTTTCTTTCTTTTTTTTGGAGGGGAGACAGGGTCTTGCTCTATTGCTCAGGCTGGAGTGCAGTGATGTGATCATAGCTTGCTGAAACCTTGAACTCCTGGGCTCAAGCAATCTTCCTGCCTAGGCCTCTGGAGTAACTGGAACTACAGGTGTGCACCACCATGCCCCCAGCTAATTTTTATAATTTTTTGTAGAGGCAAGGTCTTGCTATGTTGTCCAGGATGGTCTGGAACTCCTGCTCTTAAGCAAATCTCCCTTCTAGGATTACAGGTATGAGACACTATACCCGGCCAAAAACAGTCTAACCACAAACTAAATGACAGCTAGCTGGTTTTAGAGGCTATAAACCCATGAACCAAGCTTCATTAGAAATATACTCTAATCAAGTAAGCTAATAGATCATAATTACTTTTCAGATAAAAATTTTCTTTAATATGATTGTCACTAAAAATGACATGTTTCTCTCTTGCAGTGCAATTTTGCTGTAAAATATATTCCCAGCCTTGGGGGTGGGGCAGGGGAAAGCTTTTGCTAGGCTGGTTGTCTTCTGTAGATTTTTTTTTTTTTGGCAAAAATGCAGTGAGTTAGCAAACATGTACACTGAATACAGAAGGACAGTAAAACAGTCCTCCAAAATATAAGGTACCACACACACCTTCAACCTACTTCCTGAGACTTTGTAAGTTACAGTGGTGTTTCGCTGCTACTATCCTTGACCTCTTTTCTTACCTCGTTCTTTACCAGAATGCTTTCCAAAAACATGTCACCCAACAAACAGATGCTGTCATAAATATCATTGTTCTCCTAGTCTCAACTAACAGTATTGAGGTTAGGGGAGTTATGACTGGGGTTGGGGAGTTTGCAAAAGACATTTAGAGGCTAATCAAGCCTCCCCACACAAGAAGCAGGCCATGGATTTACAAATGAAAAATAAGCCATCAGATTTCAGACTGATACCATAGTGCATGAGTTGGGAGGAGACTCAGTGTGGTTTAACAGAAAGACTGCTAGACTGCCAGGTATCAATGAGGCAGCGAGGGACCTAGTCCCAGCTCTTTCCCTAATTGTAATAACTGAGGTAATTTCTGTTTTCCATCTGTAAAACAGAGGGCATGAACTCGATCAATGTTTCTGAACCAGTAGTGTTTTTGTCCCCTATAGGACATTTGGCAATGTCTAGAGACATTTTTGGTTGTCAGCTCAGGGGGAGGAGTATTAATCACGGTTTTCAGTCTGGGTAACATAACGAGACCTTGCCTCTACAAAAAATTTTACAAAGAAATTAGCTGGGTATAGTGGTGCTTGCCTGTAGTCCTAGCGACATAGGAGGCTGAGGTGGGAGGATCGCTTGAGCCAGAAGTTCAAGGCTGCAGTGAATTATCATTGCACCACTTCACTATTGCCTGAGGAACAGAGTGACAACTGAGCTCTAAAAAAAGTCATGTTTTTTATTTTCTGAGTTTTATGATGCTTTGACATCTTGGGGCCCTGCTAATCCTGGAGACAACTCCTTCCAGGGCTAGCTAGAGAGCACTACTCCCTACCAACCTCACCCGGAGCACACCTTTCATATGCAAACCAACCAGTTCTCCTAACCACCTCTTTTTTATCTAACTCTCACTTACCAAGCCAGTATTTCCCTTCCCCCTAAATCACCCAGAGCCAGATACTGGACAACTAGAGACTAGTTACATAGCCCTGAGCCTGTTAAAATTATTCAAACTATCTAGTCCTAAACTTGTTAAAATTTGCCTATCCTGACTCACCCATTCATTCCTATTGAACCACAATAAAGGCTCTTGGCCATGCTTGTTCCTTGATCCTTTTGCCTCCTGACCAACCTGGGTGCTTCCCCATGTGCCTCTGTGTGGCATGGTGTGCCTCCTGCTCTTGGAACTGTAAGTAATAAACCCTTCTTTCAAGGCAGTAGTTTCAGTGTCTGTCATCCATTACCAAACGTGATTAAAACAACATCCTAGGAATATTTTAAAACAGGAAGAGTGTGCTACTGGCCAGGGATGTTGTTAAACATCCCTCCAATGCACAGGACAGCCCCCCTACAACAAATTATGCAACCTCAAAAGTAAATAGTGTCAAGATTGAGAAACCTGGACTAGGGGCTAAAGTCTTACGCTTTCTCCAGTTCTTTTATTTATTTATTTATTTATTTATTTTTGAGATAGTCTTGCTCTGTCACCCAAGCTGGACTGCAGTGGTGCAATTTCGGCTCACTGCAACCTCCACCTCTCTGGTTCAAGCAATTCTCATGCCTCTGCTTCCCAAGTAGCCTGGGATAGCCTGAGACTACATGCATGCACCACCATGCCCAGCTAATTTTTGTATATTTAGCAGAGATGGGGTTCACTATGTTGGCCAGGCTGGTCTCGAACTCCTGGCCTCAAGTGATCCACCCACCTTGGCCTCCCAAAGTGCTGCGATTATAGGTGTGAGCACTCGTCCACTTTTTCCGGTTCTAAAACCATTTGATTCAAATAGGTCTAATAGATTGAACTGCCTACAGAAGATATTGCTGTGATGTGATAAAAACAGCATTGTTATCCTGAGTAATCCCCCTCCAATTAGGTGTACTGGAAACTTTTCCTTATAATAGTAATTATGGTTAAGGGATTTGATCTATGGTATAGACACATCATCCAGTAACAAGAACAATGTTAAAAAATGAACTCCATCTCAGTCCTTAGAGGACACTTAAAATCAACGTCTTGGCATAAAGAAATGTGGTAAAGAAAAGAAGCCTAGCAAACAACCATTACCTTCAGGACCTTCAGGTTCTTACCTCACTGCCCCTCCCCCGACATATCAGGGAATAACAATTCAAGGGTCATGGGTGTCTGTCTAAGCCTTGTGTAATTTATAGGACAAACAACATCCACCTTGCAAGTTAAAGTTTACATACATATATTCAGGTCTGCTCCACAGTGGACTGCTGTATTGTCAAGAAATTACTTAGATCTATTCTTCCAATGACTGGAAACTTAATCGATTGGGTCAGCATCTTTCAGAAAGGGAACAATTAGATTTAGGGTCATGAAGAATCTTTTAGAGGCATTCTACACTGGAGCCACCTGGCATACAAACTTGGAAGAGACAGAGGTTGGCGTGTATCAAAAAGGTAATCATCTGCTGCATTGTACTAAAAATATCCCTGCCTGCACAGAGGAGAAAAATTTCTTAGAGGAGGAAGAAATTTCAGGAGATGTTTGAAAATAAGGATACTGGAGTAGTTTAGGACAGTCATGTTAGTAAACATATGGAGGCAGAAGTGGGGAACTGGAGAGGAAGCCAAAAGCAAATTGATTTGGATAAAGAGGAGCGGGTAGAAGGTGCCAGAGAAAAGTCATGAAAAAGCTCAAAGGCAGCTAGTGAGTTTCAAAGAATTTGAAAAGTTATTTCATTTCTCTTCATCAGCTAGTACCTACCTCTGGGTCAAGATCATCCAAAACAGTTTCCAGTTGTTTCAGTTCTGTTTCTGACAGATTCCCAAGGAGCTCATCTTCATCAAGGTCTTTGTACTTTTCTAAGTCCTTACGGAATGGCAGTGCCATGATTTACAGTGTAGCAAGTCACTTAATTTTTGCTGTTCAGTACAGTCAGAAGCGATCTCTACTTTTTCTTAAAGCTATGGAGAGAAGAAACAAAAACATTTTAAATAGTAAGTCATCTCCACCTACTTCGATCTAATTCTTAGGTTAAGTGAAATGTAATTTCCATGTGTCATATATTCTTTGATCATATATCACATGCTATTCTTCTTTATGAATCATTCAATGTCCTTTGCCTTGTATTGAGAAAAAAAGCCAGGAAAAAAGAGGGAAAAGATAAAACAAAATTCAAATCCATTAAGGCAGTCACTTGACAGAATTTAGAATTTCTAATAATTAAATTTTAGGGGGAAAGAAATTATGTGCCAAAATAAAAGTTTTTCCATCAATGGTTTTCAAATTATTTTACCAGAGTACTTTGCTTCAGCACAACGTGTTTAAGGCACATTTGTTTTACTATATATTATTTAGGAGAACAATATGACTCAATATTAATATTGGGGGATATCAATACATTCCACATGACAGGAGTGGTCTCTTGCCACTAGGAAAAATTTTCTTTTGAAAAGATGCATTTGAAAATATTTTTCTGAGGTGTTTTTAAAGGAAAAAATATAGCATTCTGAAGATGTCTGAGTAAAATACTCAAAATCATGCTGGGATATGTCACCCACTGATTGACAAGGTTGGGCGGAGGGTCTGACTATGGGAAGGGACCATCATCATTTCCTTATTGTGTGATCTCTCCTGGACAGCTATGAGGTTAATCAACAAGCAGGTTAATAGAAGCTCTAGAGACACAGAAGTTGGCATATATCAAAGAGCTAATCATCTGTTGATTCGGCAGGATTGTTCTATAGGAAAGGCGAAAAACCAAGGATTTCTCTATATTCCAGTCATATGTATGAACCGTCTGTCTCATAAAATATACCTAGTACTGGGCCAGATGCAGTGGCTCACATCTGTAATCCTAGAACGTTGGGAGGCTGGGGCAGGTGAATCGCTTGAGCTCAGGAGTTTAAGCGCAGCCTTGGCAACATGGCGAAAAATATGAAACATCAGCCAGGTGTGGTGGTATACACCTGTGGTCCCAACTACTCAAGAGGCTGTGATGGGAGGATGGCTTCAGCCCAGGAGGCAGAGGTTGCAGTGAGCCGAGATCATGCCATTAGACTCTAGCCTGGGTGACACAGCAAGACCTTGTCTCAAAAAAAAAAAAAAAAAGTACCTACTACCTATGGAAATAAATGGAAATACACTTTAGACGTAGTGATTTGGTTAAGTTTTTCTTGACTGCAAAATGCTCAGTACTTCAGTTTGACATATTTACTACTCCTTCCCTCAAGTTTTCTCAACTTAATATTTTAGTATGTTTTTCCTGCAAACCAGTAACATTTTAAGGCTCCTTTGATGTGTTTCCATGTCCCATGAATGGAACTGTTCAAAGTGTTTAGAAAGGCAGGCTCACCACAGGAGTCTGACAGCAACTTGACTAGCAACCACCTTAGGTCCAACAACAAGCAAATGGGGGAGCTTCCTGCATGTGTTCGTGGTTGAGAACCTCCCCATGGGGTTGTAGAGTTTGGACTTCATTGTAGAGATAATTCAGGAACACAAAGATCAGCTCCCCGAATTGGAACAGCTGGAGTGCATTGGACTGTTCAGTCATGCAGAGATTAAGGCTATCATTAAAAAGGCTTCTGATCTAGAGTAGAGAATCCAGGGAAGAGCCCTTTTCAAGGACGACTTTACCAATTATGTTCAATATGAAATTAATCTTTTGGAACAGATCCAGAGAAGAACATGCATTGGATATTCATTTAAGAAGGATGAGATTGAGAATTCTGTTGTACACGGGGTACAAGGTGTTTTCCGATGTGCCTCAGCAAAGAGGAAAGATGATATTCAACTTTGGCTCTCCTATGTAGTTTTTTGTTTGTTTTTTGAGGCAGAGTCTTGCTCCGTTGCCTAGGCTGGAGTGCAGTGGCATGACCTCGATTCACTGCAACCTTTGCCTCCCAGGTTCAAGCAATTCTCCTGTCTCAGTCTCCCAAGTGGCTGGGACTACAGGTGCCCGCCACCATGCCCGGCTAATTTTTGTATTTTTAGTAGTGACGGGGCTTCACCCTGTTGGTCAGGCTGGTCTCAAACTCCTGATCTCAGGTGATCCACCCGCCTCGGCATCCCAAAGTGCTGGGATTATAGGCATGAGCCGCCGCGCCCGGCCTCCTATGTAGTTTTTTGTAAGAAATGGGCTACTAAAACTCAACTTAGCAAGGTATTTTCTGCCACGTTGGCCATTCATTCCAACAAGCCAGCTTTGTGGATCATGGCAGCCAAATGGGAAATGGAAGACTGATTGTCTTCAGAAAGCGCAAGGCAACTATTTCTTTGGGCACTGCACTTTCATCCAGAGGGCCCTAAACTTTATCAAGACTAGAATGAGGCTGATGCATGCTGAAAAACTGAGGAAGGAAAAGCAAGAATTTGAAAAAGCCAACATGGATGTGGAGAATCCTGATTATTCTGAAGAAATCCTTAAGGGCGAGTTGGCACGGATCATCTACGAAAATTCTGTAAGCATAATTCGAGGTGCAGAATTTCATGTGTCACTGCTTTCAACTGCACGGCGATTTAACTTTGCCAAAGGTCTACAGAAAGAAATTTATGATGACCCTCAGGCTCTACAGATGATCTTCTCACTTGGGATTATGCGGCAAGATGAGAATTAGAGATTGAGCCACAGACGGGAGAAGAACAGCCTACAACGAAGTAAGACAAAGCAGAGGAGGGCCAGAAGGAGGAGAGATGTTGCGCCGTATATGAAGAGGCAGTGAAGACTCTGCCAACGGAGGCCATGTGGAAGTGTTACATCACCTTTTGCTTGGAAAGATTTACTAAGAAGACAAATAGTGGGTTCCTCAGAGGGAAGAGGTTGGAAAGAACCATGACTGCATTCAGAAAGGCACAAGAACAAGCTTCTGCCAGAATTCCAATATAAGCAGTTAACTTGAGTTGTTGCTGTGCCATCACTTCTTGAGGGAAGCTCTGGAGGTGGCAGTAGCTGGGACTGAATTATTTAGAGACTCTGGGACAATGTGGCAGATGAATGTGCATGTGGTGATTGACTCAAAGAGCCCTAACATAGCCATGCTTTTTGAAGAAGACTCTGTGCACCTGAAACCCCAGGTTTGTCTGTCATTGCAGACTTCTTGGCAGAGTGGAGTGAAGATGCCAAAAGCCAAGACACTGAGGCAATCTTTAAGAAAGTTCTCTTAGCTGTCACAGGTGCCAACTCAGTAACCCTGAAGGATAAGTACCTGGATTGGGCTTATCAACATGGTGGCTACAAAAAAGCCAGAGCTGTGTATACAAGTTTACAGGACAGTCATCCATTTTCAGTTGACTTTTTCAGGAAAATGATTCAGTTTGAAAAGCAGCAACAATCCTGCAAGATGGTGAACATAAGAGAATATTATGAGAGGGCTTTGAGAGAGTTTGGATCTGTAGATTCTCATCTTTGGATGGATTATATCAAGGAACCACTGAACCACCCCCTTGGTAGACCTGAGAACTGTGGACAGATCCACTGGGGAGCAATGAAAATGTTGCAGGGAGAGTCAGCAGAGGCGTCTGTAGCTAAACATGCTATGGAGGCTGGCTGTTTGTGAAGAGGAAGAATACAGCCAGCTTTGTGAAACAGTATTGCAAGCCCTGTGGGCAAATATGTATTATGAGTCCATTTTTGTAATTTGTTCAGAGATAGCAGACAAGATGGCTGTCTGATTTCAAGACACACCTTAATTTTATGTTAACTTGTTAATTTTTTCAAAAATTAAAAACTTTAATTTTTTGATTGAAAAAACTAATCATGATTGAAGACAGGGTCTTGTTCTGGCTGGTCTTGAACTCCTGGATTCAAGTGACCCTCCTGCCTCAGACACCCGAGTAGCTAGGATTATAGGCACAGGACACCATGCTCATGATGCACTAATCTCTAATTCCAGGAAAGAGAACTGCTGATTTAATGTTGAGATGTTGAGGCCAGATCTACCATAGGTCCTAAATGTTTTCCAGAATACATGGAAAGCATACGACTGGGTTTTACCTATCCCAGTTCAAGCATGAGTATCTCTAGCTAGGAGCCAGTTAAAATGAAGGAGAAAGTACAGTTTTGTTGGTTTATTCTCATTATAAAAGATACATGTTATGCATTTGTTCTGGAAAATATGGAGGAAATAGAATAGTGTGTCAAAAAAATAAAAAATCCTGTAATCATAGGAAAAAAAAAACCAAGCAAATGAACAGAATTTGTCTATGCAGATATTACATTGCAGGCAACTTGTGTAACTGCCCAAGACAGGTCTGGTTTACACCTGTTTTATTGGCACCTCTTCTGGTTTACTGGTTATCTTGAAATTTTTTTTTTCTTTTTTTTTTAGCAAATTATTATCATTGTCATTACTGTTTGTTGAGCCTCCATTTTGTACTTCCAACTTTAAGATAGCAAGCTTGGCCAGGCACAGTGGCTCACGCCTGTAATCCCAATACTTTGGGAGGCTGAGGTAGGAGGATCACTTGAGCCCAGGAGTTTGAAACTAGCCTAGGCAACATAGTGAGACCTCATCTCTATATAAACTTTAAAAAAAATAGCTGGGCATGGGGGCACACACCTATATTCCTAACTACTTGGGAGGGTGAGGTAGGAGGATCACTTGAGCCCAGGGGTTTGAGGCTGCAGTGAGCTATGGTTGCGTCACTGCACTCCAGCCTGGGCAACAAGGTGAGACTCTCTCTCTAAAAATAAATAAATAAATAAATAAATAAATAAGCAAGTTTACAACTATATTTACAGTGTATTTTCTCCATTAAAAAGAATACAGTCTGCAGAGAAGATTCAATGGAAGATATCAGCACTTTCCAATATAATAGCCACAAAATGTAATTTTGAAGAAGGTAAACTTTTTAAGAGACAAAAATAAAAAATAAGACCACTCAAAAAATTTTTCCCTTTATAAAAATACCAATGACATGGTATTTCAGACAGGTAAGGGTAAGAAACTGATAAAAGTAAATATGTACCAAGAATAATTTAGTTCATGCTATTTTTTAAATGTTTGAATAATTACTATTTTAAAAGTTTTTAATGTGCTTTAATATATTTTTGAAAACTTCAGTATATAAGCCAATTTTCTCAATGAATATTTAAAAATAGACATAGATGTAAGTTTAATTATTTTATGCATCCCTAACTTTACTTTTTTTTGAGACGGAGTCTCGCTCTGTCGCCCAGGCTGGAGTGCAGTGGTCGGATCTCAGCTCACTGCAAGCTCCGCCTCCCGGGTTCACGCCATTCTCCTGCCTCAGCCTCCCGAGTAGCTGGGACTACAGGCGCCCGCCACCTCGCCCGGCTAGTTTTTTGTATTTTTTAGTAGAGACGGGGTTTCACCGTGTTAGCCAGGATGGTCTCGATCTCCTGACCTCGTGATCCACCCGTCTCAGCCTCCCAAAGTGCTGGGATTACAGGCTTGAGCCACCGCGCCCAGCCCCTAACTTTACTTTCAAGAATGTCCTAGTATGGGTCATACATTCAATGGTCATTCTAACAGGGAACTCTAACAGGCAATATGATAGGAATGAGGTATCAGGAGCAAAGGCAAGCAATGCTGTATGCCACCCAGGTTCTGTAAAGTTGGAACATGACATTCTACATTCCACGGAGAGACTAAATAGCTTACTCCAATACATTGCTTCTCCTAATCCCAAAGTAAAATCTACTACACAAAGCTTGTTTACAGTATTGCTTAAAGAATAAAACGAACACCCTGCCCAGCATAAAAGAGAAAACATTACTAATACCCTCATGTTCATTTCTCTAGTTGCATCTCCCCCTCCAAAAGTAGCCACTCTACCAGATTTTGAATTAATCATTCTCTTGCTTTCCTTCAGAGTTTTGCCTTATTTGTACATATCCTCAACAGTTTTAGATCTGCCCTTTTTCTTGCATGTTATGTAAACAGACTCGCAGAGTATGCACCCTTCTGTGACTTGCTTTTTTCATTTAATGTTCATTGTTTTGAGTTGATGCTTAGAGCTATACTACTTTCTTTTCATTTCTATAGAGTATTCTATCATATAAATGAACATTTAAGTTGCTTATAGTCTCTCCCCTCTATTTCTCTGCTATAAACAACCTTGTTACCTATTTCCTGGTACACATGTGTGAGAGTTTCTCTGACGTTCAAATCTAGGAATGGAATTGCTGGGAAAAGGGTACGCTTATACTCAACTTGATTAGGTAATGCCAAACTACTTGCAAAGTGATTGCATGAATTAACGTTCCCAGCAGATTCGGCACATGACAATTCACGTTGCTCCTCATCCTTGCTCATTGTTGGTATTATCAGAGTATTTATTTTTGGCCATTCTGGTGGTATTTCACTGTGGTTTTAATTTGTATTTGCTGAATTATGATAAGGTTGAGCATCTTTTCATATGTTCATTGGCCAATGTGTTCCTTATTGTGTGAAGAATCTTTTGCCCATTAAAAAAAAAAAAAATGCCCTTAATATATTCTTTGTTGGTTATATGTAACAAATCTCTTCCTTTTTTTTCTTTTTCCAAGTCTTATCAAGTTTATCATGGCATATCCTAGGGGAAAACGTTTCTAAGTATTTCTCATTTTAAAAAAGTTTACTTCTTTAGCTAGGTTTTCCTTTCCAAAGCAGTGGAAAATGAATTTCCTTCAGATTCAGATTATAGAATTTTGCCATGAGGCAAGAACTTCTGGGTAATACACCAAAGTTCAAAGTTTCAGTTCTGTTTCAATAAAAAGCAAATAACTGTTGCTCATCCTATCTAATGATGCTCAAAACTTATCACTTTTTGTTTGGTTTGTTTTTGTTTTTTAAGACAAGGTCTCATTCTGTTACCCAGGCTGGAGTACAGTGGTGCAATCACGGCTCACTGCAGCCTCTGCCTCCTGGGCTCAAGCTATCTTCCCCCCTCAGCCTACCCGGTAGCTGGGACTGCAGGTATGTGCCACCACACCCAACTAATTTTTGTATTTTTTGTAGAGACAGTGTTTCACCATGTTGCCCAGGCTGGTCTCAAACTCCTAGAATCAAGTGATCTGCCTGCCTCAGCCTCCTAAAGTGCTGGGATTACAGGTGTGAGCTACCCAGTGCACCTGGCCACTACTAGCATTCTTTCCTCAGATGTTCCCATTCTCAGATTCCCTTAACTTGATTTTACCTTCCCTCTCAACTCTCATCCTTTATTGAGGAATATGTGTATTCTGACAACATTCCAAGTGCCAGCAGGAGCTCAGAAATTGCTTAGGAAGGGAAGTTCTGGAAGGAGTGCTTTGCTTTTCTTTGTGTCCTGGGATGACATGTCTCTCTTGTTTGTCCTTTGACATCTGTCTTCTAGAAGAGGAACAAATTCTGAGTGATGAAAATGTGAAACCAGTGTGCTAGAAAAGTACTTTAAATCTACACTTTGTCTACAGAAACTTTTAATCTCTAAGCTAATGTATACTGTATTTCATATAAAAGTAAAAAAACCATTTACATTGCACAAGAATATGGGAATTGGTTTTCAAAGCATAACATTCTCATGATCATTTAAGAAAAACACAACTTTTTGTAAATAAGCAAGTTCTGCCAGGTAAGTTAGGCAAAGCTTATGAAGTTTTAATCTGGAATTCTGGTATGTTCAGACTATTTTTCTTCTTAACTCACTTTTTACAGCAGTGTTTCTCCTGCTTTTGACGGCATGATAATCTCCTGGTGGGCTTGTTAAAACACAGATTCCTGGGCCCACCCCCAGCGTTTCTTGATTGGGTAGGTCTGGGGTAGGCAGATAATGTGCAGTTCTAATAAGCTCCCAGGTGGTGCTGATGCTGCTGGTCAGGAACTATACCTTGAGATGTACTGCTCTAGAGGTACTCCCCTCATCAGTTCTGACAACTACATCTCATACTGTGTGGCAGGGTATATTTTGTTTAACTCAAAATTCTTCAAAGGCTGAAGAACTTTGTTTAAATATTCCACAAAGTCTATGGGTGCTGTTGCTTTTCTTCTTTCCAGTCACCCACTGCGCTTCACTGAACTTCAGCTAGTGGAGGCTATACTTAAGGACATCAAGAAACTCCTGGAATATTTTCGGCCAAAAGTCTTCATCCATTTAC